>NC_045566.1:28878832-29185975 GCF_009819795.1 Aythya fuligula | reverse complement strand
ACATACTGCAAAAAAAAAGCCTAGAAAGGAAAAACTAGAGGTCTTTTAGTCCAGAAGACTTCAGTGACAAAAGAGATCCCTGCAGTGTTTATGCTGAAACAGTGTCGTAACACTTCTTGACACCGAGAACATGAAGGAACAGTGTAATAACTGTATAGAGAGAAGTGGACCAGTATTACAGAGCGAAACGAAAGATAAACAAATCAGGCACAACACCGAACTACGTCTTTATCAGAGAAGGCACGAAACATAACCCCATGTCATTACAGTACTGCATACATAATACAGCATACATTAATTGGGGCAGGTGGTAAAAACAGAAAAAAAAAATCCAGGAAGATTGAGATTCTTTGTCCAGATCAGTTCACATGAGCATGAAGTTCATGCTGGTTGCTGAAACACTAGTCAGTTCAGATCTCTTGCATGTGAAGCAAGATTAATTTAAATAAAATGAATATTGAGATTGTGATCTAACCTGTTACTAAGGCAGCTCCACTAACACTAATTAACACAGCTACACTAAGGATAGTGGCCTATTCTAGTGTTTCCTTTCGGTCAATTACTGCGGAAGGTTTAGTTGCTATGAGACATTATTAACAAGCATGTCAAACAATTGGTTACTCTTCTCCAAAGCAAATAGAGCATGTCTTCTTTTTAAGAAGTACAATAAGCACGTATGCAGTAGGACATATTCATTGTTCACTAATTATGACTGCTGTATGCTTTCAGTAGACTTCTACCACCAGGAGCATTTAAATAGTTTATAAGAATAGACAAATAAAATTGCAGTAAGCCATGCTTCTACGCTGCAAGTTATAGCAATTTCCTGGGATGCTTACTGAGCTCAGAAATTACATAGCTTTGTACTAGACCACATCTGTAATGGGACAGAACAAACACCCTAGTGCCCAATGTCCCATTTTAATAAACTAGATTATACCTTGGTACGGCCACACGTCAGAAGCTGAGAATGTTTCCGGTCAGCTAATATAAAGGAACCAACCGCGGGGCTATCCAAGTGTTCTGCATCCCGGGCTTGTATGAAAAACCCTTCAAAATCTGGTCCAGACAGGTGAACTGCAGCAGTAATGAAAATAAAAGGAAGTTGAACATTCTCCAGAGGACAAATGAAGCGCTTCATCAACAACCACTAGAAGCTCATTTTACAAACACCGAGTGGTTGCTGAAGGGATGCCCTGAACAACACTCAACTGCTTAAATAGATCTGCTGTAGCTACCCAAGTAAATACATGCTGCAACACAAAGAAACAGTAAATTAAACTCTTCCGTTATAACTAACACAATACCTTCTATAGTGTCCCCAGGTTTAAATTCAGTCCAATTAACTGCAATGTTGTGCACAGGTGATGGCTGTGGTGAGCTGCCATGACAGGGTATCATGCTCATGCAGGCTTCTCTTACTCTCCCATTTGGATATCCATTCACAGATACACAGAAACAAATAAGCATCCAAAAACCAGAAGCCAGGGTAGGCAGCTCCATCTGAATAAAGTAAGAGTTACAAGTAATTAAATACCACAGACATTTACATTGCAGGTCACTATTCATTCTTAGAACATGTTAAATACTAAACTTTAGAAGCACATTTAAAACAAAAGCCTGCATGAGAAAACACCATTCCCATCTTCAGTAGCTACAATTAGTAAGTGGTTGTGGTAACTACCAGACTTCACAAGGACTTTCACAAATTGTGTTTCAGACCATTTATATGCTCAAGAGTATAGATCCCTTGATCCACCAGATAGACATTTACATCATCTTTTATTTTATATTTATATTTTATATTAAGTTTCTTTTTATTTACAGCTCTCCCACTCTCTTAAAATAAAATCCAGGTCCCTTAAACACATCTACAGGACAGATGGATCTTAAAATATTTTAATTGGTGTATAAACATCTACAGTACTGAAAAAACTAACATCATTCCAAGCTAACATCATTCCCACTCATTTATTAATCATAGCTCCAAACTGCACATTATTAGGACTGCCAACATGAGTTTCCACAACTCGTGTCTATTTCTTCACTTATGACAAAGAACTCCCAGGTGACGAGTTCTCCTTTCTGCAGGGAGACTGTGGTTATCAGATGTCAGAAATAGATTTTATACATGTAAAAGAGGATTTGGTATAAAAGGTTAAACAGAAATATGTTTAAGACAAACACAGGAGTTCCTTAGAACTTCTCCTTTTGGGTATTGGACCTCCAGACAATTAGTTCAACAATATCATTGCTTGCTATAATCTCTAAGGGAACAGGAGACATGAAAAACCATGTGAGGTAGTAGGACTAACCAGCCTAATACAGTTATAAGAACCCCCTAAAATTCAGCATTCATCATATAATAATCTGTTCTGAAACAATGCTGTTTTCAAGACAGCTGTGGTAAATCTTTTGTTGTTCTGCAGCATGCAGAGTTTACAGCTGCACCCAGTATTTGCAGGAAGTCTTAGCCAACAAGGTATGTCCAAAGGGGCTGGGAGAACTAAGACACCATCCTTCCAATCCTTAGACAAAAAAAAAAAAAAAAAATTATCAGCTCTAGGGGAACATGGACCAGGCAAATAAGCCTGCTTTCTGTCCATTCTGTGCTAAGTGATAAGAAACACCAGGTTAAGAAGTTCCCTGATAGCATGCATGGTTGTGAAGATAAGCAAGACACAGAGATGTTTCAGACTCAACTCTGATATCTACAGGCAGTCAAGTAGAAACAAGACATATCATTAGTCTTGCACACTGTAAGAGTAATCATTATTAACTTTTCCAAAGTCCTCATACATGCAGTGCTAAACATCCAAAAAATCCAGGGCAATGCTACATTCATCTTTCAATGTAAGAGCTCCTTCTCAACTTCATACCAGTAAACAAAATCTAGGGGATGATGATCAAACATTTCAGAAACTAGAACAAAAAGATCACCACTCAACTCCTCCTCCAAACACCCAAGATAACATTATGATAGTATCTATAACTTCTAGTTAGTCAATGTTTTTGTTTTTTTTTAGTTCCAATATCTCTAAACCATCACAAATCTACAGCAATGTGATTTCATTTATAAATTAAAGAAATCTATAGGAAGCTAAAAACTAAGCTTCTGTACAATAGTGGTATTAAAGTAGCTTATATGTACAAGAGAAATCTTCAAAACACTTTGCTACTAGAAGAGATAAGGCTGCGTATCACAGAAACAAAAAAAAAAAAATAGGTTTGCATTCTAGCTTAAGTAGCAGAGGATGTGGTAGGGATTTAAAGTGAAACAAGCTCTTCGGCAGACTCGTTCAACTCAAAAGCTGGCAGAAAAGAAAAAATAAGTAGAGGAAAAGGACAAAAGGCCAAAACCTGAGAGAAGTACTGTACTGAAGAATATATATATATATATATTTTTTTAATAAGGTTAACTATAGAGGAACAACCTTCTCTGTACACTTTCAAGAATCAAGTGAGATATTATCAAGAACCTTCCAGATTAGAATATTGCTTTAAACAACAGTTATTCAGTTTTCCCCTTTAACCTGGAAATATATTCTGGCACTCCCCATTTTCTACCTACACAGCTAAAGAGGCAGAAAGACAGGAAGCACTCAGCACTCTCATAATACCAATCATTCTGCTGTTGTTCTCTGTATGTTTTCAGAAAACATCTCACAAACTAATAATCGACCAAACAGTATAAGTCACAATTCTAGAGAAGTCAAGCTTGAAGAGATTATTCCTTAACTAGCTTCTTCAGATTGAAGAACTCTGGACTTAAATTCCAATACCATAGGAAAAACCTCTTTCATAACACACAATCCTTTCCATAACCTAATATTTAAGGTAATAGTTTAGGAAAGAAAAAAAAAAAAAAAAGAAAGTACTCATTACAGAGAGGCTGAATTCAGGAAAGCTGAAGTGTAACGTGAAGTGTAATGTGAATCATGCTTAACTTCATTATGAAAGAATATATGCCTTTTAAAGAATAAAGTAAAAGCAACAAAAAAAGTTTATAATCACTTACCTTCTGCACCCCAACTGTTAGGATCCTACAGTGTTCTAGTGTTCCCCAACCCCTTCCGTAACATGCACACACTTATCTGGCCTTCAGCCAGTATCTGTTCAAAACACACCTCACATAATGAGCAGTGCAAGGACAATTGGAATACAGAGAGAGGAAGAGGGGATATTCAAGAGATGCCCAGAACTTCCACATTCAAGAAAGCTAAGATGTCTCCTTTAGCTTTAAAGGAGTACTTGTTGCAAGAGCATGAAATTGCATGTCATGCCCTCCTGAGTATAACCACCCTAAGAGAAGGAAAAAGTGACTTTGTCTGGAAAGCAGAGCACATTATAGCTTGGGAATGAATTAAGCTAATGAATCGGTAATAAGTAATTCTGATAAGTGACAAAGAAATACGTAGGCTGAAGATCAATAAGCAATTATATCCATCACCACCAGGTATTTGGACAAGTAGGTCACCTGTTCAGCAGGGAAAAATACAAACAAGTCTACCACTGGCAAGCAACAAGTCACTCCAGTGTAGACTGATCACTTCATTCGTTGAGTTTTCTCTTTTCTCTAGAGAGATCTACAGATATAACAGTTATTTTCTTCCAAGTGATGTTGTAAGAAAGGATTGTATTTTTAGATGCTTAGCATGTTATATCCTATAACGCAGAACTGCTACTTAGAGGAGTAGTGACACTAAGAACTGAACCGAGATGCTCTGATCAAACACAGGTAACAGGACCGAGGCCTACAGTAAGTGAATATACAATAAACTGTGCAATGTGCAACTTTTTCCTGATATTCCCCTTTGCTGGAAGAGCACAGGAAGGTAAGACAACTAGATCTCACAGCTACATATAAAAGTACAATGCCTCTTTCTTGGTTAGGTTTAATTGCACAGGCAGGGCAGTGCTCATTACAGACAGGTTGTTTTCAGGAAAGCTGAAGTGTAACAAAGTGAAACATGATTCACATTATGAAAGGATACGTACCTTTTAAAGAATAAAGTAAAAACCAAAATAAGCTCCCTACCTTGTGTCAAAAAGAACCTGAGAAGCTGATCAAAACCATCTTAGAGAACTCATTCATCCAGTTATTCTACTCCTCCCATAAACATAGCTGAAATTAAAAAGTGTTCTAATAAAGGTGAATCAGCAGCTGTCACCTTGATTGTATTCTCTAGAAAAGTGAATAAAAAAAAACTGACTGAAAGTGAACTATGTGAAACCCTTAAATCATCAAGTATGGCCATGAAACCTAGATTCAAAGTGATAGTCTGATTCTGTTAACTCAAGTTTTGAGGCATGCAAACAGTGGAATGGTCTGCTCTTACCTACAGCATTTGAAAATACTGTTTCCACTCTAAGTTATTATAGCTTGTTGATTTGAGAACCTTCGGTCACAGTGACTTATTTACAAACTTTTGAAATACAACTCCTTGACAAATCAATACTATAACATATCAC
The DNA here is from genome assembly GCF_009819795.1 of Aythya fuligula. Taxonomy (NCBI): domain Eukaryota; kingdom Metazoa; phylum Chordata; class Aves; order Anseriformes; family Anatidae; genus Aythya; species Aythya fuligula. Next base: position 29,180,503 of record NC_045566.1, on the reverse strand, counting down.
ATCATTACTAGATGAAAGTTATCCAAACCACTATGATTTGTGCCCTTATTGTCAAATAAAAATATTCCAACACCCAACAGTTTGAAGCATGACTACAAACATATTCCCTCCTTCACCCTCTCTCCCTCCCTCCTACTTCAGTATAACAACTCACCCCCTCACCCTGCCCTGGGAGGGAAGGCACAAAAGGAAAACCTCATTACCATTAAGAAGGGGATCAAATACCAAGACTGTCAACTACTGATTATTTCATACAAAACTTGATTATAACTGTAAAATTCAATTTCATGCAGAGATTAGTCAGTATTAAGAACTGAGAGATGACTTATGAAGTGACAGTTCTGGCTGAATTTGAACTGGAGTTTCAGTGAAGCATCACTTGAGTTACGACATGTTACTTGGCATTTGTTGGACAGGTCAGAACCCAAGAGAAAGAGCTTCTAGTGAGAGCACCCTTCTGGGAAACCTACACTACATAGAAGTCACAATGAATCTGGGGGAAAGTCATGTAGAAGAATCAGAATGCAGTCCTAAAGGCATGGCCTGTTGCTCCACCAGTATTGGGATGCAGGTCAGTTATTTTTAATAACATGTAGCTCACCGAAAACCTACAAAAGACAGTCCTGAAAGAGTGAGCTAGAAACCACCTTTCAGCTAGCGGAAATGGAGATGTAGTAGCTAGCATTCTTGCTACTTGTGATGGGCTTGAACTTTAAGTATTAGCGATGTTCTTGTCAAAGTAATTGTCTTTGGCTGTATCTCAAGAGACTGCCTGGAAAGACTGATTGCAAAGAGAAAGACAGGTTTGCTTAACAGTATCCACCAGCTTCCATAAAGCAGCAAGTGTTGCTGTGGTATCTTGACTGAACATCTGAAATTTGCCATCTCATTCATGCAGGAGTCATCTCCTTCTTCTTTAAGGAAAAAGGAAGGGAAAGATTGGAAGCAATTGGAATAATTGAGTGTTATAATTGTAGAAACAGCTTTTGAAAGAGCCAGAACCAACCATACAGTAGGCTACAAATAAGACTGAAAATTTGTAATGGGTCACGCGGCTTCAACTAGTAACTGGATTGCTAGGAGGGTTAACCAGGCAGGCTGCATCTAAAACACAGGAGGAAATTCAACTGTTTTTTAGGTGGATAACTTTAACACTGTCAAACTTCAAAGACCAAAAGCAGTTGTATATTTTCTCTCCCAAGAAGGGAGAAAGAGAGAAGTCCTGGTTACCTGCCTTCAGCTGGCTAATTTAGTAGCCTAATTTAGATATTTACAGTGTGGCTTCAGAATCAACAAAACAACTGAAGAAAACTAAAGAGATATTTCTCATTTTTGTAGTTACCTACAAAGAAAAAGTTATTTGTAAATACTTACTATCTGTAAGCTTTTTTTTTTTCTCCTGTTACCAGCATGTCCCTGAGGACAACAGAGGCAAAGAGAAGGTCCATACTAAATTTGTACTATTTTTTTTTTTTAATATTTATTCCTTCCTGTGTTTAAAAGGCTCCTAGTCCCTGCAGGTAGTGACAGGAAAGCAAGCCCTGGCAGTCTAGTTCCTCAAACACATAATGCCCACACACAAAGCATCTCTTCATAGAAGTTGTCTTTCAGCTATTTGACAGAATTTCACTAGCTGCATAGTATGAAACCTAAAACTAGTTTCAGAGAGAGAGAGGATGGGCAAGACGAACATGTTGCCAAGCAAAAGGTACAAAAACCATCATGGCCAAAACTTTTCTCCTGAACACCACAAGAGAAGAGGGCAAGCAGGAAAGGAAGAAGCTGTCTAAAGCAAAATCAGCTGTATGAACACATGATACTGTGCTGTGTCTCTTTAGAAACACACTTGCACAAAGCAGAGAGCCTTGCTGTTAAAGAGTCAGTTTCCCTCTCAGAAAGAGAGCGTGCGTCAATTTCTCCTGCTGGTTTGAAAGTTGCCATATCAGATTATCTGTTTTTTGCCCTTACTCATGCAGCTAGCATTCACATTCATGATAATTCGTTATCCTTTCAAAATTAAGAAGAAAAAACACACAGCCACAAAATGACAAAACACGTACACCTCAGCCTGTTGGTCTTCCTACTTCAGGTGCTAACTTCACAGCCAGTCCTGCTACAGTGACAGAAGTTCAAATAAAATTGCCATTAGCTTTCTACTTATAGCAAGAAAGCTTATAGGTACATCATAACTTCTATTTGGTTCACATCTCACAGTATTAACCCTTATCACATGCAGGATCAGAGGAAGTTCTTCTGCAACTAGAAACAGGACACAGACACTAAAAAAGGAAATATTTATGAGTGTTCTTTACCTCAAGCCAACATTTTTTGTTGCATCCCCAGCTAAGCCCACAAGGCTAGATTTCAGATGAAATGCATGAAGTTACCATTAAGCACTGACCCCACATCTTCATTCCACATGCCTCACAGCAGTTCTGCATTAAGTCATTACTTTAATTACCTTCTGATGCAGTTAAAGGGGGGGGGGGAAATAAAAAGAAAAACTTTTGATACCTTATTACTCACAGCATAAGTTATTATAAATTTACAGTATGATTTTAAAGCTTATCATATCAAAGAGATTTTTTCTTTCAGAAGAAAAATAAAGTCTTAAAGAGGAACTTCAGCTTTTTTTTTTTTTTTTCCCCTACCCTCCCTCTTATCCACTAAGAATGAGCAAGAGGCAAGGATTTCACCCTGTTTGGTGACTGATTTTAATTATTTAATTTTATATGGGACAACTGCTCTGCATACAAACCATTAGGGCCCCAACCCTGCAAGCTTGTAAGCATACAAAGAACCCTGTAAGGTGCATACTGTCCTAAAAAGTAGCTTCAGTTTAGTTACACTCAACAACCAATTTCAACTACATCGTCAACTGCAACAGTTACCATGAGGTTACCTCATATGAATATTAATAAAGAAATATGAATATTAATAAAGAAATAACACATGGAAATACTCCTATAGCACTAAGAAGCAAGGAACACGCCAGAGGCACGTGAGCAGCGTAACTTTCAGATGCAATAACCCTGCGTTTACCTTTAGAGTCTTCTCTAGTATTTTAACAATATTAGGGCAAAGCCAGGTCAGAGCTCTGTCCGAAGCCTTTCAGAAGCGCTTGCACTGACAGCAGCAGTTCAGAGGCGCTCAGAAGGGCCCCCAGCTTCCAGCACGACTACTGCCGGCCGTACAGCACGAGCAGCTTCCGAGCAGCTCGCTGGAGCCACGCTCCCTGGTGCTGATTAAGCCACAACCCCCGGCAGCCCCATGCCCCCTCCGTCCCCCCCAGCAGCCCCTCACCTGCCCGCTCGGCCCCGCCGCGCACCGGGCGCTTTGCTGCTGGCGGCGCCGGGCGGGGCGGGCCCCGGGGGCGGCACCGGCAGCGGAGGAGGCGCCCGCGGGCCCCGGGGGCCGGGCTGGGGGCAGCCGTAGTGTGCGGGGGGCCGAGGTGTGCGGGGTGTCTGGGGCTGCAGCCAGCCCTGCCTCTGTTGTATAAGAAATATAAGCTATATGGAAGCCTGCAGGTCTGCGAGGAGGGATGGAAATGCAAGCTGCAATGCTGTTGGAAGCTACAGAGAGTTTAGGGAAATATATTAGCTTACGTGTGAAAGGTAAAGTTGGTAAGGAGAGGAATGCTGCTTTGCATCTCTTTTTGTATTACTTAACCAGGCGTAAGCTACTGCTAAAGAGATATAAACCAAGAAAAGTAAGAGACAACAATTTCTAACTCACTAGTTAAATTCTTTAACTAGTGAGTACAAGTACCTCTGCCCTCCTGCACGGTCACCAGTCTGTCTGGAAGGATTCTTCTGAAATATGTTAGTCCTTCTATTGAGAGAGAAAAAAAAAAAAATCAATAGTTATGCAGACTTAATGAATATATTCTCATGACAGAATACTGCATGTTAACTTGTTCTTAAGTATCAATAGTCAAGTACTATTAAGGAAATAAAATGCATTAGGATATACGAACTATAAAAAGCCCATGGATTTATCTTCTTTGTAAGATGTACTGCAGTTATAGCTGTGCTAACGTGCTCATAACAATGCTACACTTACTGCAAAGCAGAAGTTTCTGCCCTAACCATAGTATCCGTTAGAGACACAGAGGGCTGGCAGTTGGGTTTTAATCTTACTACAACCCTGAAGAGAGATAAAGTTGTATAACCTGCTGATGAACTACACCAGGGGATGGCTATGGCAAGTGGCAAATGCCTTCCTTTGTTCTGTGTCCTGGAACATACCATCAAATATAAAGAGAAGCTGATGGCTTTTTTTTGCATGGTTTCTGGCAAGGCCATAAGGAAGTAGCTGAAAGCTTATAATTTTGAGAACAACAGCAATTTTACAAAGCAGACTGCATGACGAGTATTTCAGGGGGAATTTGTGTTGCTTAAGAACTGAGCAAACAACTAAAACATATAATTTTGGAAATTAAATAGCTTTCAGTCCAATATTGGCGTGTACTGATAGCTGTGCTATTTTTTCAAGCCCAAGGGAATATGGGAAACAATAAGCCATTGCAGCTAGGTCTGAACAGGCCCCATGTTTTTATGTGGTTCCTCGTAATCAAATTTCCTCCTGGCTAGTAAGCAAACGATACAGCAAAACTGGGGAATTCTGTAAGGTCAGCTCTTGCTCAAGTGCCATATATGTGCACTAGGCAAATGGTTTCTCTACGTCACTGGTGAAATTACCACTGCAAGACAGCACTTGAGTTCAAATCAAGAGACTTTCAAGTTTTTCAGCTTTACTAGCTTAGTTAAGTAAGTATTAGGGAAATAATGACAATAACATTATCTTAGGAAGATTTTTTCCTACAGTGCAATTTTCACATGCTTTTCTTTTTTTCCCTTTTTTTTTTTTTTTCCCCCCAGTGAGAAGGGAATCTTGAGTCATGGAAACAATCCTGACCATTTAAAAGGAAATAAACGATGGTAAAAGTCACAATGTAGGATGAAATATTTTTCTCCATACTTAATTAATTCTTTTTCCTTGAGCTCTGACACTATTTAAAACTTATCAACTGATTTTTACCTTTGGCCCCAATAAATACTCTTTTTATGTCTTTTTTCCTTTGGTCTTTCTTTCCATCTGGTAATCAAGCTTCCCTATGTTCACTCATTTTTAAATGTTTCACAAATGTAACAAATAACACTGGGAAATGTATTTAACAAAAATATTTGTTTACCCAGAGGTAAAAGCGAAATTTACTGCTTTTAGTCAATTACACTAAATAGCCACCTGGTGGCATTAGCCACTAAGTAAAATAAGGTTTTCTACTCCGGCTACACAGAAACGTACTTTGTTTTTGTGTCTATTCTGATTCATCAACAGCTGAAGTACACTTGTTAGATACTTTCTACCAAAATGAACATCTGCTTTGGCTTAAAGAGAATTTAAACACAAAAGTATTCCCTCGCTTATCTGAAATGAATTAATTGAGGTTGCCAATATCAATTTGAGCCAGGTCTGTGCAGGTGTTATGATGCAATAGCAACCTGCCACTTTACCCAAAGTCCCTGCTCAATTCAAAGCACATCATAATAAAGGGCTGTAGTAAAATCATTTTACCCATTTCATGATGTGTGGGCCATAACATTATATGAAGCAAACTATTGAAGTTTTCTGATAAAAGTACTAAAATATTAATCTAATTGAGATTTCTATGTTTTCATCATTTCTGTGGTATTGTTCTTTGTTTTGTTTGTTGTTTTAATTATTAATTTCACTGTACCTGAGATCCTATTATCCCATTTCACAGGGCACAGCGAGCTTGCTAGCAAAAGCACTAACCAACAAGTGCTTCAGTTTAAGGCACTTAAAACTGGATTACGTGGAACTACCAGGTGAATTGAAACCTAGTATAATGCTCTTCCACACACTGACAAGTTTCTTTGCTACCCAATCTCAGTTCCACCTCATCTTCCTCTTGACAAAACATTATTACCAGTTACTTTAGGAATAGGATCTCTGAAGTCTTAGATCTCACCATATCTCACTAGTGTTAATTGGAACGATTTACAGTAAAATAAAAATGCTGGTAGTGATTCAGTAAGCAGGTCTAATATGTCCTACATGTAAAAAAAAATTAGTCTGGTCACCCCATTCTCATAGGACCATTAATATCAAATTTATGCAAAGGTCTTATCAAAAGCACAGTAAAATATATCTTAAAGTCTGTGAAAAAAACTATATTAATAATAAAATTATAGTTGAACTTCTTTAATATGCATATGATATATGCATTGAATTTCGTGATTTTCTATTTAAATATATATGTATTTAACATATATTAACATAATTAACGTATTTAATACATATGTATATATGTGTATGTATTAGCAGTGTAATTTTACAGAGACCATGAAGCAGTAACCATGGTTTGTTTGAAGCCAATGAGTAGAAGAGTGGCAAAGCTAGGATTAAAAACAAGACAAGAAATATTCCAGCAGTCCAAAAATTCACGATGACACAAAGTTCATCTCTGAAAGGTCAAACCAATACTGCCAAATGAGTAGAGTAAAGGGCATTTACATGTTCAGTAAGAACAAACTGCAGAGGCTAGTGCCTTAGCCCCTTCATCTCATATGAATTCTTACTTACAAAACTATATTTTTTTTCACCCTACTGTTTTTCCCTGCGTATCAGGCTATTGCAATCTGTTTAGTTATTTAGAAGGGATTTAAACAAAGAAAGAGATAAAATGGTCTGGAGGTGATCAGTTGAATGTTCTGGCCAACACTTTCTCTCAATACTAGATTCTAAAGTCCAAGGCCACATGTAAATTCCAGCTGGGCGTGTAATGTGTTTGAGAACAACACTGTTTTCAGCCACTGTGTGGCAAAGATCCAACTCACAGAAAAGGCTGCAATCTAACCAAATTGCAGAGAAACTTTTATAGAAACGGAGCTTTCTTTCAAAATCAGGTTTGCATTTCTGAAGATCTCCCCATTAGAAGACAACAGCCAGCCAGAAGATTCAACACCTTTGAAACTTCCTGTTGTTTGAATCATCATATGTAGTTCATGACCTGTAATTCAGGGATTTACAGGTCAGAGGTGTGGGGCATTGAGAAAAACTGTGTTATCATTTTAAATCGTATAAAGTCAAATATCTCCTGCATGCAGGCCAAAAGAATCTGCTTATAATTTTAGCCTGAAGTTAAGTTCTCTCTGTGCTAATTTGCCTTTACTATTGTTATTGGAAGCTATTCTGGTATTTAAAAAGAAAAAAAAAATACTGTCATGCAAATACTCTACTTTGCTACGCTTTGCAGTCAATCCTTAAAGTAACCATGAGCAATATGACTTAGGTATGATCTCACATCTAGCAAATAGGCCACCCAAAGCATATTGAGGCCACTGCTAGGATAAGTATTCTGTAATACTGGGGTGCAAAACAGAAAGCAGGAAGGGAGGGAGTACCAGGAAGATGTATATCACAGAATCACAGAACTTCCAGGTTGGAAGAGACCTCAAGATCATCAAGTCCAACCTCTGACCTAACGCTAACAGTCCCCACTAAACCATATCCCTAAGCTCTACATCTAAACGTCTTTTGAAGACTTCCAGGGATGGTGACTCCACCACTTCCCTGGGCAGCCTGTTCCAATGCCTAACAACCCTTTCAGTAAAGAAGTTCTTCCTAACATCCAACCTAAAACTCCCCTGGCGCAACTTAAGTCCATTCCCCCTCGTCCTGTCACCAGGCACGTGGGAGAACAGACCAAGCCCCACCTCGCTACAGCCTCCTTCGAGGTACCTGTAGAGAGCGATAAGGTCGCCCCTGAGCCTCCTCTTCTCCAGGCTGAACAAGCCCAGCTCCCTCAGCCGCTCCTCGTAGGACTTGTTCTCCAGGCCCCTCACCAGCTTCGTCGCCCTTCTCTGGACCCGCTCAAGCACCTCGATGTCCTTCTTGTAGCGAGGGGCCCAAAACTGAACACATATAAAAGAACTAAAATATTCTGGTATGAATATGTTTGAAAAAGATGGAAAATTATTTCCTGATCAATGGCATTGATCCACTCTTATTTTGAAGCTACTATTGATCTTTTCCTGCTGTGGTGTATCACATCACACACAAAGAAACTGCAAACTGACGATGAAACAGCACTGTGAAATTCACCATTTAGATGCCAGTGTAACAAATACTATTCGTGACTGCTGTTAATTGTGCCCTATGTAATGTTTGCAATGCTAAATGGTAGCAGTTGCACATTGATCTTTTGGTGGTGCGACTCCCATATGCAGAAAACTGGTTTAATTTACCACTGCTGAATTAACACAGGCACAAAAGCTTTGAGAGATGTGAAGCATATCAGGTGATATGGATGGAGAAAGGATTAGGGCAGTCTGTTCTGCTTTCCCCTTCATCAAGGGATCTGGTATATTCATTCAGTAACTTTGTAATAGTTCTTTTTTATCATATTGAATTGAAAGTTAATGAAATTATACTGTTCTAATTATTAAGTGACTTAATAATACTTAATGAACATCTTTGCTCTATAGCACATCAAGTCTTTAATTTAGATTGTTGATGTCTGTTCTAGCTACTGTGATAAACATTGGTCAAAATAACTGCTTTAGGGTTGGGAATCAGGAGGCTCTATGTTGGTTTGGTTTCCTACTGATTTTTGTCATGTGAAATTTAACAATCCTTTAACATAAACTTGGATACATTTCAAAAGCTGAATGGATATGCTAGCAGAGACATGTCAGTGCTGACCTAGCAAGGTGTTTCCCTGCTCCCAATGGAAATTCAAGTAGGGAGAACAGAAGCTACATTTGGAAATTTAGTAGCACTGGTGAAATTACAGTCACAAATACCCTTCTAGTTTAAAATGTTTTTCACAAGCACATACTTTAGGGTAACTATCCAAGGACTCAGTTACATGGGTATTATTTTTTCTTCCTGTCTTAGAACTGTTCACTGCTTAAGCAGCTACAAGACTTCTAAATCCTTCTCTGTTTTCAGCATGCACCAGGCCACTAGCTAGCCTGGAGGCAAAGGCACTGGTGTAAGGCTCTGTGGCAGCACAACTGCAAAGTCATTTCTGGATACTGAAGCCTGCTGAGGACCATAGCAAATATACAGTCCAGATCTCTTTCATTTACTGTTGACTTTGTTCCTGTGATTCCCGTACCTGCTGGAACTTATTTTATTTCCTTGCTAGGACACTTCCAATTCAGAGAAGTACACTACCAAAACAGGTAGTGTACTGACAGAGCTGAGCTTCTGTTGAGCACAAGCCTGTCCTGTGTATGAAGTGTAATACACAATAAATGTTTGTTCATTGTCTTTTGTATTATAAAAACAAGGAGTTCTGTTTGAGGAACAGGAGTTGTGAAAACTCCTTTGCTAGACACTATGAAAATTCTTTTGCTTAATGTAACAAAAAAGAGAACCCCCTCCCCTTCTCTCCTTCTGCATCTCAGTTGCCTCTTTTGTTCAAAGACACTGCTGCAAAGTTCATGTAACCATCTCCTGATAAGTTGCTAAACTAGTGTATCAACATCCTGCATTCCTGTCTCACGCTGGGCCAACATGACCAAATAAAAAAAAGAAGTTGAACCACAACGCGGAGGAAGACTACGGCCTTCATCTTCACGACCACCAGAGGGACAGAGACGACCCCCTAGCAACAGTGCGCGCAGTCGCAGAATATACCAGGATGTGCTGCGTAATCCCGGAATTACCAAGATATAAAAAGGGACCCTGGCGGGGGTGAGGTGCGCGCCGTTGGAGGAGCCGAGACTCCCCGGCCGCCCAGCGCTGTTTTGCTTGCTGTTGCTTACTCAATAAATTCCTTTCTATTATTAATGCAATGCTCTCTGAAAATTAATTAAGGGGGCAACTTATAACAAAATTTGGTGCCGTGACTCGGATGAAGGCAATCTGATTGAAAGACCTTCGGAGGGGGCGCCCCGCTGATTTCAGCGGCCTTCGCTAGGACTGCTTTCATTCAAATCCTTCACCGACGAACCCTAAATTCGGCAGCAAGCAAATAAAGCCGGCAACCCCTAGTAATCTTTGTGCACGAAGACCGAACGAAGACTCAGGAGTGAGTAAGTATAGGCCGGTGATCCGTTCGGTTGGGGTTGGGTATCCTGGAGCGTGTCGCTGTGAGACGTCCAATTGCGGACGAAGCGAGTGCGGACCCCTCGGTAGTGCGGTTCCCACATCCCGCGAGGGACTGGGCCACGAAAAGGGGGAAGCGATTTGTGTGTGTGTGTGAAGGCGCTCCAGAAGATGGGACAGAAGAAGAGTAAGCCTTCTGGTCCCATGGGCGGGGTAACATCTGATGTTAGGTTACCCCGGGATTAATGATTAAAAATTGGGAGGATTCCCCTTTTAGGCGGGGAAGGAATAAAGTAAAAATGATACATTATTGTGTTGAAGTTTGGGGTGGTAAACAGATTTGAGGAGACCACCTTTACTGGCCCGTATTTGGGTCCTTTGAAGATTGGGTTTGCCAGGCCCTAAATATTTATGTAAACTCAAAAGAACCTTTTAGTTTGGAAGAAAGTGAATATGCACATTTGTGGATCAGCTCGGAAACTCGAGCCAATTTATATCCTCTAAAAGAAAAAGGAGGGGATGGGAGGCACAAGAAAAACCGAGAATTAGAGATCCCAGCCCCACTGCCTCCCTATATTCCACCATCCCCACCTGCAGCCCCTCCGACTCCCGGGCTTCTTAATCTGCAACCCCAGGGGGATGCCAATAACAACTCTGATTCTAGCACTCAGGGATTAGTGACTAGGAATATGTGGCAGTCCCCATTAACTCCGGGGACGTCTGAGATTTTAAGAAAGAGACAGGAGGAGGGTAAGCGATCTTTAATGGCAACTGGCATAATGTTTGCAGCTGCTGAGGAATAATTCTAACTGGAATAATAACTGTACATTGTATATTGTATATATAAAAGCCCGGGCATTTTTGTTAAAGTGTTCTTTTATACATATGTTAATATGTAAATATAAGAACTGCCATTGAGGTGTATGTCTAAGGGAACAAAATTTGCCCAGGTATATTATCGGCTCATCAGGTTTAAATGTCCCCAGTGTAATTGTCTACAGGCAGTTAATTTACAGTGGTCTGTTTTTACTTGTGTATCTGTATATTGTGGATTTTGGAGGGATTGGGATTGACTAGTAAAGATCTTCTAGGAAAACGGTGGAATATTAACCACTGTAGATTACAATAGGAAAAGTTCAAAGCAAAGAAACCCCGAGGAAAAGCCTCCTAGGATGTATACTAACACATTGGAGGGATATAGTGGGCTGAGAGGGTACAGTGAGTAAAAGAGCCCTTATCAAATATTGTAATCAGTGGTGGCCACTTTATAAAGTAGAGGATGGAGCGGAGTGGCCCCTAAATGGAACTACTAATTATAACACCATACTACAGTCAATGTTGTTTTTGTGGAAAGAAGGAAAACAGGATGAAATGTTGTATATTGATGTTGTTTCAGCATCTTGGAGGGAAAAGGTACGGAATTAAGTTGGCCCCTGACTGAGCCTTTGATGTCGGCATTAGAAAAGTAAAGGCTAGAGAAAGATAAAGGAAGTGTTAAAAGGTTTGTGGAAAGTGTTAAAGGTATTCGAAGTTGAATGAGCAGGGAAAGGTGATGTAGGTATTATCTAAGTAACAGTCTAGAAGTTTTGGTATATTTGCATATTTGCTGTGGTGTTTGTTCAGTTTCCCAAGCATCAGGGAGGGGGGAACAGCCTGCTCCACCAGGGGCCTCTCCAGCGGCCGCAGGGGGGCTTCGGCTCCAGCGCCTGGAGCGCCTCCTCCCCCTCCTTCTGCACTGACTTTGGTGTCTGCGGGGGGGTTTCTCGCTCTCCCAGCTGCTGTTGAGCAGCAGGTTTTTGTTTGTTTGTTTGTTTGTTTGTTTGTTTTCGTGGATGTGCTCTCACAGAGGCACGGACTATGTTGCTATGGCTTGGCTCTGGGCAGCAGTGGGCTTCTTTAGGGCCAGATGAAATTGTCCCTTATCTACCACGGGGAGGTTTCTGTTTTTGTTTTGCTTTGTTTTTCACGGGGGCTGCCACTGCAGTTTCCCACCCCCACACCCCTCACACACCCTCAAACCTTGCCATCAAACCCAATACACTGGAGCAGCTAAATCATTACTGACTTGTAAAGCATCAGGGATTAAATTAACTAATGAAACCCTAAATGTGATGGGGGTAGAAGGGACTGGGATAACAGTGCCACTTTTGGGGGATACCAAGCTGAGACCAGGGGATAAAATGATCACTGGGCAATTATTGTATGTATCCAAGGCGGAAACTAACTTGTTGGGAAGGGATTTGATGATTAAATTGGGCATTCAACTAGTAAATTGTTAGACTGGAATAACAGTGTTATTAATGGAGTGCTCTCAGGCCCTGAGAGCAAACGTATATTCGCCTCTGACTGGAAAGACCCTGAAATGGGGGCGGAAGCAACAATATAGGTGGACAATTTTACCTCAGGGGTTTACAGGGCCACCTATCTATTTGGGTAAATTCTAAAAAAGATTTTGGGGCAATTACAACCTCCCAAGGAGGTATTATTGTTACAAATATGTGGATCATTTTAAGGAAAATCGATACTCCCTGATGGGAGAGAAATGCTGAACAAAGTGATAATGAGGCAAATAACTGTTTTACATCAGAAGAATCATTGGGAGGTGCAAGCAATGTGTGATGTTGTTCTAAGAAAGCATGTCTGTGTAGGAATATATACTTCAGGGAAGCACACATGCAGAGGATGTACTATATGTCAAAGGGTAAATAAAATGGTCTTCTGTAACCTATCTAGAGGGGGACGGGAGACAGGGCTTTGACCTTTCCAAAGTATACAGGTAGACTTTACTGAGTTACTTGTTTGTCCTAATTGACCACGTGACTGAATGGGTGTAAAGCTTTACTGCAAGGATTAAAGCAGGCCTTAGAGATTGAGTGGGATTTTCACAGCCCTTGGCACCCCTCCTCTTCTGGAAAGGTAGAGCGAATGAATGGTGAAATTAAGAAACAACTAACAAAACTTGTGCTGGAAACTAAGGCTTCTTGGGTAAAATGCTTACCTCTTGCACTGTTAAACATATGGACGCAGCCCAGAACTGATATAGGAATTTCTCCTTTTGAAATGCTATATGGTATGCCCTATGACTTGGAATTGCCACTTGATCACTCTCAATTCTAATTAAGACTTGGAAAGAGACTTTTTTAACACCACTATGGGGAAGGCCCCTATGTTGTTTTGCTTACCACAGAAACGGCTATTCGAACTGCGGAGAAAGGATGGACACATGCCAGCTGTGTGAAAGGACCAGTCCGGGAAGGTAAACGGGAGGCAGCTCCAGGCCCTGACGACTTGAAGCTGACACTAAGGCGGACTCGATAAGTATTGTGTATTATCTGTGTATCGTGGGAAGGGGAGGAGGCCCTGTTTCGGAGGCTCCCTATTAGGTTCCCCTGAAGAACACTGCTGCTGCCAAGAAGAACTGATACCTTGTAGTTCGCTGCAACCGAACTGACAAGCGAGGCAGAGAAGTGAAAACGGTGGGGGACTGAGGGGTCGACAATTTAGATGGGCTCCGACCACCTCCTACGATACATGGGAGTCAGTATCATCGTTTTGGTCAGCTATGGGTCTGCGCATCCCCACCAGCCTTTTAAATGGAGCTTAATCAGATGGGAGGATCAATTCATCATCCAGCAAACAACGACAGCGGGTGCTCCCAGTTTCCGCATCACATTATGTGACCTGGCGTCAGTGCAGCCATGCTTTAACCTATCAGGATTTTATTTCTGCCCAAGTTCTAACCCAGGAAAGGGGTACTGTAATTATCCAAACGCATATTATTGTGCATACTGGGGGTGTGAAACCATTGCTACGGACTGGACACTCGGGGCTGGTCGGAATAAATTCTTACAAGTGGGATATGGGCCGCAAGGTTGTAACTGACAAGTGGATCCCCGTTACAGGTGGCAAGGGCATGGTATAGGGTATACATGAACCTTCCACGGAAATAAAGAAATTTGCAAGGTTCTATATATAAATATAACAAACTTGGACGATACTAGCTGGGTACTAGGAAAATGTCAGATTTTACGAACACGGAACAGATAGGGGAGGACTCATACTAATAAAAAGGAGGATGCTGATGGGCCCCAGGCAGTAGGAACAAATGAGGTATTGTCAGAAAATGTCCAGGGAATCCAGCCTGTGGAAAATACTACAGTGCCAACCCTCGGCAGCCCTACAAGCTCAGGTAAAGCTGAGAATGATAACATAGTTGAGAATAACATATGGGGGGGTCATGAATGCCAGCTACCAATTATTAAACAAAACAAGCCCAAATGTAACAAAACACTGTTGATTATGCTTTAGTATAAGGCCTTCATATTATGATGCTATTGGGGATCCTGGGGAGCCCACCTGCACAAAGAACAGCCCTCTACATTGCAGTTGGGGAAAAGACATAAGGGTAAGACTAACACAAGTCACTGGAGGTGGTAGGTGTGTGGGCACGGTTCCTAGTGGGAAGTGTCACCTATGTAATACCATGGAGAATGGAAAACAATCAACCGAGTGGCTAATCCCAGCCAACAACGCTAGGTGGGTTTGTTCGTGAGTGGGCGTAACTCTTTGTCTATCACTAAAACTCTTTAATGCGTCTCGTGATTTTTGTATACAGGTGATAATTATACCAAGGATTCTATACCACCCTGAGGATTGTATGTATACCCAGCACACAGTGGCAAGTTATCATCTGGAAAGACGGGAACCATTCACGGCTCTAACTTTGGCCACCCTAATAATCCTGGGAGGAGCTGGAGTGGGGACCAGGGTAGCCTCATTGGTTAAACAAAATCAAGAATTTACTTACCTGACCCAAACTGAACAATCCATCTCGGCCCTGGAAAATCTATCAGGTCACTTCAGAGGTAGTGTTACAAAATCGTAGGGGATTAGATTTGGTATTTTTCAACAGGACGGGCTGTTTGCAGCCCTGAAAGAGGAATGCTGTGTATGCTGATCACACTGGAGTGGTAAGAGATACAATGGCAAGACCCAGGGAAGGGTTGGAAAAAAGGAAACGGGAGAATGAAGCCCAACAGAGCTGGTACGAATCTTGGTTTAATTATTCACCTTGGCTTACTACTTTATTATCAACAATAGCAGGACCTTTGTTGTTATTAATAATAGCACTAACTTTTGGACCATGTATTTTTAATAAATTGATTGCGATTGTAAAGGGATGTTTAGAAGCGGCACATCTAATGCTCATACATGCCAAATACGAGCCAATAAGTACCAACAAAGGAATCAAGGAAACATTAGTTCTTAGTAGCCAGGCATTGCAGAGATTCAATGAACAAAATGAGTAACTAAAAGAAAAAGGAGGGATTGTAATACACAATAAATGTTTGTTCATTGTCTTTTGTATTATAAAAACAAGGAGTTCTGTTTGAGGAACAGGAGTTGTGAAAACTCCTTTGCTAGACACTATGAAAATTCTTTTGCTTAATGTAACAAAAAAGAGAACCCCCTCCCCTTCTCTCCTTCTGCATCTCAGTTGCCTCTTTTGTTCAAAGACACTGCTGCAAAGTTCATGTAACCATCTCCTGATAAGTTGCTAAACTAGTGTATCAACATCCTGCATTCCTGTCTCACGCTGGGCCAACATGACCAAATAAAAAAAAGAAGTTGAACCACAACGCGGAGGAAGACTACGGCCTTCATCTTCACGACCACCAGAGGGACAGAGACGACCCCCTAGCAACAGTGCGCGCAGTCGCAGAATATACCAGGATGTGCTGCGTAATCCCGGAATTACCAAGATATAAAAAGGGACCCTGGCGGGGGTGAGGTGCGCGCCGTTGGAGGAGCCGAGACTCCCCGGCCGCCCAGCGCTGTTTTGCTTGCTGTTGCTTACTCAATAAATTCCTTTCTATTATTAATGCAATGCTCTCTGAAAATTAATTAAGGGGGCAACTTATAACATGAAGCATGCAGGTTTAGCAAGCCGGGTAAGGAATAAGGAGGCTGGGAAGAACAAAGAAGGGAGAATCCCATAGGGCACCATGGAAATATCCACGTGAAACAATCCAGCCTGGATCATCCACTCACACAGGGCTCCTAACAGGGCTGGGAGATCATGCAGGGGGAGCTTTTCTGAATTTTCCCTCAGCCTGTCTAGGGAACGCCTGGGGCATAAAACTTGATGTTTTCACTTACACTGTGAAAACCTTTTTCAATGATAACAAAAGTGTTAGCTGTAATGAGGAAAAAAAGATGCTTTAGAATTTTCTGTGGGAGGAGTGAGGGTGGGAGGGATTTACCTACCAAAGGATAACAAACTGAGTTTGAAATGGTTGGAAGTGTTTCCATAAACATCAAAGCCCTTCAGCTGTCCCTAAATGCATCTTAACTGGATGAATGCGTTGCCGCAAGACACAGCTATAGGGTGCATGGGATGACTGGAGGTAAATGGTTAAGTCTAAATTGCTTTGTGGTCTTCTCATAGCTCCACAAATATACTACCTTGGGAGGGAACGATAAACAGCATAACACAGTGACTGTAAATTGAGAAGCAAAATCGTTTCTTATGGAGTTCTAGGCCACAGAAATAGATTGACCTTCCGAGGCTGCAAGCCTGACCTTTACTGTGGGAGCAGCAAACGGCTGCAGGTGCTGCGGGTACTGCAGCGCGCAGCCATGGCAGGGGCAGAGTCCTTCAGAGGAAGAAGGGCAAGAAGGGCGCTCTTTTTTAAAACCAGCACCTCACACCTCGGCTACAGGGCAGAAAGCCGGGGGTTGCGGGCGGGCAGACCCTGCGCGGGCACCGCCATTTCGCGGGGGGCTCAGCCCGGCCGCAGCCCCAGAGCGCCGGGGACGGAGCCGTCCCTCAGAGACCCGCTCGCACGGGCCAGGCCTGGCCGCGCCCCCGGGGCGGGCCCTTGGCTCTCGCGGGAGCTCGGCCGGCGCCGCCCGAGCCGGTGAAGTTTATTTGTAAAACAGCGAGAAAACGGCAGGACCGGGAGGGGCTCTGCGGGGTCTGTCGCTGTTGTTGGCGAGCGTGCGAGTGCCGCCTGCCCGCCCGGGGCCGCTCCCGCCCCGGCTCCTCTCAGCCTCGGCAGCCGCCGCCGCGGTCCCGCCCGTGAGTATGGCGGCCACGGGGCCCGGCGGCAGCGGGCGAGCGGGGAGGGCGGCGGGGTGACAGTGACAGGGCGACAGTGACAGAGTGACAGTGACAGGGCGGCGGGGTGACAGGTGTCAGGCGCGCCCCTCCCGGGGGCGGCTCGGGGCCGGGAGCTGCCCCGCGGAGCTGCTGCCGCCGGCCGGGGGAGGGCTGAGGGCTCCCTGCCGCCCTGCTCCTCCTCCCCTTTCGCCCCATCCCCGCTCGCCCCGGGGCTGCGGAAGATGTAAGCGGCACCGGCGGCGTGAGGCGCTCCCGAGCGGCCGCCTGCTCCCCGGGCCGCCGCTGACGGGTTGGCTTCGTGTGTGTGTGTGTGTGTGTGTGTTCCCCCCGGCAGGGCCAGCCCCCAGCCGCCGGAGGAGCGGCAGGCAGCCGGCAGCAGCCATGGCGAGCGGTAGGGAGACGCGGCTGCTGCACCTCAACGAGATGGAGAAGCTGGACAAGACCCTCTTCAGGCTGGAGCAAGGTGGGGCGCGGCCGGCTGAGGGCAGCTCGGCAGCGGCGAGAGGGAGGGGGGCAGCCCGTGGTCGCGGGTGGGGGTGGGGAGGCTGTCGGTTTGGGTTTGTTTTTCCCATTCTTTTAATATGAAACAGTTTCTGGTACGGTTGCTTCCACTGCGGAGCCCTGAGGTGCAGCCTGGTTCGCAAACCTCGAGAAAACAGCGGCTGGGAGCCGGCAGTCTTCGTGTGAGGCATTATTTACGGGACAGAGCGTCTCTCTGTGTGACCGTGCTGTACTGACCTGAAAAAGTCCTCTTAAGTCAAACTCTGAAGTACTAATCTGCAACATGTTATGCAACACACCCCATCTTTAATAAAATAGCTTTGAAATATAACGGTGACACTAACTTCTTGGAAAGTCTGAGGTGACATTTCAGAATGCAGGATCCCCCAGCTCCTCCTAAATCTTCTTCTCGTGCCTGTCAGATTCCTTATCGCGGCGCTATGTTGGTGTTCTGCCTGCATAGTAATAAGAACTTGATGCTGTTTCTTGTTGAAAGTGTTCTTGAGTCTGTTTGCCAAAAAACAAAAACAAAAAACAGAACCGGACCACTATTATGCTGGCCATTAAATTCAGACTGAAATTAAAGCCACTCTGCTTAGAAATCATTTTTAACAATGCAGCAATATTTATTGCTCATAAATCTTTTTTTGTTTGTTTGTTTTCTATTACTTTATGGAGTTGATCCAGGAACCTAATGTCAAAGTGGTTTAGTAGAGGAGCAAGATTTAGGTTCATGAGAATAAGAATTCTCTTCAAGTGTATTGATTTCAAATTTTTCTAGAAATGTAATCTAAAAAAAATGCCATTAATGAATACGTGCAGAGTTGACCCTAACCTCCATTATTAACTCTTCCTCCCAGTTCTGTAAATTTTGTTGTAAGGAGTTGGACAGAAATGCATGGCTACCAGACGTTCAAAATGTCTCTGCTGATGGCAGTCTCTGGGAGGG
The DNA here is from genome assembly GCF_009819795.1 of Aythya fuligula. Taxonomy (NCBI): domain Eukaryota; kingdom Metazoa; phylum Chordata; class Aves; order Anseriformes; family Anatidae; genus Aythya; species Aythya fuligula. The sequence continues at coordinate 29,161,847 of NC_045566.1, read as the reverse complement.
CATAGCTAATTTTGAGCGCAGCATTCTTGATATCAGTATAACTGTTACAGGAAATAAGATATCGATGGCATATATCCCTGTGCTCTAATTTTAGTAATCACTGTAATAAAATGTCAGGACATTACTGTTGAGAGTGTAGTTAACCTTCCTGAAATGACTTTTTAATGTAAGGATTTTTTTTTTTTTAATCAAATGAGCTTTGTTTTACCTGGCAGACATTCAGATGCTAAAACCACTATTGTATGTAAAGTTTTTGGGGTAATTGTGATTATGTTAATAAGAGAAGCTGTAAGCTTGGTGAGACTTTCATACTCAGACATTGAGACCTGATCAATATCAGATCAGAGTTGCTGGGATTCTATTTCATGAGCAAGTATGAGTGTTATGTTGTTTGTTTGTTTGTGTTTGTGGTTTTTTTTCCTCCAATTGAAGATGCTAGAACTTGCCACTGTTCAATTTTTTTTATACTTCATAATTAATTAGGGGTGTATTGATAATTTTGTCTCTATACAAATATTTGGGTTTCTTTTGCTTAAAATTCTAATTTTGTAGACTGTTAGGGCTAGTAGCTAGTCAGCTGCATGACTGGTATGTAACATAGTAAAAGCCATTGTGCAAGCACTTAGACCTCTTTCAGTCTAAGGGGCTCTGTAATTAGCCAGGTACGTGATGGAGGCTCTCATACCTGCAAGTGAAAACATATTCTGAAACCTCTGTACAACACTGATTTCTTCATATCCAGTTAGCAAACTACAGAATAATTTTAGGTCCTAGTGTTTTTAACGTAATTGTATTCTCTCTGTCATGGCTATCTTTAGTCTGAGTACTGCTCTTTCTGATGTGTGTGAGCTGCAGCACGTATACAAAGCTCTCTGACTTGCTGAGCTCTCAGTTTAACAGTCTGTACCCTGTAGATTACACACAAGTATACATCATTTTGCACTTGAAAGCATAAGGAATTTAGGATTAAGTGAACTTTAAATGGAGAACGTATTTGAATGAATTTGAAATATTTTGTTTTCAAGTTTGTTCCTCTTTTTTTTTTTTTTTTTTTTTTTTCCTATTTTCATGGATCAGCTTAATATATAGACTCAGTAAATTTAAGATTTACCTTTTAGATTTTTTTTTAACAGTACTACATATAAAAATCTGCATAAAAATATGTGTAGTCTAATGACTGTGATCTTCTGCTGTATTTTGTTTCCTAGACTGTTTATATAACGAAGCAGAACAAATTGGAAAGGTACCATATAAGTAAAGGGAAAAAGACTTTATGTGAAGTGTGCAAGGAAAAACGTTTGGAAAATAGAAAATAGGGAGAAAATATGACTATTTGGCAAAAGGTTTTGGCAGATACGTTGGTATATTTTCTTCTTAACATAATACCAGATTATAACTTTTTATTACAGAGTAGAAATATCTAGTACTCCTGATGAGATGCCCGTGTTTTTGTGTTTCTTTTTTTTCCTTGAGGGTTTGAACTACAGTTCCGATTGGGCCCAACTCTTCAAGGCAAGCATGTTACCGTGTGCACTAATTATCCAGCTTCTGGAGAATTATTTGATCGCCACAAGTTCAGGACGTTATCATGGCACAATCCCACAGGAAAAGAAGATGACTCTGACAAATATTGCAAATTAGATCTCCAGATTTCTGGATCATATCAATACTATTTCAGTCTTGGGTAAGTGAAGCACTATACTTACAGCCAAATGCAGTCTGCTCCCTTAGTTTATGTTTTTAAACTGAAGAAATCACTTTTAAGAAGAAAAACATAATTTTCCCCTGCATTTTTCAAATGCAAAAATAGAATCTATCTGAATCTGCTAGTGAAAGACAACAGCTTTTGTGGCTAAGACTTTCTGCAAAGTCATTTGCAGAATATACAGAACAATGATCAATTTTCTGTGTAAGTTGGAAAGGCAAGACATTTTTTACAAGATTTCAAAATCATCAGTATTCTAAATATTCAAGTAAGATGTTTTCTCTTCATTGACCTGGGATGGTGTTTCTTGAAAGATGTATCTTTCCGGCACAGAGGTTCTGTCATTCTTTATTTCACATACTTCCTCTTTTGTTTCAACACAAGAGAATGACTGTAATGGCCTAGTATTCTGAGCTCCTGGAAGATGGGAGCTGCTGGCTAAATTCCCTCAGGCTTAGGTCTCTTTTTAGCTCAGGTCTCTTTCTCAGGATAGCGCTCCAAATAGAGGCCTTTGTGTAAAAGGTGGGCACTTGTGTTTTCTTTGTTACCATCTGTATTCTTAAAGGAGGAACCAGGGTAACAAAGGTATCGCTTTTGTGGAGTTTAAAGCTCTGTAACCTAATTGTATTCTTGTAAGCAAGTGGCATTAAGTGCAGTAGAGAGATGGTGCCTAGTAGATGAGTATCTGTTCAGTGTTTCCTGTTAGGTTCCCTGCAGTCCTTTCTTCCCCCAAGCCCCCTAACCAGCCTGTTAAGGTACTGTGTATTTGAAATTGCTCTGCTTGTTGGATTCTGCTTCTGTAACTGACTAGTACAATGTGCATCTACTATGTAAATCAATGTAAATGTGAATCAATTTCTCCTAGAAATGAGAAAAGTGGTGGAGGTTACATAGTTGTGGATCCTATTTTGCGTGTTGGAGCTGATAACCATGTGTTACCTTTGGATTGCGTTACACTCCAGACATTCCTTGCTAAGTGTCTGGGACCATTTCATGAATGGGAAGATAGGCTCAAAGTGGCAAAAGAAACAGGTAATGCCAATATACATATTAAAGGATATATGCTTTTTTTAAAATCTTGAGATGATAAAACAAAGTTGCACCAAAGAGCTTCAGTATAAACAGTTAATTTGTCCTTTAGTTTGTAAATAAAGTATTTTCCACTAGATTAAATTTAATTAACAGATTAAGTCAGTGAAATGATTTAGATATTTGCAGAAGTACAAAAATTCAGAATTCCCTGATAATAGGAAATTACTTTTGTTGTTTTGATTTCAGATAAATACCGGAGTTTGTAGAAATGACAGGATGATTTTTAAAACTTACATTATGCAGAATTTTAAGGGGAAGATTAAGCTGAATTTACGATGGATATTCCGGACACTAGGTTTAGATATGTGGTATACCTGTAATTCATGCTTCTGTCAATCAACTGCTTTGACTGAAATTCTATTTTCTTATTAAATAAATGATTTCTTACTACACAGGTTACAACATGATTCATTTTACACCACTGCAGAAGCTTGGACTGTCTAGATCATGTTATTCCCTGGCTGATCAGTTAGAAGTAAATCCTGAATTTTCAAGCCATAATAAAAAATGCACTTGGAGTGATATAGGAGCTCTTGTGGAAAAAATGAAGAATGAATGGAATATGCTTTGCATCACAGATGTGGTCTACAATCATACCGGTATGATTTCTGTGTGAACAATCAAATCGGTCCTATATTTCATCATCTCCTTTAACTTTTCTCCCTCTAACACATCTTTAAGTAGTGTTTTTAAGCAGCTTAGTTTTTCTGGTTTTGAGTTTCTCAAGTCTAGGAGAGTTCTTCACAATTGCAACAGATACATCTCCATAACAGATGTAAAATAATTTTGTATTGTAAATTGAGTGAATAGAGCCCTTCACAGAGATGAATTAATAAACTGTGTATGCATCTGTATTTTTCATAATATCATGCTTATTTTTAAGATCTGTGGTGTGCAGCGCCCACATAAATGAATGGAATCTGCATAATTAATTTATGTGATGAACATAAACTGACTACTTTCTTGTTAAACAGGGTCGTTTTTATTGCTGCATCAATTCGGTTCTAACATGCAGATAACAACCAGGATAGGGACAAGAGGCTAGGATTAAGCAATGGAGGAAATGTTACAGCTCTGTCTGTGTTGGTGGGAAGTGGTGGTGGGGGGGGGGTTGTTCTGTTTTTGTGTTGTTTTTTAAGCATAGATATGCCAAAGCACTGAAGGTTTTTCATCTAATTGCAGTTCATAGCTAAAGGTGTGCATTCTATACAGAGGGAGAGTGGGCTTTTTTCAGTATGACTGAGGAAGTTTAAATGATAACACTTCATTATTCATAAGCTTATGAATATTTAGATAATGAGATTATTTTGATTATTCTGTAATCCTGAAGATGACAATAATTAGTATACATATGGCAGAGAAAACAACAAATGGCTGTGTATGTTCATGTCACAGTTCTCTGAGGTTTAAAAAACAAAACCATCACTAACAAAAATGGTTACATAGAGTTACTATGAGTTACAAGAGTTATTTGCTTTTTTCTTTGGTGTTTACTGTTGTCAAACATTCCTATCCAATCAATCTGCAAAGTAATATGGGCCCATTTGTTTGCCCTTTCTGTTTGTTAAAATGTTACTCTCCTAAGTGTAGTTTTTGACCATATGTCTCAGGGAAGCTGGCTTTTTGACATTCCCAGCAGATAAACAGTTCTTGCACTTTCCCAACTAAAAGTCCATCTCTTTTATCATATGTTCTTGAGATCCCATCACCTTTTTACAGTATATATTTGCATGCTACCAAGGAAAATGTATTTACGGACAGAAATACCTATGTCTAATTATTATACTCAGGAATAAAAGGAAAAAAGTCACATTGATATTTGGCTATGTTTGCAGAAGGATTTTATTTGGTTATATCAAGAGCTCAAATTAATTTTCAAGGGATGGATGAGTAAACTATTTAAGTTATACCATGGTGAAAGGATGTTTATAAGTATCTTCAAGTGATCATTATTCTGACTTAAATCATTAATCAAGATGTATTTGATGGGTTTATCTGCTTTCAAACTTATAAGCTTGCAATAAGACTGCTGGATTTTTTTTCCCTTGGGGTTGTTCATTATCAGAACTCTTGATTTGTAACTGGCTACAAACTTTGTTAAATACCAAACTTAGCATAAGCAGAAATGCATATAAATGATAAATGTCTGCTAAAGTCATGGTGTTGCATGTGCAGGTAGATATTTTATGGGCTTTAATAATAAGAAAACTTATTAAATGTTTTTCCTTTTTTTTTTGTATAGCATGATAAGATGGAAATTGGACTGTGTTTCGCATTTTCATTGAACAGAAACTTCTAATTTAAAACCAGTTAATTCTTGCATATCGGGATGATTTAATTGTAATATATATTTCACAGACTCATTTGAATGTAAAAGATGTGAAATGCATAGTCAGTTATTTTGAGTGGATTATGGATACTGGCTCATGGTTATTAATTCCACAGTATATCTGCATTAAAAACCTAAAGCACTGTGTTGTCTCACACTAAATCCGCTAATGCTGGTAACACTTACAGCTCATGAGCCCTCAGCTTACAGCAGTCATTATCATTAGAGTTTCTTCTTTCTAGCTGAGACCACTGTATGAAATGGTGATGCTTCCCCACCATTCCTGCCGTAAAGTCAGACAGCTCAATTTAAATGTGAGGTGGTTAAGATGAAGTGTTGGTTTGTTCTTGATTGTTTTTGTTTGTTGGTTTTGTTTTTTTTACACACTGGAAAGGAGCAGGGAAAGCTTGTATAGTAGAGAATGGTGGGAATCAGTTTTTGATGTTAACATCTCTGTTAGTTTCTAATATGCATTAAACTTAAACAACATAGATGTACTTTTGGCATGTTAGTAGGAGTATCATAGATAGACTTGCAAACCCTGCCTGGTAACTTGGTGCATGTTCACTTTTGGGGCTGCTATTCCCTTCAGAAGGGATATGGGTAGTAAATCATGGTTCTTGCTGCAAGAATACATTTAAATAAAAAGAGAGAGAGAGAAAGGAAAGCAATCTGGTTGGCCTAGAATGGCCTTTTAACAGCCTGAGTTTATTATTGCTATATGCAACTTTAAAATAAGTAAAGTGCTTTATAGTTGTTTATGACATTTAAACCATGAAGTTCTTAACTTCCACAAATGGTTTGACCTTATAAACATGGAATTTTGCCATAGTCATAATGGACTTCAGATATGCAGGAGGGTGTTTAGAAGAGCTATTCATACTATAGAGTGAGAGATTACACTAGTTTCTTTACCTTTCATTTTTTAGTTTGAACATTGAACTAAGCAGACTTGTTTTTTTTAGTTGTTCTGCTCTAATTTTGGGCATTTTATTTACTATTTTACTGTTTCCAGTATAATAACTTGTTATATTTTTTCTCTTCTGTTAGATGTTACTTCATTTTTCTCTGTTTTTGTGAATGTTAAGATGTGTTCTGTGAAGAACAATTTCTAAAAAAGCTTGTAAAACCTAAGCAGCAGTTTTCTTTTTATGCTTTTTTTGTATGTGAAGTTTTTCAATTGTTACATTCAAAAGAATGTATGGAGATTATTTTCAGTTAAATTGCGTGTTTGGGACAGTTCTGAAAAATTGAAAGAAATTAACTACTGAAACCTTTTTCGTTGTTGTTATTTTTCCAGAATTAAAGTTCTCGTTGCATTATATGTATTTACTCATACCGTTGTATGCACATTATTGTCTGTATTAGAATGTCACACCCATTTTTATTTAAAATGAAATGTGTGATTCATGACATAGTACCTTAGCTTCTTGGTGTTAAGATTTTTGTGTAAAACAACTAAGTATTCAGCTTGTGTACTTTTTTTTTTTTTTTTCCATGCCTTTCTTGAATAAGCTACTAACAGTGAGTGGCTCAGGATGCATCCAGAATGTGGCTATAACCTTGTAAATTCCCCTCACCTGAAGCCAGCTTGGGTCTTAGATAGAGCTCTGTGGCACTTGACCTGTATGGTGGCTGATGGAAAGTGTATTGATAAAGGGGTCCCTCCGTTGATTGAAAATGATCACCACCTGAATGTAAGTAAATGAGAATTAAGTATATGGCAATGAACATTGTAAATAGCTGAATAAACTTTGAACAGTTCTAAGGTTGTGGAAATGCACAGAATATATACTTAGCAGATATATTTATTGAAATAATCCCTCGTTTTACTATTTTTTTCTGAACTAAGCACTTAGCTTGTTTGTGTGTTTATATTAATCGTGAACGTTAACTAACACAATTTTTATTTTTACAGTGTGTCCGTAAAATAATTTGGGAAGAGATATATCCAAAAATTAAACTCTGGGAATTTTTCCAAGTGGATGTTAATAAAGCTGTGGAACAATTTAGAACCCTTCTAACTCAAGGTAAAGAAAGTGTGTGTTGCTGGAACAGGTGGACTCTTTACCTATAATGTTTATTGAATTATAAATAAACTTAAAAAAAAAAAAAAAAGAGCTGGAAAATAATAATAAAAAAAAAAAATCCAGTTTTTGGGGAGGTATGAAAAATCTACCATGCTGACAGGAGCATGCAAGAATGTTCTGAGGAATGGTAAAGCATTTGAAGACTGTGCTTCATAGTCTGGGAAATAAATAACAAAGATTCTTTTTTTGTTTGTTTTTGCCAGGAGTCAATATTGTAACTGAGCACAGATGTTTTTGAGGAGCCAGCTCTGTCAGATCTTTTCCTTTGCACCCCTCTGTAACCTTTTGTCTACCCATATCTTACTTGTTCTCAAAATGTAAAAGTTGTCTTTTACATGTAATTTCTGTTTTCACTTTGTGACTAGTTTTCTATTTTGTCCTCAGGCAAAATGAGCACTAAATCTGATCCAAATCAACATCTTCAGATAGTTCAGGACCCTGAATATAGACGATTTGGCTGTACTGTAGATATGAATATAGCATTGGCAACCTTCATACCGCACAGGTATTGTATGATTAAGCAGAAGTTAAAATTGCAAGTGAAGTTAAATTTACAAAACCAAATAAATATCTTTTTTTTAAAATTTTTTTTCAAAGATAGGAAAAATCTTTTTTTAAATTCATTTTAATTATGTGTTTTAAAACTAAATTATTTAAATTGTTCTCTTCTTTGCATCTTCTTGCTAAGCAATGGACCAGGTGCAATAGAAGAGTGTTGTAACTGGTTTCGCAAGAGGATTGAGGAGCTGAATGCTGAGCAACACAGACAGATTCATCACCATCAAGAGCAGGTCTTACACTTTCTGTTTTTTAATGTTGAATTGCTTTAAATTGCAAATATATTCAGGCATTCTAATAATGCATAATTTAATTACTTCTAGGCAGTCAACTGTCTTGCGGGGACTGTGGTTTATGAACGACTGTCTGGTCATGGTCCTAAACTGGGTCCTATTAGTAGAAAATATCCTTTAGTTACCAGGTATTGTTTTTTGTTGTTGTTGAAAACTATTTGTCTATCCAGGGAAAGTGAGTTCAAAGTTAATTAAAAATAAACATAAGTGCAGCTGTATTTTCTTTCCCATAGATAAATGCCACTTTATCAATGAGATGACTATTTTTTAAAGCCACAATAATAACTCTTTATTAAATGAATGTGACTTAAGGCAGCTTGAAATAATACTCTGAGCACAATGAAGCCTTACATAGTGCAAATTGCTCTTGTAGATGGAGCAGGAGTGGAACTAGGAAAGTCTGATATACTTGATGCCATTAATGTATCTGAAGGGTTGAGGCTATAGTCTTACACTACCAGCTGACACCAAGGTAGTGGCAGCACCCGTCCTTTCTCCTCCAAAACATGATACAAAATAGAAAACTCACCATCATTTATAGTCTGACTTTTTGAATCTTTTGTCTACAAGCCAGTTCATAGCAGATATTTTAATTTCAAAGACGATGAATTTCGGTTTATGTATCTTTTCTGAATTATTTGTTAATTCCACAGGTATTTTACTTATCCATTCAAAGACATGACTGTGGAGGAAGAAGAAGCTATGATACATCACCCAGATAAAGCTTGCTATTTCATGGCCCATAATGGATGGGTTATGGGCGATGATCCTCTTAGAAACTTTGCAGAACCAGGTTTGTAAAAGAATTTTGAATCATTTTGTAAATGTTTTGATATTATAGCCGAAGCAAATATTTTATTTAGTCTAATTTTCCCATATGAAGTTGAAGTTTCCTATGAAGTTAAAAAAGCAGAATAGCAGGCAGATAATCACTTCATAGTGCTTTTATTTCCTATTCAGCACACAGAAGGTCAATTGTAAAAACTGGAATTTGAGATACAGCGTCACAAGATATGAGAGGGAAATTATCAGCTTTCTGTCAGTGAGAGGGAGACCTCCCCTACTTCTGTCATTGTTGCTTATCTTGCACTGTTCCAACACCACTACTTGTTGGCATTTTCATAAGGCATCAGAAAACTAGTACGATAAAAAGATTAATGGCATTTTGCTGCATTAGTGAGCAAAACCTGGCTTCTTGAAAAGTCCAGTGTGTGTATGTCAGGCAGTTGAAAGGTGGGCACCTGAGATGATGTTGAGATGGGACAGGGAAAGAGACAGCAGAGAGGGCTCTCTCTGCTCTCCTCTCAGCGTCAGCATTGAAGAAGTAGGTCGCCTCAGCTACATGTGGAGCTGCACCATAGTGAAGTCTCTGTCAGCAGAACTGTGTAGGTAGAAACATGTTGAAAATTGCATTGATATGCTATTGTAAAATTGCTGAGAGTTATTATCTAAAGGAAAAGTTATATAATTAATTTCTGAATTAGCTCACAGATAATCTTTTCTTTTGGGAATGAGAGTGTATGCTTTCTTCAAAACCCTCAAATACATGTATATTTGAACTTAAATAAAGATTACTTATCCAATCCAATTTTTTGTTGGATTCTTTTCAGTGCAGAAGGAGTGTGTAGACAGTTTTCAAAGTAATAGTCAAATATTAGAGTTACTCTCTGGGGTTTAATTCTTTTTTTCCAATTTCTCTTAGTACTTAAAAATTAAAAAAAAAAAAAAAAAAAAGTTTTTTTGAGGGGGAGGGCGGAATGAGATTAGATAGTATTCCAGTTGAGGACAAAACTGTCTTTCTCCACAGAGACCAAACTAATCTATTTTTCTATTCTATAAAAATATTATTCTATTTTTTTCTATTCTATATAAAGATTTTGAGTTGATACTGTTATTAGAATTTTTACTCATCATCATAGCATTCTCCTACTCTTAAGAAGTAGAAAACGAATTGCCACATCTTCTTTTTGGTTCACATTCTGTCCTATAGCTCTTAGAGTGATTTTTTTCCCCTTACAGGTTCAAATGTTTACTTGAGAAGGGAGCTTATTTGCTGGGGAGACAGTGTGAAACTGCGTTATGGGAACAAACCTGAAGACTGCCCATACCTCTGGGCACATATGAAAAAATACACTGAAATCACTGCCAAATATTTCCATGGCGTTCGTCTTGACAACTGTCACTCAACACCTATTCATGTAGCTGAGGTACGCAAAAATAAACACATTTACGATAAAGCAGCTTCTGACTGTGACAAAAGTTCTGCACTGCTTCTACAAAATCTGTAGAATCGGCATGGCAGAGTGAATGAATTTTCTTGATAAAGTTTTGTGACTGGCAATGTTTAGGTTTAGGTATGGTTTCAGCTACTTTGAACTGTTAGCAAAATGGTATAGCTGTTGTATGTCTCCATTCTCCATTTCAGCTGAGATCCTGTAGATGCTGATGGGCATGGGTAAAATTTCTGTTGTGTATCTATGGACTGAAGTGCAATCACTGCCAGTATCTAGTATGTCAGCTCTAGACTTGGTAATTTCCAAGACCTGGATGGCAAACAAACACTGATACTTTCCTGTATGTTTTGCTGTTGATGAAATAAACAAAGTGTTTTACATTCCAGAATTTAAAAGTTGGTAAAGAACACTTACAGAAAGTTCAGTCAGACAGGATTATTGCTAACATTTTTCACTTAATGTTTCCCAATAAGTTCGCAACTGACTACATCCAGAAATTGTACTTAATTAGTAAAATATCTTTATATAGATTTGAGCTGTGCTAAGTCCTAGCTTGGGTACAGAGCTTCCCTAAATCTGTGAAGAGCTCTCTTAAATCAGTTTATGCATCCACACCAAAGCTATAAGTGACTCCTAAATGCAGCCATTTTCAAAAATTCTGCTATTCTTTCACTTGTTACTATTTTTTGAATGGTAACCCTGAAGGCTTTAACCAAAGTCCTGCAATAGTTTCTCATTTTAACAGATACGTCTCTTATCCAACCTTTTGTTCTTGCATTTTGAGTCAAATTTTTGTTTAAAAACAAAGTTATAATTAGCTTACAATATTCAGAAGATTTTTATAGAGATCTGTAGATTATCTGAATAATTCTATAAAATAAAAACATAATTTTATGAATGCTACCTGTTAGTAATATTTGTTATGAACTGCATGTGTTAAGAACTCATTTATGTTTGGTTAAGATTCACATCAATGATTGCGCATATGTAGCCGACAATGGATGACTTCCATTAAATATGTATTATGATCTATAGGAGATGCTAGCAACAGCCAGATCAGTCAGACCTAATCTTTATGTGATAGCTGAACTCTTCACGGGCAGTGAGTACATTGACAATGTTTTTGTCAACCGCCTGGGAATTACCAGCCTGATTAGAGGTACAATAAGCAGTTGAAAGTTATAAAGGATTGTCATGTATGGTTCAGAGTTTTTGATGTGACACTAACATTGGTATGCTTTTTTTCTTACGTATTTCTGTTCTTTGCTTATGCAATTATCTTTTCTTTGTGTTGTATTTAATTTCTATCTTGTATCCTAATTCTTGATTTTTGCTTATGTTTGTGTCGTCCTCTGTAACTCAACTCTTTTTTTTTTTTTTTTTTAATTCCTTAATTTTGGCTTTCTATTTGTCCTTGCTGCATGGCATTTTCCTATTGTCAATCCCTGCCTAGCTTTGAAACTTATCCACTTTTGTGTCTACCTTTCCCTTTTCTGTGGCTTTTTTGGCTGTGCTTTTTGCAGTACATGCTGGACACAGCTAGAAAATTGCGAGCAGATTTGTTTGTAGTGGCTGAACTGTTCACAGGAAATGAGGAGCTGGACAATATCTTTGTGAATAGGCTGGGCATTACCTCCTTAATAAGAGGTAGGCTTGCTATATATGTGGTGTCTTTCCAACCAGAGATTATAGAGGATGTACTTTTTCCAAAGAAATGTTTGCTTCTGGATTATGCACTTTTGATTTCGTACTCAACATGATAAGAAGTGCAGTTGTTGTATTGTGGCTTTCTGATACTCAGCAAAAAATACAGTACTAGCTGTAAATCAAGAAAAAACATCCTACATTAATTTACAGAAGGTTTCACTTGTGTTCTAGGAAGAGAAGAAGAAGCTGTAGCACAGCTCTGCTATGCAAGTGCTGCATTGTGTGTGATTATTGTTGCATGAATTTCTTAAGCCCACTGGGGAAGCCATTTCAGATTTTTGTGTTGTTTTTTTTTTTTTTTTTCTCCCTTCCCTACCTTCCCATATTATAGCAGACAGAATATTTCAAAGTTGAGTATCTACATTGGAGAATAAAGGTTTACTTTGATTTTTTTTAATGATTGAACACACCAAAATAACAAATGTAAAATGCTGCATTAACGTCTCTGTGCATGCTGTAATATATGATGGTTATTCTTATGCAAACACTTACCTATTTTCTTCTTTAGAGGCAATGACAGCTTATAATAGCCATGAGGAGGGAAGGTTAGTTTATCGTTTTGGAGGTGAACCTGTTGGCTCTTTTGTTCAGCCACGTTTGAGACCCCTGATGCCAGCTATTGCTCATGCACTGTTCATGGATATTACACATGATAATGAGTGTCCCATCCAGGTGAGCATTTAAACTGGAAACCAGTTTGTTTAACCTTTTCTAAATTGATGTTTCTGAACCTTGGGAGAGCTTGATGCAGACTGGATGCTTTTTTTTTTTTTTTTTTTTCTGGGTGATATGTAGGAAAAACGTTGTTTCAGATCAAGTTTTTATTGAATGAAAAACATTTTATAACAAGTTCCACTGAATTTCAAGGTTTTGTCCTTTAAGGGAAAAGGTATACAAAGCTATTTAATGAGCTTTTTTGACTTTTTCATTCCACCTGCTGTAAGCAGAACTGCTGTAAGCAGTTCTGTCTCTTATTCTTCATCCATTCTCCTAAGATCCCATTTACAGGAGAGGATGAGAAAGACAGCAGTGTGAACTGGAGTGGGTTTTTGAGGGGTACTCTTAAATTGCTTTTGTACTGTATTTGTAGCAATTTTTTTCAGTAAATCTATTGTAATCACGAAAATTATGATTAAGAAAATTATGATAGCAATTGTTTCCTCTGTTAAACTGAGTGTATCCTACGTATGGTGAATTGGGAGGGATGAATTATGGATTTAATTCATTTTCTACCTATTTATTTTTTAACCTAGCACCGATCTGCATATGACGCTCTTCCCAGTGCAATGATTGTTTCCATGGCATGCTGTGCTACAGGTAGCACCAAAGGTTATGATGAACTTGTACCACACCAGGTCTGTGCTTATAGTTTAATTCCAAAATTACTTGATTCTTGCCCTATGATATCTTTTTTAATATTTGGGGAGGAGGGAGGGTAATTATTTTGTTTGGTTTTGTGGTGGTGGTGTTGTATTTGATGGTGGGTTTGGTGTTTTGTTTTGATTTTATTGATTACCAGGCAGTTTACTAGCTAGCATTACTTAAGATCATCCAATTTCATTGTATAGTTGAACCTGCAGAGTGGCTGATATTTGCTGAAATATTAATATATTTACAGATATCTGTAGTATCTGAAGAGAGATTTTATGCAACATGGAATCCAGCAGCACACCTGACTTCTGGTGAAGTTAATTTCCAAACAGGAATTCTAGCAGGAAGGCTGGCCATAAACAGGCTGCATCAGGAGCTGGGAGCTAAAGGCTTTAACCAGGCAAGATATGAGGGTAACATTGGGACTTTTCTATATTTATTTTCTGAGTGAGCACAGTTTTGTAATGGTATGCCTTTTCTAGGTGTATGTAGATCAAGTTGATGAAGATATAGTGGCAGTGACAAGACATTGCCCTAACACACACCAGTCTGTTGTGGCTGTAAGTAGAACTGCTTTCAGGGATCCAAAGACTTCCTTCTACAGTAAAGAAGTGCCTGAAATGTGTATCCCAGGTAATCAGATCTCTTTTCAAGGGATGACAATTATACAAAAAAAAAAAATCAAGTCATTCCAATTCTATATTTTCCAACGTTGAGTGTGTGAAATCAATATGAGAATTTTCAGTATGTAACATTTCTTATGTATGTACTAAAATGTATGCTCTAAAAGTGGTTAAACAGTAAGAAACTTGCTTAGGGTTTTCAAAGGCATACTTACTGAGTACACTTTCTGCTGTAAGTTTGCCATGTGCGTGTGTTTGTGAAATGGTAAGAACTAGTTAACAGGTGATTAGTTTTACAGAAGTGAGAAGAAGGTGATTAGTTTTACAGGGCAAGGGGAGGAAATTGCGATTTGTAAAGTGTTACACTGATTTAAAAAAAAAAAAAAAAAAAAAAGCCCAAATCTCATACTTCTGAAGAGTAGCTTTCCATACTGGCTTTTTGTGTGTTATCCAGGTCTATATGTGTGTGTGTGTTTAAGTCAGTCACATTTGTATGCGAAGACCACGCACAAGTGTCTACAGGACTTATACACCTTAGTTTGTAGATTATTTAGAGAACAGAGGAAATTATTTGAATATTAATAAAAGTTTTTACACTCTGAAAATACACTATCTGCAGTTTAGAAACTAATCTGATACAAAGTCTCCTAAAAGATAATAAGGAAACTAACTAGAAATAAACTAACTAGAGCTGACCAGTAAAAAGCAGGCTGTAAATGGTGATTGATTTAATGGTTAATTTATTATAGAAGAACAAAATTGCAGTTTTAAATACAACCCAGATGATGAATGTGTAATCAATGCTCATATGATTTATAGCACTCACATGTTTTGTCACCTTGTTATTCTTCAGTTGTACAAACCAGAGTTACATTTTACATAGTTATTTCTTTAGTTTTAGGATTTGCTTCATGTTTGCAAAAGAATCTATATTAACAGCTACAACATAATTTAACTTTTCTTAGGGAAAATTGAAGAAGTAGTACTTGAGGCTAGAACCATTGAGAGAAATACTAATCCTTACAAAAAAGATGAACGTTTTATAAATGGATTGCCTAACTTCACAGTGGAACTCAGAGAGCACATTCAGGTAATTAGCCTTATTCACCCATGTTCTGATGTAATACGTTGTCATTTGTGATTTTTTATATTAGTAAATATATTGAATTTCAGTTGCAAATATGTTTTCTCTTCTAAGATTAAAGACAGTAAAATTATAAAGCAAGCTGGAACTGCCATAAAAGGGCCAAATGAATTTGTTCAAGAAATAGAATTTGAAAATTTAACACCAGGAAGTGTAATAGTATTCAGGTACGTTATGATAATTGCCAAATAGATGTGTTAGTTAAAATAGAATGATAGGATTCTTTGTTTTGAGACTTAGGAAGAGTTACTTTAAGTGCTACATTCCTATAAATTATGCATTCATATTTCAGAGTTAGTCTTGATCCAAAGGCACAAGAGGCTGTTGGTGTACTCCGTAGTCATCTGATCCAGTTTAGTCCTCATTTTAAATCTGGAAGTCTTCCTGATGATCATTCAGCACCCATATTAAAAACATTATTTTCTTCGTAAGTATTCTTAAGGTTTCTGAAGTAGAACTGAGAAAGATATAGTAAGAGCAAAGGTCTGTACATTTAAAAGAAGGATTTGTTGTTGTTGTTGTTTTTTCTATGGATAAATATGGATTGTCAGATTGTTATAAAAATTCTTAGATACTCCTTTTACATGCATAAGACCAAAAAGGGTTAATACTTAAAAGGTTCCCAGGCTCTTTTGTTCATGTTCCGTATAACTGCTGCTTAAAGTAGACTTCCTAACATGGAGTGCTTGTCAGTGTTGGAGTGTGATTGTTACAGTGTTTGTGCTTAACCTCTTAATATGGTGTTTCTAAATAGACTCAGAAACAACTGAGCAGCACTACTCAGAATATCTGAAAATTCAGGCTCTTAATTTTCAAGGTTAAGTGGTGAGGGAGTTTTATGTATTTAATTGCTTTAATGCAAGTCTGCAACTAGAATTATTTGTAAAATTCTCTCTGTATTTCCATGCAAATGATGCTTTTGGGTTTGTATTTTTTCATCTTTATTTCAGAATTGCATCTAAACTAAGTTTGGCTGACCTAAATCAAGTGCTGTATAGGTGTGAGGCAGAAGAACAAGAAGATGGTGGCGGCTGTTACAATATACCAAACTGGTCACCGTTGAAGTATGCAGGCCTCCAAGGTAATAGTTTCAGCATTACATCTTTCTGTCATGGAAAGGGTAAAATAGAGCAGCTCAATCTAGATCATACTTTAGTACTGTTTAATGGTTAGTGCTACTGCTTGGATAAAAAACAGTAAGTTGTTTCTGCTTGACCGTGCTAATTGGTGTTATACCCCAAGAAATCAAATCATCACAACATAATTAAACAAGAACTTCTTTTTCTAGTACTGTGGGGGTTGCAAAATTAATTTTCAGTATATGTTTTAACACCAGTGCTCTGTCATTAAAAAAAAATAAATAAAATAAAATAAAAGGAAAACGCATATAATGTGAAGCTAATGAGAGAAGTAATATTTATTAAACCATATGCATTACCAGATAACTGAGGAGCATTGTTAATTTATCAGACATATGAATTCCATCATGCTACTTATTTCACAGTGTGTTTTGTGACTGTCTGGGATGTACTCTCAGGAAACTGTGAGTTGTATCCTAACTCACTGCAGATCAAGAAAAGTATTCTAGTTAAAGCCAGTTATTATAGCTGTTGCACTGTAGCTTTTCCTCTGGGTAATTATGTGTCCTCTAATACTGAGTTGGGTTTGTATCTGCAGGGTTAATGTCAGTAATGGCAGACATTAGACCAAAGAATGATTTGGGCCACCCGTTTTGTGATAATTTAAGATCTGGAGATTGGATGATTGATTATGTCAGCAATCGTCTGATTTCACGTACTGGAGCCTGTGCAGAAGTAAGTAAAAATATATATTTGGTGACTTGGGGATTTCAAATGACTGCTTTGCTTCTTTTTCAATTATTACGATGTTTTTAAGTTCAGTCTGTCTGTAAAGTATTTATTGTCTAGGCAATTTCTTCTAGGAGATTAAACCATTAATATGTTTTTCTTCCCTCTTCTTAATCCTATTTAAGAGTAGGTTGCAAAAGGGAGATGGAAAATATTTAGGGCCTGAAGGGTTCCTTCTGCTTACTACCTTCTGCTCAAATGAAAACGAAGTAACCATTTTTTTAAGTGACTACTTTCAAAAGATGACCTAAATACCACTGAGGCATATGTGATTGTGATACAGTTACAGTAAGATTGCACAGCCAGGCACTGAGAAAGCAGGATTTGCTCCATCCCTGGAAATATTTAAAGACTGGAATAGGGCTTTGAGCAACTTGGTTGAGTGGAAGAGGAGTTGGAACCCCTCATGGGAGCGGGGTTGGAACTAGATGATCCTTAAGGTCCTGTCCAACCCAAACTATTCTATAATTTATGAAGATTCAAGTTAACTGTTTTATAACTTCACTTTCCTATAAGACAATTTCTGTATTCATTTCACAAGAGAAAGACATGTTTTGGGTAATGAAGGTGATGAATTTAATAAGAAAGAGTGTAACATTCTTACTTTGCTTTGTTCCTGAAGCCAAGTGTACTGATAAAAAGCAGAAAAAAGGGTAATTGAATGATGAATGCTGTATGGAAGTGAATGATGACTCTGACTTCAGTTATGGGAGCTTGATGAAAGCAAGTTAGTCTGATAGTAGCCAGACTCAGTGCTCTTTCAAGATTGTTGCTTATTTTGTCTGCATACTTTTTGAGTTCTTAATTTGCAGTGTTTCTTTCTGTTCTGCAGAAAATATGAAGTAGCAATAGCTATATCAAAGTCTCGTGAAACTAAATTTTGCGATTTCAGTGTTTACATAGGTAATTTTCCCTCTAATTTCTATGTTAAAAGTATAGTGTTATATGTACTACATTGATGTGTTCTTCATCTATACGGTCTTCATCTGCAGGTTTTCAGTCTTTAGTGGTAGTGACTTTACAGTAGGTTGTCATTCAAAAGCACTGCAAGGAAAGAAAAATACTTTCAGGTGTCAACTACTTTGTCATGAAATGAAGATGGTGTAGCTCAAGAATCTAAAGTCACAGACCCAGATCAGCAGCCATTTGCATGAGTGGCCACACGTTATTCGGTCTTTGACAATTTTTCAGTCCCTTGTCTCAAGCTTCACCTCTTCAGTCTTGTCTTTTTTTAATCAATGAGAAACCTCCTTCCCACACTCGAGTCATAGTGACAGCTTTTGAGTTGCATCTTCCCTTTGCTTCTTAGTTTTAAAAACTTGTTTGTGTTGTTTGTGGAAATGTGCTATTTGCAAGAACTAATTTCTTTTCGTAATTGCTGTTCTTGCCCATTTGTCATTGAACAATATAAATTTTTTCCCTACCATTCTTAGAGTTTGGCTGAAGTTTTGGAGCAGGGGGATACAGCAATTCTGCCACAAATATCTAGCATGGAATGCTTCTTGAATGTGAATGGTTGCATGGTAGTGGTGATGCAGGTAACGGGCAATAGCATCAGCTGTGTGATGGCCAAGCATAATTTGGATATATAATACAATCTGTTCAAAATCTGTGATAAATATTTTAACTAGATGCATCCTAAAAGCACTGGTTTTGAACCCCGTTGTTATCAAGTGTTATCAGCTTCTAATAATATTATATTTTAATAGGTTGGTAAATGGTTGAAGGCCATGTTTATCTATTTAAAGAAAATTCCACGTTACCTTATCCCATGTTACTTTGATGCCATATTAGTGGGTGCATACACAACGCTTCTGGATGTGGGATGGCATCAGATGTCTAGGTATGCTTAGCATGTCAGATATGTAGAGTTATCTATAAACTGCACCTTTTATGTTTTATCTGTTGGAGAATGTCATTGGAATATTTTCATATTTGTGTTATCCAATGGAAAATGGTGAAATTGGTAGTGAAAAATCAATCTTCTAATAGCAGTGGCTGGGAAATTTGAGAGTTCAGATGTCTGTCCTGGATTTGAATTTATAACTACTGCTGGCATTGTGTAGGGGATGAAATGTTACGCCAGAATTTCCCTGCAATGCTTCAGAAACTTTCTTGCTACGATCTTAGTGAAAATGCAAGGCTTCCTTAAAGTCTGAAGGAAAAATAAGATACCAGATTGTACTTGTTGATGCTTTGTTCCACCTAAATAATAATAAAAAAAAAACAACACAGTGCAGTACCAGCCACTAGGAGGAAAATTAACTCTATCCTAGCTGAAATCAGGACAGTTTCTTCTATAAGACCTTTAAATATCCTTCATATCTAAGTACTTTGCTTACTTCTGGAAATTGTTTGAACTTCAGTGTCATTTCTTGGAAAGCAAAAGAAGGTTGATTTAATGGAGGCTTTATTCTAGCTATGAGTATTCTAAATCACCATTATTTTGTAAAAATAAAGATGTTAAAATGGGCATAGAATTTGGTATGGATGTGATAGCATGTGGAACATAGTATATTTTATGAAAAAATACTTGGAGATGAACTGGTCAAGAATGCAAGTTTCATTATTTTTAGACAACGTGCTAAATGATTTAATGAATTATTTTTACATGAATATATATATAAATTTATATATATATACAAATGTGTCTTTAAAAATGATGACTAGGTTTTACAAGCTTTTATTTAAATAAAAAAAAATGATAAAATATTTTTGCTTTCTTATACTTTTGAGGTCTCAGATCTGTGTATGTAAACCAATTTCACTATTTTGCCATCTTCCCTAAAAGTATGCAAAGCAAAAATGCTCCCATTGGCGTTAATACATTAAAAATGTAAGGCTAATTTTGGGCACCTATTTTGGAAAAAAGAGGGGTATACAAAGTAAAGCTTATGTGCAAAATTAATGCATAATACTCAGAATAACTCATTGTTAGTCCATCGTATTTATTACACATAACATCTATTATACTTTTCTGTAAATGAAAAATGTAGACTGCTGTTGCTGAATGCAAAGGGTTTTGTTTTTGTTTTTAATTATGTTGAATTACAGCTTTGTGCAGAATGGATCAACATTTGTTAAACACCTTTCCTTGGGCTCAATCCAGATGTGTGGGATAGGAAAATACTCATGTCTGCCCGATCTGTCTCCTTCCTTACATGATGTTCCCTATAGACTGAATGAGATTACAAATGAGAAAGAACAGTGTTGTGTTTCTTTGGCAGCTGGTAAGTGAACACAACATTTACAACAAAACAAAACCTCACAAAGCAGTTAAATTGCTTTGAAAAACTATAAAGTTTTCTCCACTATGCTTGGGATCTAAATGTCAGCATCCGTATGTAAAATTTAGGTAGCTTTTTTCTTCACTTCTCTCCTGTGCTTTAACTTGTGTTCCAGATAAAGGTTTGACTGTTTAAAACTATGGCAGTTTTATCTAGCAGTATTTTTGGGGACAACCATTTTGGTTTTGCTCTTGGAAATAAAAGCTTGTAAATATTTTATTTAGAGACATTCTAAACTATATCCAATTTTACCCTGTATGGAGATCTGCAATTATGTTCTCTATCTTAATTATGTCTTTTGGAAAGAAAAATATATACTTTCCATAATAGGCTTTAGTTTGTTTTTAAATGTGAATTTAAGAAGTGAATTTTAATGGAGTCTAAGCATGGATTTATTGTTTACAAGTTTTCAGAAAAATGTAAGAACCATTAGTGGACCAGAAGAACCTCTGGTCTGGACATGTCCCTGAAAGGGGCAACAATAGCTGCTTAGGAAAGAACATAAACACAGTCAGCAAACAGTATTTATTCCTCCAAATGTTCTGCCAGCATCTGGCAGTCCTTGAACTTGGCACTTTCCTAAATTGAAAGCATTAGCTCCTGTGTTTAGTGACTTAGAATGGATTTATTTTTCCCTAAGTTGGTCCATTCCTTTTTTGAAACTATAGAAACTTAGCATCTACAGGTTCTATGGCCTCTGTCTGTCTGGTTTTTGTTTTGTTTCTTCTTTTTTTTTTTTTTTTTTTTTTTTTTTTTCTGCTGTCTGTCCTTCTCTTATGGAATTTTACTGCTTTTAGTTTCTGTTTTTTTTTTGTACCATTCCATTTGCCTGTTTTAGTGTTGCCTGGAAGCACAGACAAGCACTGTTCTCTTAATTTAGTCATAAAGATTAATTATATGAAAGGGCTTCCTTTTAAATATTCCCTTCACGTAGTTGAGTCTGTGATATTTTTAACTCTTGAATAGATTGTCATTCTCAAGTTGCTTATTGCCATATTCTATAAAATTAGGGAGGTGTGAAGGTCATCTTTGAGCATTAGCAAATGCTTTGAATAAGTACCTAATAGAAGCTACAATTTAGTTCGAGCAAGCATGCACAACAGACTATTGTTTTGAGCCTTTATTATGGAACTTTTTGTTTGTTAGACTGGAAAGTTAATAAATAGAAGAAAAGACAAGGATGGATTTCACTGTTTTAATTATTAAGAATGAGTCTTGCTGTTAAAGCATAAAAATACATGTCATAATGTCTGCAGTAAGATGTAGCTCTAGAAGCTGCTGGAAAAAAGAAACAGGATTCCTTTTATAGTGGCTGAGAGTATTATTAGGCTGAAGAAATTCACAGCTCTCCAGTCATTCCTTTTATGATACTGAGATAGCATGGCTTTCATACATAAACTCTTGCAAGCAGAGCATTATGTATATTGCCATACTTCTGGCTTTTTGTTCATTTTCTTTCTGTATTGTTTGTGGCTTTTGTTTTTTTTTGTGGGGGGAGGAGGAAGGGAGAGGGGTAGGAGTTGTGTATTTTTTTATTATTATTATTATTTAAAGGTGACATCAAGTGCTTTAATCAAAAAAAAAAAGAAAAACATGACTGTTACTGACATGCATAGTCTTTTGCATGATTTAGAAATTCTAGAAGTTAATTGTTCTAAAATGAGTTTCTATTTCAGGAAAAAAAAAAAAGTAATTATGCATGTGAATATACTTTTACCTGTATAGTTCGCTACATACATGTGTTCTTGGAATTTCTGCCATATCAACAAATGAGTTCATCAATGACATTTCTTTTTAGGTTTACCTCACTTTTCTTCAGGGATTTTTCGCTCTTGGGGAAGGGATACCTTTATTGCACTGAGAGGTCTAATGTTAGTTACAGGGCGTTATCTAGAAGCAAGGTAAGAGTTGACTGATTCTTAGTTCTTACTGTTGCTTGAAATAGTTTTTCAGATAGTTAGGAAAAACTCATGCTCTTGCTCTTAAAACCTGGAAGAACGTGCAACCTGTTACAAACAGTTCATGTGCAAAATAAAACTTTAATGGTCTTAGATGGATTCATAAGTTCTTTTTACATGGAATGAAAAATACTCCTCATATTGCCTTTTTTTTTTTTTTTTTTAGCATTGATAGCATATTCCAGTTCTGTATAGATAAGGGAGTTTTAGCCCATGTAATGCTACTGCTTGTCCTTAAAGTGATTATTTTAAGTATACTTGTGTTATTGTTACTGAGCAATAATTTGAAAATTACTTAAGAACTTGAAGTAGCAAGGGATTTCTATTTTGATCAGAAAGGTACGAAGGTCTATCATGATTTTTTGGTGACTGCTAATACTACTCTATTAAAACTAGAAATCAGCTAACTGGATTATTATCATCTGATATCTGTATATGATATGCTAATGTTTAGCCTGATAAATGAGTTAGATGTAAGCCAGACTTACTGAGCTGGTATTCCAATTAATCTTTCACTGTGGGCATAGCTCTCCACAAGACACGAACATAAAAGTTAGTTTAAATTAGCATTTGTTTATGTTGTTGTATGTTTGGCCAGCTAACTGCTACCTTTCTCATACAGTAATTTCTGCAGTCTACTAGTATGTTTATATTCCCTTTTAATACGAGTTGGAGTCCGTGTCTTCTGCAAGGTTTGCACAAAGGTTCTCAAATGAAAATTCTCAACATCTCAGTTGCTGGCACCTCTCTGTATTTTAACAAGAAATTGTCACCTGCTCCTGCTCTCCCTCCTTGTCCACCCCAATCAAAAAGGTTACAAGGATAATCATAAACAGTAAACATCAGTAAAAACCTTTCCTCTGACCTCAGTGAGGTTTAGGTTGAGGGCCAATATCACAACCTATGAAAAATGAAATTGCCTTTACCATATTAGCAATGTCGTATGTTTCATAAAAACAAATGTATTTAAATTTATTCATACTGAGAAATTTGAAACTTTTATTGTAAAAGAAGTTTTTGTGCTAGTGAAGAATTTAAGTGAAGTCATGCCAAAATGCTACAGTTGGAAGCTACAAATCTGTATTTAAGATCCTATTTTTCTCTTTGACTTACTTTGCTATTTAGATGAACTTGTACATTTTGTAATTAATATTTGGCTAAATAATTGCCTGAAATTAACTTAATCAAGACGGTGTTTTTATTTCTGTTCTAGAAACATAATTTTAGCATTTGGTGGGACTTTAAGACATGGTCTCATTCCCAACCTGCTCGGCCAGGGGACGCATGCCAGATACAACTGTCGTGATGCTGTATGGTGGTGGCTTCAGTGTATCCAGGACTACTGTAAAATTGTTCCAAATGGATTAGACATTCTCAGATGTCCTGTTTCCAGAATGTACCCAAGAGATGACTCTTCTCCTCAACCTGCAGGCAGCGTGGTAAAGATGACTTCTGATTTATAAGTCATGAATGCAGCTATAATTTTTAATGAAAGGATGCAATTTTTCTGTTTACAGGAACTTGGCAGTATTTGTTTTTCTATGGTGGAAGATGACTACAGTGCAAGAAGTACATATTTTAGGCACTTCTTAGTACATCTGCATTACTTGATTAGAAAATTGTGGGGTGGAACTGGGGATGAAGAAAGAAAAAATCCATTGGCTTTACTTCTAAATTTTTCTTTGCTTTCAGTCTTGAAAAAATTTTATATTAATAATTCTATAATACTAAAAAATTTATAAAATGTATCCCATTGATAAAGACGCTATTGAAAATGCTAGATGCTTTTCTTTTGAATTCTAAAAAACTAGAGGCTAAGAATTGCTACTATTGGCACAATAGATACAGCCTTTTTAGTACTTTTTTATTTTGCCTTTCTCCTATCACCCAAACATGCAATCAATCTAGGATCAGCCGCTTTATGAAGTAATACAGGAAGCAATGCAACGACACATGGAAGGCATAAATTTCCGAGAAAGGAATGCCGGCCCACAGATAGATCAAAACATGAGAGATGAAGGTAACAAAATATAACACACTTGGTATGCAATTCAAAAGGTTAGGATTATATTCTTTTCCTCAAGTTATTAAGTTTATTTTTCAAAAAGTGTTTAATGCTATTAAAACAATATTACTTAAGGTAAATTTAATGTTTTAAGAGTGCTTGTTTTCTTTCAGCAACTGTTTATATGTTGTGGTGCAATTTGTCTTTGAAAGTTTACTCAAAAAGTATAGCTGCCTTCAGAAACCCACTTCAGATCTCTTGTGTGAAGGTTTTTCATTTATTTAGGATGGTTGGGCTCAGCATGCATTTGGGGTTTTGTGTCAGTTAATGTACAGGCTTCGTACATGATATTCTTGCTTGGCAGGTTTTAACGTAACAGCGGGTGTTGACCGTGAAACTGGCTTTGTCTTCGGAGGGAACCGTTTCAATTGTGGCACCTGGATGGATAAAATGGGGGAGAGTGACAGAGCTCGCAACAGAGGAATTCCTGCTACTCCGAGGTACAAAATCTAACCTATGTGGGGGGCTGATTTCTTTTCAGCTGAAGTTCTTCTCCACAATTACACCTTTTGTTAACACATCTGAGAGGTGCTCTCAGTGCTCTATGTGTTTCTAACTTCTGTTTGACTGCTCAAGTATTAATTGTGTTTTTAATTTGTGCTCCTTTAAAGAAAAGAGGTGTATTTTTAGCAGGGGAAGCCCTCATCTTCATGGACTTTGCTCCATGCCAGGAGCGAAAGTTTTGAATTCAAGTAGTAAAACATAACAGGAAAAATTAGATGCTTGCAATACTAGATTACTGGAAAAATTTTTATTTAGACTGGTTATGAATAACTTTTTATTATAAAATATATTAAAATCACACAATTATAAGTATTTCTTATTTAGAATTCAAAAATATTTGCAACATCTAAGCTTAAGGCAAAAATAAAATGTTTTTAAAAATTAGCTCTTTTCTTGCAAATTTACAGCACTAGGGTATTCTTTAGTGAAATAAACTGTTTGATTTTCTTGCTTGATGCTGAAGGCAAAGTACTATGTAAGATGAGGAGAAATACTGTGGCAGTGTGGTAGGCTTCTGCAACAAATTACAAACCTAACCAGTATGATTTAAAGCAAGCCAGAAAATGAGATACAATGACAGACTAAGCGTCCTGTGCAGGAGTCTCCCAGTTTTTGGTTGGTTGTTGTTTGAGTTTTTCTTGTACAATTGTAAATTTTTGTCTTGGATTACAAACAGTAAAATATAATGGTCTTATTTCATAAAGGAGATATGTCAGGTTTCCTCAGTGAAAGAGTTCTATGGAGTGACAGTATTGTGTAAAAAAAAAAAAAAAAAAAAAAAAAAAGTTGCAATCCTAGCAACTATCAGTATATCTCTAATGCATACCTTTTGTTTACTAATAAATCAGAATCATAGAAGCTTTTGGCAAGCTAATTTATTTTCAACCTTCCAATATCACCTAGGATTTGCGTTTTGTTTCATTTGATTAATTCATGTCTTCCATGCAAGGATCTACTTTACTAATTTTCACAGACCAATTTTCAGCATTCAGATCATGTACAGACTGTGGCTGTAATAAGTGGTATTGTATTTAAATGATTTTTTTTTTCCATCTGGATGATAGTATTGGAAATCTTGTTTGTCCTCCTGAATTGTGTTTTGTTTGTGGTTTTTTGTTTTATTTTTCACTTTTTTCTTTCTTCGCTGAATTTGTATTCAAAGCTAATAGCAGAGTTATGAAATTGAATGATGTTGCTGTGAATGACTGGTGACTATTTACTAACAAAAGTCAGTTTAAGTTTTCAAATTCTTGGCCTTCTTAATAACAGTGAGGGAAAAGTAATTTAAAAAACATGTATGTTGGAAATAATATTATTGTATACTGGAAATTATCCGGAGAAGACTATGAGAATGTATGTGGCAATACTTGATAGACATGGTACACAGTTTTGAGGCAAAATATTAACTTTAAAAAAAAATCAGGTATGATGTGGGCTGCAACACAAAATGGGAAAAATTAAGTATCTGAATAATCTGTCCTTAAAGTTCAACAAGTAACTGAAAACAATCTGTATCCTTAATGGCCTTCTTAAAGTAATTTTTGGACTTATTTACTATTATCATTTTAGAGATGGCTCTGCTGTGGAAATCGTTGGCTTGTGCAAGTCAACTGTTCGCTGGCTTCTGGATTTATCTAGGAAAAACGAGTTTCCGTTCCATGGAGTCACCATAAAAAGACATGGTAAAGACACACACCTCACAATTTCATGATTGGAATATAAATATAACTGAAACGAGCTGGTGGCAGTGTAACATCAGGGATGAATATCAAAACCATTCAAGAAGGTTTAGGAGGAAAAGTGGAAAAACTTGGGAAAGGATCTAGTATAGGTAAAATCTTTAGTTACCACAAAAGTTTATTACAATCAACATTCTCTGGTCAACCTATCAAATACTTTATTCTGTATAATAGGGTGTGGATTTCAAAGGAATTTTGGAGCCTATATCCAATTTCTTGCATAATAATTATATCACTGATATCCATTTATCACAATGAAACACATTATTACAGAAGGTGAAGTAAAATGACACAAGATACATCTGTTTTGATCCTATGTTGTAAATATTGGCAACTTACCTAAGTATCTTTAGATGCAAGAGATGGCATGTTAACGTGCTGAAAAACGTTGATCAAAAATTTTAGACTTATTCAATTAATTAGTTACCATAGATCATAGTATCTCATACTGTTTACTCAGCTAATTAAAGCAAATGAGAAAATTTGTCTTGTAAAAAGTTGTGCAGGTGTTGGAATTGATCTACAGTATAATTCAACTTATAAATAATTCCCTTTTTGCAATGCTTCAATGACCTCTGTGTTAGGAATATCATAAGTAATACTGCAATAAACAGAACTAGGCATAAGCACACTTCTGTTGTTACCACTGTGGCCGTTTTCAGAAAATGAAATCCACACGTAATATCTTTCAGGAAAGGAGGAAACTATCACATATGATGAATGGGACAGAAAAATTCAAGCACACTTTGAAAAGCTCTTCTTTGTCTCTGAGAACCCAGCAGATCCAAACGAAAAACATCCAAATCTTGTTCACAAACGTGGAATTTATAAAGACAGCTATGGAGCTTCAAGTCCATGGTGTGATTACCAACTCAGACCAAATTTTACAATAGCAATGGTTGTGGTAAGTGAGGCATATGAGGGGGGAAGTATTTTTACTTAAAACTGTTTTATTTATTATTGAACTTATAAAGTCTGCATGGCATTATATCAGGAATATATATTGATTAGGATAAAGTTTCAAAGCTTGTTTTCTTTTCCTTGCTTTTAATAATGATCTGTCTTAAAATATCCACTAAAAGTATATCCCTGACAGAACTCAGCTATATGAAATGGCTGTCCAAATTAATCACTGGAATAAATTTGAAATGTTCACTGTATTCACTGTATTCAAAGTGTTTGTGGGTTTTTGTTTGTTTTTTAGGTTAGGATGAGGAGGGGGGAGTCCCCTTAAATTAGCTAAAAAGCACGGGGTCGTTTATTTTCATTGTAAAGGACTTCAGTAATAGTCTTTTCCAAGTGTATTTAAAATAAATAGTCCAAAGCAATAGCTTTTGTCATCTTGCTTACTCTGACTTGTAGGTTCTGTAAGAGTAACTGTATTTTAATTCAGTAATATGATAGCTAGGGCTTTTATGGTCTTCTACATTCATATACATAGTCCTGTGTTTGTACATGTGCAGAGTTTACTGAGTAAATCGTTATTATTTTACTAGGCACCTGAGTTGTTCACACCTGAGAGAGCTTGGAAAGCTCTGCAGATAGCAGAGGAAAAACTACTTGGTCCATTAGGCATGAAAACTTTAGACCCAGAGTAAGTATAGTAGGGATAAGAATAAGTGTTAAAACATGCCAGTATGTATTATTTAATGTGTGGGTGTAATGTTTCGTTTCTTAAAATCCTCACGTATACCTGTAAAATAAGGCTGCAATAAATGCTTCAGGAACAAGTATTTTGCTGTTCTAAAAGTCCATGCAGTTGCTTTTATTTATGTAGACAAGCGGCAGGTGGTTTTGGATGCCACATAACAGGCAAGTCAAATATGCTATCAAAATTGCATTGTATGCTTACGCTGTATCATATACAAGTAAACATTACAGTTTATGCATTGCAGTTCGAATAAAAACATAAGGGCAAAATTACAAATATGTCATTCCAAGATTTTAACTGTTTTCCCACTAGTTTAAAGAGTATTTGGAATTCCATTGTCATGTAAAAGCAAAACCTGATGGAGACTTCCCTGACCTAACCATCATCAAATCTAAATGCTATGACAATTTTTTTGTTCATTTCTGCATCCTAATTTATGCCTTATTTTAGTTAATGCTTTGTTTACAAAATTTCTTTTTTTTTTTTTTTTTTCTTGCAGTGATATGGTGTACTGTGGAGTATATGATAATGCTCTTGACAACGACAACTATAATGTAGCCAGAGGTTTTAACTATCACCAAGGACCTGTAAGAGTCAGTTTATTCCATTTCAGAATAAGTGCTGATAATTTTTTAAAATGACAGCTATAACCCTCTCTTATCATCCTTTTCTTAGGAATGGCTGTGGCCAATTGGATATTTCCTTCGTGCCAAATTGTACTTCTCAAAGCTAATTGGTCCACAGATATACGCAAAAACTGTAGTTATGATAAAGAATGTGCTTTCTCGCCACTATGTTCACCTTGAAAGGTAATACAGCAGCTAACAGGTTCAAAATATTCAGTAACTAGTGGTATCCACTATCCAATTGCATATAAAAGTATATAATATTATCATATGATATAGAAGTCTGTGGTATAAATAACATCTATAATGTCTCAAGTCTATAATACAAATAACATCTGTTTTCTACATACAAAGTCCAGTGCTATAAATTCTATTGCAGATCTCAAGTCAGGTTTCAAGGACAGCTGCGATCTCATGCTGTTTATAGATTTTTAGAATTACTACTTACCTACGTATGAAAGACTGGGGAAAATACATTTTGTGTAAAAACTAGGAATCTTAATTTTGTACAAAAAATGAATTTCAGCAAAAAAATGTTGGGTGTCTGTTTTTTGTTTCTTTTTTTTAATAAAAGTATTTATAAACAGCCTGCAAAACAAAAGAATTACAGGGCTAGTAGTGACAGAATAAAAAGATGGCAGATAAGTTTATGCGATATATTGTTTGTATATATTGAATAAATATATATTGAATGTATAATCTAACAAGAATGCTCTTTGTTTTTCCGTTATCAGGTCATCCTGGAAAGGGCTTCCAGAGCTGACCAATGAAAATGGACAATATTGCCCTTTCAGCTGTGAAACTCAGGCCTGGTCAATTGGTGTTATCCTTGAAATCCTTTATGATTTGTGAAAGTTTTTGATTGATGTGATGAAACTTCTGGGTCTTCTCATTATTGGGCATAAATGAACACTTGGCTTACACTGCAACACAAATGTCCTGCTCTGCACAATCACTAACTGCATCCTGACTTTCAAAAATGCTGAAAGCGAGCAGATCCTATGCTGAGTAACTGTGTGGGGCTTGTTTTTCTTTTGAAAATCAGGCCAAGAAAATAAAATAAAACTGCAGTGCACATGTAATGCAGAAACTTTTAGTAAGGAGCATTTGCACAAATTTATTTTAGGTAGCTTTGAAATTTAGACATCTCAAGTCAAAATCATACGTATAACAAAGCAGGGTGATTCTTTACTGAGCTAAACATATGAAGAACATCTCTCTTGTTTTTATTTTTGTTTTTTGTTTTTTTTTTGTCTCTTTAAGAATAAATGGTTATTTGCAAATGCATGCTTAAGGAGTAGTAGACTAACATACAGCAACATACGCTAATAAAAGCTGAGTACTTTGTCTTGACCTGTATTGGGAGGAGGAGCTGTATGTGTTCATTTGAACACTCCATTAAGTAAACACAGAAATAAGTTTACAAAACATGTAAACCTTTGAAGTTGCATATAATATTTTCAAAGACCTTTAACTACTCTTTAGAGTTAATTCTTGAGCAATGATGAGACAATATCCTGTGCTAATCCATTTATAAATGTATTTAAATACTGTGAGTCTTGCAGCAAACTTATTTATTCATTTAAATGTGATTTTTCACTATGAGAAATTCGTAAGAAACGTGCATGCGCATAAAATGGACTGCATATATGTTAAGGGAGCCCATATATCTTTGGTTATGGAAAATACATGGCCACCTCAGGTCTTTATTCTTAGTAAAATCCTGGCTTTGTTGAAGCAAATAGAAACAATATCAGTAGGAAAAGAAATTAACCTACCACTGGTGAAAATGGGGTTTTAAAGACTTGTGAAATTACACCAGTAGGAATAAGCAGGCTACCTCTATGTGTAGTTCTTTGGGAACAACATGCAGTGAACAAAATGCAAAACACCTGTGTTCTTTAATGTATAGATACCTGCATGCCCTTACTGACCTCTGTTTAGCGTTCCCAAACTGAAAGCGTTTGGCAAAAGTGCAGTTGTAATTCTCCGCTCTCTATTCATGTGGGTTTTACATCTTAGTGATAAAACAGGTAGAATAAATAGGTTGAAGTTGATGCTGACAGCTTCCTGCATCACAAGGGGGAAAAGCAAAATCAACAGTGCATTTCTTAATGTCAAACAACATACTGAAAATGAAATATATACATGATGAAATTATAACACACTAGTAACACATAGGTCAATATTTTATTGTACCAGTATTTTGAAGTTTTGTTTTTTTTTTTTTTACCCTTTTCTTAAAGTCTGAAGTGTAGCGCAAGTGTGCTGCCTTTTTCAGGGAGATGTTACAGATGCATTTAAGGGCAAGTTAACAGAAGACAGATAAATTGTAAGAAGCGGCTATACTTGCACTATTTACTTGAAAGGTTAATAATCTTATATAGATCAACTCCCTTGCTAAAGTACTTAAAAGTTCTGATTAAGGATGGAGTATATTGTACCTCAAGTTTTGAACTGCTGCAATACGTGGTTTAGGAGATTTATTTTCTCGACGTAATGTATGAGAGGTGTCACTTGATCAAAAATTTTACTGAAATGTCAGCAACAGATTATGAAAAATATTTATATGTCTTGCGCATTTAAAAAAATAATAATGAATTTGCAAGTTTCTTGATAATGATTTTGAGACTTACGTCCTACTGTGTCACTATCATTTACTGTTTTCCTAGATAATTATTTCTTGTTTATTATTTCAGCATATGTTATGGCTCCTGTGGAAAGCAGGAACAATATAGCAGAATAAATTGTTCTTATTTGGTGAAAATACTTTGAAATTGGAAGTGGATCTTAAGAGATGTGAGAGAAAAAAGATTTCCAAAAGATGTCAAATTATAGACATAGGTAATAATACTCTTTGTATTGGGGGAAAATGGCAGAAATTATTCATCAAATTATTCCTACTTTATTACAGGTAACTTTTCACTGTTTTGCAAACTGCACTGCTGACAGTATGATTGTCACTGCTAGTTTATTTTTCTAATTTAATAGTAATATTTTAAAAGATAAAATCACTTCTGTACACAAATAGATATGATGGAGTTTAAGCTTGTTTATGATGTTGCTTTTGCACTGATTAGTTAAGTATAACTTTAGTGACAATAAATGTTTTATATAGGAAAAAATGTTTACGTAGCAAGAAAAGTAAGATGTTAGGCTATGACTAAGCTTCTAAGCTTTTTTTTTTTTTTTTTTAAAACAAACCTACTCAACATTTCATCAAACTGGACAGTTTGAAAATGAAGAAGGAAGAAAGCAATGTTAAATCTAGGATTATATGAGCTGGTGTTAATCTAGATAAACTATACTGAAGTGATAATATCTTAAAAATAGCCAACTGTACTTCTTGAAATGTTGACTGATCTTGAACTGTATTTTTATTCATTAGTACCATTTATATTATATGCTCAAGTGTCTAGTAAAGGAAAGCTATAAATAAAATTTGTTTTGGAAATAAATTAAAGAACTTGTTAACAACTATGGCTCCACTATATTCCAGTTGATGTCTTTTGATCTGGGGTACTGAGATTTTTTTTCTTCCCAATTAGTAACAGTTAACATTTTTTCAGTACTCCTGTGCAGTTGATAGCACTTGTTTTATTCAGAGATGATTAACTTGGGAATTCATGTAAAATAATGTATCATTCTGGCACTGCATGTTGTAATGTAAAATGGAAAGGTTGCAGCATAATTGAATTTTACATATGTCTAGCTCAGAAACAGATGAGTTTAGAAAACGTAGTTCTTAATTTCTGAAATGTAAAAAATAAAATTCCCTAATTCAGCCAAATTAATCTTTTCATAGGGCTGTTTGGAAGAAAGCTGAACGCTTTTTTTTTTCTTTTCTTTTTTTTTTCAGATTTACTTACATGAGAGAGCAGATCATGAGCTCCTCAGGTCAAAGATTAATAAAGAGTATCACTAAAAATAATCAAATTTTTAAAAAGAAAAAAATAAGGAGAAAAATAAAAACATCTTGAACTCTGCACCCAGCTTCTTCTAGTTGTCAGCTGTCTCAGCTTGTTTTGCGCAGGGAGTGGACTAGTGGACCAGGTGTCCCCGCAGCTATGAAATGGGATAAATTCATCACAGTACTGCAAATTCCCCAACAGAACAGTTTTAATGTAGACTGATTAACAGCTGTCTAAGTGCTGCACAATTGTTAGTCGGTTTCCTATGCAAAATTTTGATCACTAGTGAATGGATCTCATTTTCCTGCACTGCTTTGTATTAAATAAATAAATAAGTGAAGTCTCATAGTACAGGGGTTTTGTGATAGAATGTGTGAACATCTTTGGTGCTGAGCGTGGCACAGCGCTATCTGGGGAGCTGCCGGGCTGTTTGTGGGCGCCACAGGGCTCAGCCGGCTGGGGCGCAGCGGCCCCGTCACCTCAGCGCCCGGCGGCGGGAAAGGCGAGGGCTCCTTCTGAGGCAGAAGCGGGGGCAGCGCCCTGCGTGTGTCCGCTCAGCCCCCTTTTCCCGTAAAAAGGAAAAGGAGTTTGCCTGTGAATATGTGGTTCGTTGTGCAAACGTTGAAGCTTCTGTGCCTGTCAGTTTCGCGTAGCGGTGAGAGAGCTTGAGCCTCAGAGCTGCTCACAGTCTGTTAAGACTTGCCTTTCTATTTTGTACTTCACAGAAGGTGCTTATTCAAACAAGTCTGAAGCTTCTTCCTTCTGAATTTTGTAGAAAGGTGGGGCTGCCCAAGTGGAGAAATGCCTGTTTGAATTAGGACAAGGGAACGTTGATTTTGGGGCGTGAGCAGCCACCTGCAGCTGTCAGCAAGGTGCAGCCTCCCGCAAGCAGACCAGCCAGTCCCCACACACCGGTCCCCTTGGAAAACAGAGCCCTTCAGCCCCATTTTATTTATTTATTTATTTATTTTGCTGAACATAACATTATGTGCTATGGAATATCTCTTTGGTCAGTCCACCTCAGGTATCCTGTCTTTATCCTGCACAAACTTCAAGCCCACCCCGAGCTGACTCACCGGGCAGGCAGAACAGGGAAGAAAGGTAAGACCGCCACGCTGCACAGGTCTTGTGTAGCGACGGTCAAACAGGGGTATGTTATCGACACTGTTTGGGACACAAATCCAAAACCCAGCACCACATGGACTGCTAAGGAGAAAGTTAGCTCTCCCAGCCAGACCCAGCATGTGAAACAACTTGTTAGCTCTTGGTGGAATTCAGCTTGTTAGTGTGTTAGGGGTTGATGTCAGAGCCAGATTTTAATCTCTGCATTTAGTTGATTTCTCTCAAACAAGAAATGGAAATACTGTAGTTCTTTTTGTAAACCATGGTTAAATAAAGAAAGACTGGCATGTCTTTCAATGCCAAAACATGGCATTGCAAAAATTTATTCAGTCAGTAATGTGATTTTATTATAGATTGTATGTCTGCAAGAAGCCAGGCCAAGGCCTAGGCTGTACTTTTGGTATTCAGTCAAAGGTTTAACCTTGTGCTTTTCAACCTGGATTTCTGAAGCAGTTGTTCAGAATTTCGTTACAGATTGTAAGCAGAGCCATGACCAGAAGTAGAGCTTTAGGAGTGCATTTTGGGGAAGTTTTGCCGGATAGGCTAAACAAGGCTAATGTTTCAGCTGATGTGATGCTATATGCCGATGTCAATTTTGGAAATTCTTCATGAGACAGAAGCTCTGTTTTCCAAACAGGTTTACTTACTGCAAGTTATAGTATTTTCTAGCTCTATTGGCCTTCTTGGCCGTTTGTATGTACAGGCTTCTTTGAAAAAGAAATATGTTTATATAAAGCCATCCTATGGCTTTCCAAATAGCATGTTTATTTGCATGGCATACAGTCAGAATAGATTTCTACAAAATGAATAATCTGTTCTTTTGTAGGGCACACTGAGGAGCTATTTTTATTTATTTATTTTCGTTATTTGATCATATGGGCGTTGTCTGAAATAGCCCAGCATACACCCCACACCTGGAGAGGGCTATCTGCTCTAGTAACACACAACAAAAGCTTGGTTTTAAGTGGAGGGAAATGAGTAATTCCGTGTTGATAGCAGAGGGTGGCGCCAGTCTGCCACTTTCCATTGCTCTCAGGGCGATACAGCTCTCCACATCCTCCTGAGAAAGTCTCTATTTCGGTACAGCCACAGGTGCTATGTTGTCGGTATTTTGATGGCTGGAATCTCTGTTCCTACTCCCACAGGTCCATATATATATATATATATATATTTGGTCCTTAGGAAATGTTTCAGTAATACATTTCCACATGGGGGAAAGTGAAAGGACCATATCTGTGACAGTTTGATGGTTTAAAGTGGTAATCGAAGCTCATGAGCAGATTTCAGTATTGAGAAGGTTGCAAACAGTTTTCCTTTTATTGTGAAGTTTGGGAATCTGTTTACCTTCTAAAGAATGGGACATGTTAGGATATGAAACCATGTATACATTATGCATTTCATTGTTTCCACTGTAATTCACCTAATGATACTGCAATTGCTTACATTCGTGTCTGTCTCCTTATGTTTTATGTAAACTCAATACAGTTGCTATATAAACTCAATACAGAAAATGAAAGTCTACCTGATCTTTCACAATAGCTGTGGTTATTCTAACCTAGGTATTTTGTTATATGCATTTTTTAAAGGCATTCAGCTTGCATGCAGTATTTTTCAAGGACAATCAATTGCAAGCACTGGGGCCAAAAATGGTGAAACTGTAATTGAAAATGATTCGCTTGCAGTAAACTTAGAAATATGTCAAATCCCCTTATGTTTCCACTGACTTCACCATAAAAGTAAAGTTATGGAAACACATAGAGATCTGTTGTCTTTATGTACCAAGAAGGCCCAGCTATTGTGAGAATATTGGGTGAAAAAATAAATGCTGAAGATGGATGGGATGGATTTTCCAGATAATTTTGTAATTTGTAAGGCCTATAATCAGACCTACTGTGAGAGACATTTAAAGTGTACTCGTTTCTTGTAATGGCTGTCTGTGTGTTTCTAGGACTGTTCTCCCCATGTTAATGCACTGGCTACAGTTCGGTTCCCCAGCACTCTTCCCAAGACCTCCAGTCAAATTCAGTTAAATTTAAGCACCAGATGCTGTTATCAGCTGCATCAGAGTAATTATGGGGTAATTTAACTTCCACCTCTTGAGTTATTTCAGATTTCCTTTCGCATAATTTTGGCTTTAGGTGGTTTAGACACCTTTACAAACAGCAGCTGAAATAGGAAAGGTAAGCATTAAGGCTGCGCGCTATTGTTTGCTCCAGGGTAGGAGCCTGCTCTGTGCTTGGATATACATGTACAGTCACGGTAAGCCCTTTAAATGTATGTAGGGGGTTTTACCTCCTGTGAAATAAAGGGTCAGATGTTTGGGGGAGCCTAGCAGGGCAGACTAAATTCTGCTGTATTCCCAGAAGATTTTGTGCTGTGGATTTATCAAGCTGGAACAAGTGTTCTCTGTAAGAACAATGAGGTATGAGTGTTAGTAGGAGTAGACAGGTGTTCATCTGATTCTTTCTGTTCCCGTTTCAAAGCTGACTTCTGCAGAAGAAAACCACTAAAATTGAAAGGTTTGGGGGAAGGTTTTTCTGTTTGTGCTGGAAGATTGACTAGAGAAGTTTAAAAGTTACAATATTTAAAAATAAATAAATAAATAAACACTTTGGTTTAGCAGCTGAGATGTGAGCTTTCAGGAGCTTTTTTTTAGTAACTAAACCTTTCTCTCAAATTTTGATGTGTATTTTGTGCCAGTGATGAATCAGCTGCTCTAACCTGAAAGTTGCTGTTAGCATGATTCCAGAGCTCTGCTTCATCTTCCTTCCTGTCCTTCTCCCTGCTCTCATTTAACATAAAAGGCCCTATTTAATTGAGGGGTGTGTGTGTTCTATTTTTGGTGCCAGAGTTTAAATTACAAACCACTTAAATATTTGTTGAGAGGGAGAGATGCTGGGTTGCTGTTTGGAAGTGAAAGGGGTTTGTTGAAGTCTCTTGGAAGGTGGAAGCTCAGTGTTTCAGCCCGTGCCTCAGTTTGGACCCCAGATTGCTTCACTGAAGAGCAGCCTTCTGCTTGGCACTCAGTGAATCTGTCTGGATGGTCGCAGATATGGTGATGGTGTAAGGGCAGGATGTGAGGGAAAGGGAGAAGGACTTCCATCAGGACAGCAAAGAGGGTCAAGGAGGGTGTTTACTTAGCTCCAGAGTGTTTCAAAGGGAGGAAACAGGAAAGAGAGGAAATAGGAATGGGCATTTTTTTGTTTTGTTTTTGTTTATGACTGTATAGTAACATTTTAGCTCGTCACATTCATGAAATAACATTCATTCATAAAAGAAAAACTTACCAGAGTTTCTGTTAGATAAACAAGAAATCTGCTTTTAACTGTTTTCGTGCTATAAAAGTTTTCATCAGAAAGATTTTGGCAAGTAAATTATCTTTTGATATTTAACTCTTCATTTGTATCCATTTCTGATTCTGGACTCCTGTATAATCTCACTGAAATTATTGAACTGAGGCTGCTTAAATTACCTGTATCAATGTTGCTTTGAAGTAATAGCTTTTCTCTTATTTTTTATAGAGATTAATTCTTAAAGGCAGGCGAATGCAGACAGTGGGGTCTTTGGTTACAGCTTATGGGAGACCTTTACAAAGGAATTTTTTCAACAATTTTGAAAATTTACAATAATTTTTTAATATGGGTAGAATTATTTTTTTCTAGTTTTATTTATACTGTAAGCAAATACAAATATTGTTTTTTTTTTTTCAACAGAAAGTACACCATTCAGCCTGGAGCAAAGTAACACATGTATGATACTCAAGAAAAAGTCAGCAAAATGTAGAGCAAAAAGAGCATTAAGGTTTTATATGGCTAGTGACTGGGCTAAGGCTATATAGCAAAGGTACTCTGCATTCTGTTACCATGACTTTAATAGATGTACGAAGTGAAGAGTCCCTTTGGATACAGCTGTTTGTGGACTATAATTCCAAATCTGTGAAGACAGAGATGGTGGTAGTGGTGGAAATGTAGTTTGGTTTGGAAATACAAGTGCCTGGTGAGAAGTTTGTCTCCCTGACTGCACGGTATGTCCTTGCAGACATCACAGTTGTAGGGTTCTGGTGATATACCAAAACGGAACAGTAGTCTGACCAGGAATTCTGGATCACAGAAGAGAGAAGAGTGGCTGGAGTAACTAATTGTAATCATAGATGCATTTCCAAACTTACTTCAGTTGTCACCTGTTTTTCACGTTTGAAAATTAGACACTTCTTTTACATTGAAATCTCAGGGGAAAGGAGCTCCTGTAAAAGCTGAAAAAACATTTTCCACCTGAATGTGGTCAACATTCTTTGTTCTTTTGGCAGCCCTATTTCTAGCTTTTTCGTTAGTGCATTGTGGTATTTTAAAGAGAACTCATTTTCTTTGTACTTCACACTTCCTCACTACAGCTAAAATACTCCTCTGAATTTCACTCACATCATTGAACTCACTGGAGACATAAATGCTACATCAAGTCCTAAGATTTTATGTGCTTGAACTTCACATCTGAATGTCTCTTAGTGTCATGTACAAAAGTGATTCATAATAATAATTACTATAATTGTAACTTTTATCCCATAAAGTTAATTCTCAGCATTCGCTATTTTATTTGTTATGATTATATACTCAATGCACTGCTAATAAATATACTCTTTCACCATGTTTGATGTATACGTGTTTTCAAACATGGAAAGCAGTAGAAGTCAAACACAACACTGTAATTGTTATTTTAGTTTTAATGCTTTACTAAATGCTGTATTATGTTATAAATGTGGTGTGAAACTCAGATGTGAGAATGCTTAGAAATACCAAACATCTGTGGCAGTAATTAATACGCATCATTCACAATGGTCCATTTTCAGTGCTAAGAATTTAGGGTTCACCTAAAATTAACTGAAGAGATGTTTGCACAGTATGGAGGTGTATCTATGGCCTAAATTTCCTTGCTCAGAAAATTATGACTGCTGCACCCTATGAACATTTTGTATCCCAAGGACATCTAGAAGTGGATGGCAATAGTGCTAGCTGGTTCAAACACTTCTGGGGTAATTTTGACATGGCTCTACAGCTCTGTCATTTTCACTGTCCTTCCCAGATAGTCAATAATCCTTTTCTGCCAATAACAAGTGTGCTGCTAAGTTCCTACTTGGCCAAATAGGCATATTCTAAGCAAAGAACCATCAGCCTTGCTGCTGCTCCTGGATGAGCAGCATCTAAAGGATGAGCAATCTAAAGATTGCCGGTTTCATTGCTGCTGGTACAATTAACAGGGGAAAAAAATAAAAATTAACATTAATGGGGTAATAGGTGATATTCTCATAGACCATCAAGTTCAGCAGAACTCAAACATTTGAAAATGGGAAGTTGAGAATTAGTTTCTAGTCCACGCAGTTTTAATTTTACCTGTTCATATCACTCCAACAGCGTACCAGTAGCACAACATTTGTCTGTGAGCTGCACTCATCAGGAGCTGCTTAAGACAGTCCTGATGATAGAGCAGATGTGAGGAATGGTAAGGCCTTGGATACACCCTCCATATGTGCTTCACATGTAATCTTAATGTGCATCTGCCAGGGATTACACAGCAGTTTATATCATCCCCAACCTCATCAAGCTCTACTTTGCAAGGTCCACTTGTGTATTTGTCTTTAGATTACTGCCCATAGGTAAGAGCTTAGCCAGCTCTGCAGAACGAAGACCTTATCTCTTACAATTTGCATCTCCTTTGCTGTGGCAAGGCTCACATCATATCGTGTTTAGCCATCAGGAAACCTCACGACCTGTGCTCTGACCTAACTGCGTGCAGCTTTCTGGGCTGTTTTGGGCATGATCTCCCAAGTGAATCCTGAAATGTATCCCATAGCTTTCAAAAGGTCCAGGATAGGTCTTTCTTTTGATCATCATATGGCTGTACCTAATGAAACGGCTCAAATATTCATCAGATGTATTGTGATGTTATTCAGCATACAGCATTCTGTAGAAAATTACATGGCATGTAAGAAGCTGATGCGTGAAAGTTACATTTATATAACACTTTGATGCAGGCTGGATGGTAGGTGGGTTTTTGTTTGTTTGTTTTTGTTTTGTTTTAAAATATTCCATAATTTAGGTCTTTACATCTGTAGACTACAGGTTTGTATATTATGATTTAAAAATAAAATAGTGCAATTAATGTTACTGGAAGCTACAAACTATTCCAGATTATTTTAGTTTGGCATTGATGGAGGAAGGGTTGGAAATGTAGAAATAACATATTCCTTAAATTAAAGCTTATTTGAGAACAGAAAAGTGAAGCTGAGGGTGTCTGGCTCCACAGCTGAATCCAGTGAATTGCCTAACTGCAAGATGTATGTACTACTTCAGTGACTTCTGTCTGACTTGAAACATGTTTATATTTTCATTTTTTTCCCTTTTCGTATCCCATTTTTCACTTCTATTATCCTTTTATTCCTAGTTGTATTGCTTAGTTTCAATTAATGTTTAAAAACTATACCCAGTGACCTAGTTTCAAGTATGTAATTAATATATTACCCTGTGGATCAGGACATGGATTAACACTTTTAAAGTAGACATGCAAAGACATTTTTGTGCATAGGTAATACAACAAGAGGTATGAACGTGCAGTTGTAGCAAATAGTTTAATGCATTTTCCTGAGTTTTTGCAGAAATTCTCAACCTGTGAATTGCTGCAGGGTGGCAAATCACTGACAGTAAATCACTTAGACATCTGACCTTGAATTGACTTTCACAAATAGTTTCCTTTGCTAAACCTAATTAAAAGACATATTAAACATATATGCATGTATATATAAAGTTTTCTTTATCACTACAGTGACAAAAAGAATGCTGTCCTTTTGTGAAAAGGTGATATGACGTTAACAGATATGTTATCCACAGTCTGAAAGACATACTCCTTTTAAGAATGAAAGTCTTTAAATTAATGGCTTAGATTAGATGAATACTTCTTCATAAGGATGATTGTACAATTACACCGTGTATTCAGCATCATGGGGCCATTGTAACCATCAGAGAGACAATTCAGGATATTGGGTAGTCACACATTACAATCGCATTTGTATTTATTGCAAAAAATAATGTACTTTCTAAGGAATCCATTTAATGGATGGAACATCAGTCTGGAGGAACTCAAGAAAGCTGAACAGAAACTTCACCTGATCGCAGTGACCCAATGGCCTGAAGAAGGCTGGACAGTAGGTTCGTATTGCAGAGCAAAAAAATAGTGTTGGAAGAATAAAAGGATTTAAAGCTTCCATTGGCCATAGCTGCCACATGATAACTTATTACTTACTGTCCTGTCTTTTTGTATGCTGAACTGCTACAGGTCTAGCACAGCCATGACCCTGTGTCAGGAACAGCCTCAACAGTCAGCAGGTTCTCTGTGGAGCCGTCAGAACTGAAGTTTGCTCTGAAGCTTGGAAGAGGCCTAAGACCTGCACTCAGAACACAATCCATCACTGTACTAAAACACCTGCTTTGCACTATTTACTTCTCAGCATTCAGCACCATCATACTACAATTTTGTCTTCATTAATATAAGCTGCAAAACACGATGTCATCTTAGACCTACTCAGAACTGAGTCTGACGTTTTTGCGTCTTTGCGGTGCTGTGTTTGACATTCATATAACCCTACAGGTTGCAGCAAGAGCAGGAATTTGCACAATGGGGAAAGCTTATAGAGAGCATGTTTTTTAGGATTAACATGAGCACTTCTTTGTTCGCATAAGAACTGGATATGAACCAACAGTAATAAAGACAATTGAGAAAACATGGTTTTGACAGGATTTTTTTTTACAGTGATTAAAATACAGTTGTCCAATTAGGTAGAGGACTAAAAGTGCTATTGATTGGCCATAGAGATTGCATAATGCAGTTGTTGAACTGCAGCCAAAAGGTTGAGATTTCC
The DNA here is from genome assembly GCF_009819795.1 of Aythya fuligula. NCBI lineage: Eukaryota > Metazoa > Chordata > Aves > Anseriformes > Anatidae > Aythya > Aythya fuligula. The sequence goes on along the minus strand of NC_045566.1, from coordinate 29,120,064 downwards.
ATGTTTTGTTTGTTGTTTTAACTGCACCAAGAAGAACATAAGTGTGTATGAAAGTTGTACCGCTGTCCTATCTTGTTCAGAACAACACAGCTGTTCTTAAGAAGCTTAACTTAAGAAGCTTGGATCTGTGCAATACTCCTTTCTCTTTCTTTAAAGTACAGACCTATTCTGAAATCCTGTCTTTTATCCACAATTGTTTGGAAGATAAAACATTGTTTTATTTATAAAACTCAATTTCTGAAGTGCTAGTTGATACTTCCCAATCAATACACGTGCATAAATATTTACATGTATGCATATATGCATATGTGTGTGTGCTGATACTATTACACAGCTGTAGCATGATTTCTCCATGGATTGGAAAGCAAAAAAATATATATATAAACATAGTTGTAGCATGTAATTATCGTTTGGGTGTGTAGCATTTAAATGTGAACCTGTCAGTGAAAAAAATAGATATATCTTGGGTTAGCAAGGCAGCATTGTGCAATGTTTCTGGGAATGCCAGAGTTCAATGCTCAGTAGGAATATAAAGTATATGATCAGAAGGGTCAGTGAGCACAATTTCAGTTCTTGACCAAATTATCTCTTATTTCATTTGTGTAGAAGGCTTTTACACTCCACATGGAGAGCTTTTAAATCATATACTGTGAGATTAACACCTAGTGCTTCTTCACTCTTGCAGTAGAATGCTCTGTAGTTCTGACAGTTCTTTCCGTTCAAGTCATCTCCTTCTCCTCCCTGTCCTCTGGCTAAATGGAGGAGAGGATTACTACCAGAGGAATGTAACACTTCCAATTTGCCACGTAGGTGGTAATTGCTTCATTCCAAAGAAATTACCTCAGCAAAACTCTCAGAGTTGCATGTAAAAAAAAAAGCATAGCTTCACTTCCAGAACTTAAGTTATAAATCACATTTAGTGTGGCATTTGATACACTTTAGCTTTGCTTTTTCAACTATAAAGCCAAAGAAATAGTTATCTGTTTCCTTGGTTGACCAGCTTCTTACACTAGTTTCCCTATCAGTCGTAATATACAGTAATTATTATGATCTCAGCTGTTTGCTTTTCCTCATCTTCTTATTTTCCATTACATAACTGTAATTATTATTGATTATACCTAATTAGGATTCATTGTGCTTCAAAGACATAATACCCAGTCTCTGCCTCCAAAAGGTGATAATCACACATTAAGCATAACACCATGAGTGATAGCAAGAGGCTAGAGTGGCCACTTCAAAAAAAAAACATGATCTTTGTCTTAGTTAACTTGCTGGGTGTTTGTAATTAAGTAAACTCTGAGTTCAAAGTATTTTCATGAATGACTGCTATATGGAAGGGAATGCTACTAGTGTGAAGTGCGTTATTTGTTTCTTTCTGAAAACGGTCTTTTAAATTGTAAGGGCAGCTGTATTTATCCAATGTAGAGAGCAGGTACACTTCACCACTCTTGTAAAAGGCTTGCTCGCACGCTGCAGGGACTCTTCCATTTCACAGGAGGTTTCCCTGTGACTCGTACTTCCCTATAAACAGGGGCTGTTCACATTCCCGTTCCTCCCCCATTTGGAGTTCTTTATTGCTCTGCTCTCTTCAGTTCATTTCTGCCTTTTCTTCTATTCTGGGTCTCCATGTGCCCCTTCCCTTATACCCAGGGTTATGAGGTAATGAAACATTGATAGATAGTGGACTCCCATGTACATTATATTCCATTCCACTGTCTGCCAAAACAGGTTCTCCTCCTCACCATACCAGGAGCTGTGTCTATTCCCATGTTACGACTTTGTCTCAGAAATCAGAGGTCACTGTTAGTGTGTCACTTACTCTGTTGTATTTTGAATACTACATGGGGTACCAAAGTATCCCACAGCAGAGTACCTGAGAAAACAAGAGGTATCTTAGTCTAGCAGAAATTGTCATCTCTGGTTTGGTCTCTAGGATGGAGAATTTGTGGATGTTCCAAGGCCGAGTTTGTTAACCAAGCTCCGGGTCTGAAGGTTTTGCCAGAGGGACGTGAAGGTTTACAAATGAGCTTTGCAAGCCAGAAAGTTGGTGTAAATCACAGCTCCCACATGAGGACAATGTTCTTTCTGTCTGATGGAGGAGACAGTGATGGTGCAGGAAAGTGATCAAGAAAGAGGAAGGAAAAAAAAAAAGTTCAAAAAGGGAAGGTTAAAAGGCCTCAAGTTGTAGTAATGCTTTGTCTTCAGCCTGTCGTACTTTTGTCTGATCTTATGTATTATGCTGGTTTGAGCAGTCTTTGCAAATCAGGCTCTGTAGCTACTTGTGGTACTGCAGGATATATGGTATCTTAGCTGTTTTAAGGCTCCAACCATTGCACCTTTTATCCATTACTGCACTTCTACCTTTTACCATTCAATGGGAAGGACAAACAGCAGCCAGGTGCTTTTGTTCTGAGGCTCAGGTAGTGGGCATTCTGGGAATGATGCTGGTAGGCATTAACAGACCATATCCCAGTCAAAAAATTGCAGATTGGTAAGTACATCTGTGCCTGAAAGAGTAGCTATACTAAATAAAGCAAGGAGTACTCTTGCTTTCTCTCTCCATCAGCAATTTTCCCTAGTCCAGTAGGATTTTAGCCACCAATGCCTTAAGCATTTCCAGGAATTTTGGTTATAATGCAGTTACAAAGTTCACATTTTTTGTGTTATAGAGAGACAAAAATGCCATCAGGTTGAGCATGTTGTTTGGCAAAATGGCAGGCTGGCTTGTATGCTAAATGCTGTATGCACTAGATATACAATTGGACGTGTATGTTGTTTTAAAACCCGTGATCAATTTGGATCAAAAAATCAAAGCAAAGGTATAACACTTGAATCTATGGTTACAAAATTGTCTTATGAAGATCCTTATTTGAAATGCATGAACCCAGCTGCTATCATTTTATTAAGTAATATTGCAACAGTTATAAAACAAAATTTGTAAATCAGCAAAGTTTAAACAAAAGCATAAACTAATCCTACGTGCCTAATAGATTAAACCTATATTTATGCTACCATTTAATTGCAATTGGATTAAACTTTGATGTTTTAGCCTTTAGACAGTACTCGAATGCAATATAGTTATTTACTTTCAAACTTCTAAGACTGGTCCAAATCATCTGGGTCAAGCTCACGTCCCAGGTTATGTTACCCTTTCCTGTATTCTTTCCCGTCTCCTCTTCTTAGAGGAATCTAACTAGATTCTGTGAATCTAATCTAGAATCTAAACTAGATTCTATGTTGTAGGCAACAAGAAAAGCTCATTATGTACTGTGTCATGTAAATCTGGAAAAGAAGCTGAGCCCTTCTAAAGTAATGATGGAGATATACTCAAGCATTGGAACAAGTTGTCCAAAAAGGTTTCACAGTCTGTCATTGGAGGTGTTCAAGACCTGACTGGATATGACCCTTAACAGGATTATATGAGGTTTGACCTCGTATCTGTAATTCAACAGATATGAACAGCTTTGGACCACAGATTTCCTGAGATCTCTTGCCATCTGAATTATCCTATGATTCTGTATTACATTCATCCACTACTGCACTTCTGTCTACTGCAATATGAATAAAAAAAAAAAAAAAAGACAGTATTAGGTGCACTAAGTATTTATAAATATAATATATATGTATTTACTATCTATATTATTATGTTAGGTAAATAAGGTGTGTCATCATATCCCAGGATAGAGTGCCCTACAGGAATTTCTGAATGAAATTAATCTGTGCTAGGATTAAATTGTTGTTATGCATTTCTCATTTTTATTTTGGATTTGTTTCAGGTATTATTTCAGGCACGTTTAGTATTTTGAAACAAAATGGAAGATTGTTCCAGCCTTGGGGAACTGGCTGTCTATATAAAGTAAGTTATGTTTTCCCTTTCAGTGGAGAGATCTCAAATTCACCTAAAGAAAATATTAAGGATTCTGAACAGGTATTTTCCCATGGGTATTTGTTTTAGTGTTATTCTCTGAAGGGGTGGGACTTCACCTGCTTCTGCCTTTGAAAGTGAAAACTCAGTACAACTCTAATGACCTAGCATCATGAGAGAACATTCTGCGGTGACTTCTCATTTCTATGTAGAGTGAAAGGAGTGACCTAAAAAAAGATTCTTGATAGCTGTATTTTTTTCATGGATTTGAGGGCAGTGAAGTGGTGTAGGTAAGAAATTAAACTGCAGTATTCTCTAACAAGTGGGCAGAGGGATTTTTGGTAAAAAGGGCAGAGAAGAAAGTGAGGTGTTGTGATTTATGTTAAGTTCAAATTTCTGTCTACTGCATTTAAATCTATGCCCACAAGTTTGACCTAACTCATTTGTAATCTTCTTATGTATTGCTGCTCTCCACTCAAGTTTCTCTGTTCCACTCACTGCTGTCTCCTTGGCTTCATATGTGATGCCCTCTGTAAATTTCTTTAATGTTGGGAATGTTCGTATCCAACTCCTTGAACTCAGCTCCAAAGACTCACTTGTTCTTCAAAATTTGTATGTACTTTCTTTGCCACTGCACTGGATCTACTGCATCATTCTGAGGGAGAATATTTGTTTTTTGATAAAGTAATTACAAGAAAACAAGTTTGTTTTTTTTTCTGTTCTCTGTGATATTTTACTCATATGATAACTAAGTAAGCAACCAGCATAGGTTTATAAGAGTAGCAAATATGTTCTTTGAATCTTTGATGAAAGACAACAAGTTAAGAAAAATGTAAAATTTTACATTTTTTTCTGTGACAAAGTCACGGAAGTTTAATCGATGAAGACTAATGCTCCTAAGCATTTGTTTGTTTAACCATGAAGTGTCTAATTAAGGCATTTAAATTGAAGATATTAGACAGAGCCAAAATTGAAGTTAAATAACAAAAAGTAGAATATATAGCCTAAGCATCAAAAATATTCTGGGAGTAATGCAATAATAATTATTGTATATATATATATATATATTAAAATCTACAGGTTTGAATGTTTGACTTTAAAAAGTTTGATGAAGTTTAAAATAGAAATTGTATTTCCTGATGTAACATTTTATACATTGGTCTTAGAAGTACATTAAGTTGGTATTAGTGTCAGGGTCATATGATTGTACAAAAATGTTCCTTTGGGTAGATAACTAGCTCACAAGTTGAGGATATAAGGAAATTATCAACTGTCAGCAACAGCAAATCTTAGCTGAGATGCCCTCATGTCTAAATATAAAAGTATGAAGTAGCTCACATCCAAAAAATTGTTCCAAGTCATCCAGAAATTTTCATCTATATAAATGAGATAGTTGAGCCACCCAGCGAGTTTTTTCTTTTGCTGCTTTAAAAGAGACAAATAAATGGAGATGAAATGATTGTTACTGTCAGTCACTGATCTAACTGTGTACAGACACTGGTGTGCATCACACTTATCAAAACTGATCAATACAGAATAAGCATATCATGTGCAGTGTTGCCTGCCTCTTCCTGTGTAGTTTATGTTCTTCCCCATCATTTTTTTTAAAGTACATTTCCTGTCATCATACAACAGGCTTTGGGATAAAAATAGATTTTGGTCTGCAAAAATATTTTGGGTACAAAGTTGAAAATGGAGTTATGATGCAACTTCACCCAATCAAGCCCCTAGAAATATGTATCACAGGCCTGATTTCAATGTAGCAAGCTATCTGTAGAAATAGTGACAGGCATTGCTCAAGCCTGTCACACCTTGTTTCCCAGGCCCTACCAGTAAATAATGTTCTTCGTATATGTAAGTGTATCCACACCTCTCCAGTTCCATTATTTCTGAGCATGGAAGGGTCCTTCATCTAGACTGGCTGATAGATCGAAGCAGCCACCCTCCTATTTTCATAACACTAAGTATCGCTTTGGTACATGTATAAGTGGAACGGATAATTACCGTTGCTGGTACTAGCAGTGGTGATTGGTTCTCACGCTTTATTTTTAGGAACCTGGTTTTATTCAGTATCAGAAAAACAGCTACTCAGAATTTCAGATCACTTAATACATTTTCTCTCACATTCTGTTTAACCTTTTGTTATTTTTTAGAAACTCTTTTATTAGGAAAAAGTATTTGTAGATCCTGTACCTTTAAGTTTGCTTCTGTAGTGTTTGCAATATACTGAACTTGCTCAGTAAGTTGTTTGTGGTTTCTAGTCTTGCTAACTGAAAGTATGTTAGGCCACCTTATGTTACGCTTTTAATTTTTGTTCTTCATTAGCACTTGTATATATTGTAGGATCCAGTGTTGTGTTGTTTTTTCATGTGGCAGGAGAACTGTTTCTTGAGGTCTCATTTTTTTCTATCCTAAGCTCCAGAATAATAAAAATAGGTGATAGGTCATTAATTAGAAAGTAACTCATGCTACTAAAGTGTGTTGCCAACTCCCCAACAGTCCAATTCAAGACTAATGCTTTGGTCTAAAACTTTGAAATGCAGTAAATAATTTGCTTTACTGACCCTTCATGAGCTTAGAAAAGTTTATGGTCTAGAATTAGTACCAGTTCAGTGTGAGCTTCTGTAGCACAAAGCCAGGAAAGAGTAGATATCCTTAGGGTGCTGCAAGATATGTTCCTAAAATTAATGATAGGGTAAGCCTAATGAAGCTGTTTCACCATATCCTGTTTTCAACACAGAGCACTCCCTCTCAAATCCTTCCCTCCTCCTCCAACATATGTCTGCATTTTCTGTCAAAATAAATAGCTGTGGCTAGCTGGAACCAGAGTGCCACTAATGCTGCACTTTCCTTTTTAGTTTCTGGATTGCTGTGGCTGTTAAATACTGGAGAGTGAGATTATACAGATGGTATTCTTATCTGTCTCCCATCTTTTTGCAGTCCAGGATCGTAAATTTGCAAACTTAACATTAAAAAGCTATGTGGTTAAATAAATAATATTTCCTGTCCTCAGTCTTTAAAATACAGATGAAATGGTCAATTGCTTTTCACTAGAGTGAAAAGAAGAAAGCCAATATTCTTATGTAATCATTTATTTCTTCTCAGCCTAAAGAAATTCATTATTGAATCATAGGAATTGACAATACCGTGTTGCTCAAATAAAGTTTTTTTTGTTTTGTTTTGTGTTTTTTTTTTTTTTTTTTTAAGCCTATCAATTGTATGCCTCCAAATGAATTTATTTGCCCAGATTTTCTTTTTTTTTTTTTTTTTTCTCTCTATTTTATTTTCATAAAGCTGCAACAGCATCTTGAGGAAAGTGTATATCCTAACTAGCCTGTGTTTCTGTTGTGAGGGAATGAGGATCAAGGTTACCATTAACCAAGAGAACAGAAAATCTTGTGATGTCTTAGCCAGCGTCATAATAAATTAAGGAACATCCCAGTTCCCTAGGGCTCCAAGTCATCTCCGCACAGGTCATGGTCAGCCCTTGAACTTTGGGTTGCACCCTTTCAACAAAGCAGCCCTTTACAATTAAAAGACACTTAACACATAAACACTTTCAGAGTATAAACTGTAAACACATAAAACTTTAAATACCTTGGAGCTAACCTAACTACATAAACACTACCTTTTGAGGTTTATTATGTATTTGAATTTTAAAGAAAGTAATTTTTTCTACTGTAAAATTATTAACGTGAAACATGAATATGATTTATTATGAAAGTTATTTTTTATGCTTTGATAATATTAACTTTCTATAATTAACTACTAAACATTTAATGTTGATACAGGAAAAAGGAACAGATTTCATTGCAAGAGTAGCTAGGTCATCGATCATTTTGTTCTTTTATTGCTCTTGTACATGTCTGTATTGGGGGTTTTCATGGGGAGAAAAATAGAAAGATTCTGGCTTTCAAAGATCTGCTCATTGCTCTTACCACAGGCTGAATGCAAAAGAGCTGTATTTGAAGGCAATGGTTAGCATTCTCATTCTTTTATTGCTACTTTGTGCTTATGTTAGGTAAATTCCACACCTTTTGCAATTCTTACTCTTCTTACTTATAGATTTCTCAATTCTGCAGCTCCCTTTCTCCCCTATTACTTTTCTAATTACAACTATTTCATACTTTTGAGCAAGGAAGAGTCTATGCAATTTAAGAACTCTGCAATCTTGACAAAGTATTTTCTGTAGCTGCATGGGTATGGTACAGTCTTTACAAGCTCACATAATTCCAATTAGATAGGTACAGAGTCAACTGGGGAGTTTGGGTATGAGCTGAGCAGTATGTACAACACAATACATTTTTTTTCCATCAATACAGATGAATACGAATATCAAGAGCAATGTTCAGAGGAAAATAAGTAATCTGTAACTTCTTCATTTAGAGTTTAAAATGTCTCTTCACGTTTTTCTGTTTTCTTCAATGCTAATTTGCCTAAACTTGACATATACATTCTACTTCTTTTTTTTTTTTTTTTTTTTGAAGAGTTGTTCATTTTTACTACTTTTGCATACAATGTGTATGGTGCCTTATACTTGTACAGTTCTTCATTGAGCATTTCAGTAGAAGAAATAGGCCAGATTTTAATAGTCTCCACCTTGCCCATTCTGGTTTATCCACTCCCAGCTGTACATCTTATAATGCCTACCTCAGTCATGCCAAGCTCACATTTTTCTGTGTTGATTATTAGCTCCTGATGTCAGGCACTGCCTTCTGAGTCAAAAGTAGGACTCGTTCTCAGTTGTAAATGTCTATTGTTGTTATGAGCAACTGTAGATTTGTACAGACCTGTCAGTGATGTCAGTTTATACAATGTAGTTGGTGCGTTCCTCGTGCTGAAAGCGAGTATTTGGAACTTACATGACCTGATTTCATTTTAAATCTGCAGATTCTAGAGTATAAAGTCATACTAGACAAGCCCTAGCTTTAGTGAATGATCAGTTATAGGTGTTGGATAGGCCTTGTCATTGTATATCTATTTTATAACAATTTGCAAAGCAGGTGACTCCTCCTGGTTCTAAAATTTGGACTGAACTTAATCCATGGCCTTTTCAGAGGTTCAGTGTTCTCTCCTGTAGCATATCTACTATCTTTTGTCACACAAAAGAGAAGGTACTGGGCACTTCAAAAAGCTTATACGTTAAAAAGATGCTTGTCACAAAGGCTTTTCAGAGCACAGAAGCAGACAGAACATAGTAAGAGACCAGAAACAGTCCCTTCAAGTCTTTCTATATCTGTACATTTAACATAATTCATAATTTTCATCTACTTGGTGTTCTAAACTTTGCCACTAAAAGAGTTAGATTTAAAAGAGTTAGATACTGCCAAGCAGAAAAAAGCACAATGGTTCTGCGTTTCTAATTCCCATTTCAACATTCATTTTGCAATTGAGTTTTTGAAAATTGCCATGGTAAATGGTAAATGTTTCTTATTTTGGGGACTTGGGTAATTATTTCATATGTGCTTCCCAAGGTGCAGGTTGTAGAATGAATATTCTATCCTGTTGACCTACTATATATGTATTCTGGCCACTTGTATATCATAACAGGGCTCTGATTCTGCTGTGGTTTGCTTCAATCAAGTTATTTGCTGATGGAACTCAGAAGTGCTGCTACCTACAAATCCATTTAAATGACATCTCTTGACTCCACTCAGAACTGGTTACTTTGCAACCAGACAACAGCTCAATAGGCACTAGAGTGGCATTTTAATGATCTCCAGATCATTAAAAAATGAAACCTGGAAGTGTGACTGAAGTGTGAGAGGATGTTTATTCATCTGTGTTGCTGTGGAGAGGCTGCAAAATTCATTAAATCAGTTAGATAGCTAGTTGCCCTGTGTTTGACAAAATACGTGAACATCATGTTTTTCCCAAGATAATTTTTTTTTCTGAAATATGAATATCCTGTGGACAGGTGTTTCCTAGGGAAAATTCAGTTGAATTTCAAAGGCATTGTGAACTGAGACAATTTGTTAGGACTGGTGGTACAGAGCCACTACTATTACAAGGCTTTTCTTCTGCAATGATTATACATTCTTGCTAATCCCATAAGAGCCATGACAGTGCCATGAGAACCTTTGAGAATATATTCACCAGAAAATGATACAAGAATAGCTTTCTCTCTCCCTTGTATACTGTTTTCTCTAATACATAATACAGTTCTTATTCATTATTATTTAGTAATATGCATTTGGTGAAAGTAAACACTTGATTAAGTTCTTTTCCAAGTAAAAAAGTTGCATGTTATTACCTGTAGTCAAGGTACTGGATATAGATATCTATTTATTTATTTATTTATTAAGATATTAGTTGTAGGGAAACAGATATTTACAAACAGTGTATATGAACATTTATTTACCTTTTAATTTGAAGAGGAAAACAATATATGTTCACTGATGTTGTATCAACATCAAAACATCAATGAGAAAGAGGGAGACAGTGAGACACTGGAGAGGGGAAAGGCTTTGGGAAGTTTGAGCTACCTGGTATGCGTATAACATTAAATACCTACAAAAAGAGAAGTTGCAAAAAAAATGATGCTTTTTTGTTTGTTTTGCTTTGTGGGTCAGTTTGTTGTTTTTATCATTGTTGTTTTATTTGTTTGTTTTGAAATGCCAAGCATCTGCATTTCCCACTGACTTCGTGGATTAGAATTTTTTTCTACAAATGTGTTCAGAATCCATAGTAGCAGTCTCATCTAAGAATATATTAATGGAAGACCAATTAGTTCAAGACCCTTTTGTTTTCTAAAATATCAAAGGAAAAATCAACAAGGCACTAATACATGTGCTTTTGTCTATAACTGATCTGTCATGTGGTGGAACATACTTGCCTGTAGCAGGTTTCAGTGCCCCTAGACGTGTTTCTAAACCTTTTGTAGGCTGGCACTTGCAGTTAGATTCTAAAACTAAAGAAAATTATGTGATGTTCTCTAAAGAAGGTACCTTTCCACAGGCTTATAAGGTGTTAACTGTTCTCTTTAATTTTGGTTTCCATGCAGTGTGCGTAGATGCCTCAGCTGAAGTAAAAGACAAATTTCTTGGTCAGTGATTCATAAGCCAGGCTTGCCTGTGTAATGTAGAATTGTAATATTGATGTTACAAAGTGACTCTCCTAAAACCTTCCCACCAAATATAATCATGCTATTACTGTTTACTCTGACAGCAGCTTACTTCTATCCAAGGAGCTCAGCACATTTCACAACCATTAAACCTTCCAATGAAATAGTTAAATATTATTATCCCATTTTCTAGATGAGACATATAGAGATTAATGACTTGTTAGAGTCATGCAGGAAATCGGTGACAGAGCAAGGTATAGATGGCAGCCCCCCCAGCTCTTATGCCTATTGTTTTGTTCACAGAATGGCTCTTTCTGCCCCAAAGAAAAGGCACTCCTGTTCTTGTAGCAGTACTGCTAATGCATGAACTGAAAAGGTGGATTACTGAGTCAGTGACATAAGTAAAACAACATCAACTCTGCTTTTCTTCTACTAATATAATAGAGGAACTAAGCTATTATTGGCACAGGGATGCTTTACAACAGGTTGTAAAGATTACAAGAGACCTGAATTTGAGGAAAGTGAGGAAGGGGAAGGGGGATTTCAGCAGGACCAACCTCCAGAAATCTAGTATGACCAGAATTAATGGGACAGCTATTAATCTTGGCTTGAGTCTTGAACATAGCAATTAATTACTGAGTTTCTCGATTTGGCTGTGGCTGTACCTCAGCATTTCTGTTTCACCTGAGGAAAATGCAATCTTCACAGTGTTGGTCACAGGGGATAACAGTATTTTCTCTTCCCTGTTGTGGAGAAAAAGGCACTGATTGCTTCTGTTGACCATCCAGAAATGGTATTCATTTTCTTTCGTCTGCTGGATATGATGAGGCCAATACTTAAGTGCTGACTCATTGGCTATGTCCAGTTTCTCAATTTGCAGTTTGCTAATGCAGATAAAAGAGTAATGTTTCTCTCCTATCCTGTCCAACACATCTAACTTCCCCTTATAGGTTAACCACTTAAAAACCTTCAAAATCTAAACTGACTATTTTGTTGCTTACGTCCTCTTTTTGTTTCAGAGTTGGTCACTATTTGTCATCAGTCATGTTGACCTTATAAAAAGGTCATAATTCAGTGAAAAGACTAAACGCAAATTAAATGCAATTTAACATAATAAAAGTTAAAAGTAAATTAAATCACAAAAGATATTGCAACTAGCAGGATTTTCTTCTCTTTTGAAATTTCAAAGTGAATAAAGTTACAAACTTTATTAGGTAGTTTAGAAAAAGATTCTAAGAATATGAATCATAGAATCATAGAATCATAGAATATCCTGAGTTGGAAGGGACCCTTAAGGATCATCAAGTCCAACTCTTGACACCGCACAGGTCTACCCAAAAGTTCAGACCATGTGCCTAAGTTCACAGTCCAATCTCTTCTTAAATTCAGACAGGCTCGGTGCAGTGACCACTTCCCTGGGGAGCCTGTTCCAGTGTGCGACCACCCTCTCTGTGAAGAACCCCCTCCTGACGTCCAGCCTAAATTTCCCCTGCCTCAGCTTAACCCCGTTCCCACGGGTCCTGTCACTGGTGTTAATGGAGAAAAGGTCTCCTGCCTCTCGACACCCCCTTACGAGGAAGTTGTAGACTGATTCAGGGTGCTTGTTCAATAGTAGGAACAGAGAGATTCAGGGTGCTTGTTCAATAGTAGGAACAGAAGAATTAAAATGAGGAAGATCTGAAGAAATTTCATAAACTAAGGCAATGTTTAGAGAACTGAAACCTAACATAAAGCTCGAGTTTCTGCTTAATCAGAAAGAAGACAGGGACCTGATGTGCACTGAAGTTTTTCACCTTAGGCATCACCTGAAGTACAGTAAATATTCTGACTGTACAAGCACACAATGAAATAGTAATCTGTGAAATGCATCATTGTAGTTAAAGTGGGAGTACGCATAAATGCTTACACATAAAATTACATCAGAGATTTTCGTTGGAAAGTTGCTGTAAAAGTGAAATATTTCAGCATGTGGTTTTTAGTTTTTGAGATTATTCCTGCTGATAATCATTATGAGGGTTATGGATTTACAGATTTACATCTGTAATGTAACAGTGTCTATATTGGAGGTATTATGCTATCCGTGTTTTGTCTGTACGTGTGTACGCAAAAGTGTACACAGTAAGACAAATTCTATGAAACTTTGGGCTGTCAAATTTATATTAAGTAAAGAAGGAAAGTTTAGTTGTTAGTTCGTTTGTTCTTTAGTGCAGTAGAAATTGGGAGTTTTATGTTCCACTTACATTCTGAGCGAAATACAAATGTATTTTTAAAATAATTACTGCATGTATTTATTGTATAGTCTATTTGTGCCATGTTACCCTGCCTAGTGACATAGTTTTAAATTAGAGGAGTCCGTTAGGAGGAATTCCTGGCAGAGGTGAAAATAAAGTACAATCCAGAAGATAATCAGGAGTCCTATGTGAATTAACAGGAAAGCCATTAACTGGGGATCATGCTCAGCCTGACTCTCACCTGGGCTGGCGATGTTTCTTCTCTCATTCAGGGTTAGGGTAGAAGATGATTCTTAAGAAATCTTAAAGATGCTAACCTACGCAGAGAAAGGGGGTGAGTGAACTCCTCAGGGAGTGTCACTGAGTGCTGACAAGGACTGACGCATACCACGTATGGCAGCGAACTTTCTGTATGACCTTGGCCGAGTCACTTAATCCCTCCGTGACTTGGTTTCTTCACATGTAAAATTAAGTAGTAATAACACTTCCCTGCCTCAGAAGAAGCTGTGAGGATTACTTCATTACTATTTTTAAGGCGTGTTCAGAGAAATAGGAAAGATGCAAGGGAAGTCTTATTAGTTATTGCTGGAAACCTGTACAATATCAACTTGTTGATCAAGTCCTGCTGATGTATGTTGTTAACTGGCTATTGCTTGGGAATTTGATATTATCAGAAACCCCATGAGCCCATCACACCTTCCTTCATGCCTCTGTTTCCTTTATGCTCTTGTATTCAAGTAGTTGTGCATGCATTGTTAGGCAAAATCAGCCTCTCTGCCTAACAAAAAATACTCATGTTTCTTCAATAACTGCTTTTTGGCTGCTACAAATAATAAAGCTGAGACCCCCAAAGCTGAAATCATATTCCATTATCAGGAAACATGCTGTATTATAGTTTAATATAGAGATAAAAAATAACCTTCCTAGTGGGTTACGGTTTTGAACAAATGGGTCCCAAGTGTCTACCTTGATTTTGAAATCCAAAGGAACATCCCTGTTCTGACCGAACAGAAGCTCTTAGCTGGAGTTCTGTGATTGTTAATGCCAGATCTGTGCATTATCTGGTCACGTAGCAGTACAAATTTCAAGGGTATCAGTTATGGACATGCAACTACTTTTCTGAAAAGTTACCCAAAAGTCAATGAGCCTAACTAGTTAAGATTTTTTAATGCATGAATGTGCATCAGCAAAGTGAGTTTATAGTAGCCAGTGTTTTGCACCATGTAGCTGTGTTATTTTTGACCCAGTACTGTTGGATTGCTAGCCATTCTAGAGATAAACTTATATGACCGAACCCTAACTGCTTGCTCATGAATGGGCCACACTTACATATATCAAGTCTACATGTGCATTGCATTAACTACTGATGGATCCTCTAGGCCTCAGGGCCTTACAAATAGCCTGTAAACAAGTTTCTTATTTTAACCATGCCAGAAGTGTTCTAGACCCACAGATACAAAATTATGTACTAACATAACATTTCAGTAAATCCAGTAGGTTGTACACATATGAGAGACTATTTAGCTTCTCTGGGATTGTGGAAACAATGAATTCTGATTGTTAATATTAAGGTTCTAGGTTTCTTTTGGACTGCATATCAGAGTAGTCAAATCCTTTTCCTATGTCTCCCATTCCATGAGCAATGTTTAAATTCTTTACGTCAATCTGAATATAGAGTCTGGTGAAGCACTCACAAATGGTAGTCACTGTGGTTTATATGAAGTATTGCGTATGTTTGCAGCTACACCCAAACACTCACCTTATAAGCACATAGGGACAACGCTATTTGCTACCTTGCACAACACAAGATAAGATGACGCAATGTTCGGATGTCACTGCTGTTGTATATACTGCTCGTGACAGGTGTTTCTCCTGAGCAACACAGAAGTGTATGGCACCAGTAAGCACAATCTTTTTCACCCTCATTTTGATTGTGGCATAAAGAAAAATAAATAAAACAAAATAAAAATGAGTAGATGTGGTCGTCTCCCCCCCGCCCTTTTTTTTTTTTAAAACTCACTAATTCTTCTGTTAGGCTCCCAGTGACATCATCTAAGACTTTCAGGGTGTGGGCATTATTGTTATTTATAGAGAACGAGTCTTTACATTAATTCTGTCAGGGTTTAAATCAGACAGGAAAAGTGCTAACATGAGAAGACAAACAATTAAAGATGACAAGGAACTGAAAATGTTTAATATGAGAGAAAGGATAATTTTCATATCTTTTTATTTTCTAGAAAAATAATGTATGTTACTGTTTTGCTAAATTATCTGTTACATGTTTTTTAAGAGTACGTTTAATATACTTCCTTAGAAGTGCAAAATTATATGTATTTGGCTCTTATAATGCACTAAAATAATGTAATCCTTTTTTTTTTTTTTTTTTTTTTTTGAATAGAGACACTATACTTAGCTAGAATGAGACAAATAGGCTAGGACTATTCTGAGCTGTAAGGAATTCTACCATATTATGTGGTGGCATATTTTAAAGAAGGGAATGTAATTATCTGACATAGGAAGTGTAATGTTTACAAATACACAAAAATGTGGGAATACTTAAAGGCCTTGGAAATAGAATATAAATATTGACACAGAAGAAAGACTGTGTTTAAAGGAAAAGTAAACATCCCTCTTATAATCCTAAGGATATAACTCACAAAGCCTAGTAAGAAGGTTTAGCAGTAAATTTAGACTATGAAATGCGTTTTGAAATTTCAGTTGAGTACTTTCCAATTACTTAAAACATGTTGGAGGATTGCAGCTAAGATAACACTGTCTTAATAGCATAAATACTGTACACTGAACAAACCACTTTTATTTGGAGCAGAAATGTAGGATATTTTCATTTAAATTGCAGAAAATTGCTTTTGATTTTCAAAGTAGGTGTTAGGGAAGCAAATTTTGGTTTTAACAGCTATAGGAATTTTTCTTGGCCTTCCCTCTTTGAGCAAGAAGGAAACAAAGAGTAGGACTGGGAGATCTTTGGAAAGCATCTGGCATGTGAGATGAGGTAGGGACGTTCAGTAACATTTGTTTTCTTTGTCCAAACTATGTGTGGAAGAAACAGTTTCTCTCCCTTCTCACTTGTTTTTATTGTTTCAGTTTGGAGGTCTCAGTGAAGGATGACTGGTTATAATCTCACATCTTCATGTCCACAGACCAGCCCTAAGCAATGTAATGTATATTAAGTGATATATCATGTATATTAAGTGATCAATATTTTGTTTGATTTTTGCATTTGTATACAGCTTTACTCTTGGCACAGTACACATTTGTAGTCTTACAGATCACATCCTAGAAGTTGCAATTTTAAAAACGTTTTCTTTGGAAACATTTTGGAGTAGTTAATGTGTTGCCGTGCAATGTCTCCCAGCACACCTGAGGTATCCATGCAAACAGGTTCTCAATTTTGCTGCAAAGTCCAAGACTCAGTGGTTTATCAATGCTGCATACTGGAAGCATCAAAGCATCTCAATAAGGATACTAGTCCCTAATAAAAATAACCCTCACATCATTTACATTGTTATTTATGTATGTAGACATTAGCTGAAGCTTTGTTATGCTTTCTAACATTTCTAGTTGCAATGTATTTTAGCAGCAAAAAATTGTCTTTCGCACAGAAGTTGCAGAGAGCAAGCTGAAGGCTGCTGAGTGTCATGAAGGTTGGAGTTGGAGGTCCTGATGTCAGTGTGGAAAAAGCAAACAGGCTCTTTGGTCTGATTTGATGTAAAGAGCTTTTGGAAGAAACAAAGTATGTCTAGAAAATTCTGCTAGTGTTTCCCTACCAAGGAGATACTGTTTTGCTTGGGCAAGTACTTGGCTTCTCCTTTGTCCACATTTAGATTTCTGCATGCTGCCTTGTATGGATCTAGCCCCTCTCCCATCTTCCCTGACTTCTTCCTAAAGTGAAGGGACATACTCTTGGTGGCACAGGTTTAATGTCATTATTTTGGAAGAAAGAATATGCATTCCAAGCACCAGGGAGGTCCATGCACATACAACATAGAATTGGTCTGCACTTTCGCTGTAGTTTCAGTACTTAGTGAACTTTGTAATCACAGTTTTTCACCAGAATCAGGAAGCTGCTGCTAGTTCAGTTGGCGTTTAATTTATGAACTGAAAATTGTCCTTTCAAGTGTGGAGACCTGAAAAAGATT
This sequence comes from Aythya fuligula, assembly GCF_009819795.1. Classification (NCBI taxonomy): domain Eukaryota; kingdom Metazoa; phylum Chordata; class Aves; order Anseriformes; family Anatidae; genus Aythya; species Aythya fuligula. The sequence goes on along the minus strand of NC_045566.1, from coordinate 29,102,748 downwards.
TTTTTTAAGTGGTAGTTCTGAAGTACAGGAAAATCATTGCTGAATCAGTGCCTTATGTTTGATGCAGTGTAAATACTGTTCTTTTGAAATAAACCACAAGCAGTAATGTTGTATATGGGCTGGGACACTGAGTTTACAACTCTCAGCCTATAAATAATGGTCTGAGTCTTTACCAACTTATTCTGCATAGTATTTTATTGGTGTTATAGCCAACAAAAGCATTTTACTTGTCTTATCTATGGGTCTTAATCATAATGTTATCAAGATTACAACAATTCATTGTCTGACATTTATATGTCTGCCTGCCAAACTCAACATTCATGGAGTGCTCAGTCCCATGCGTTGTTGCCAGGAGTAATAGTCCTGATGGTTCTGGTTACCTGTCCGTATCCTCTAGCTGGTAGTGAAATATGGCAATCTTTCTGCTGACATTCAGTCTTCGTAGAGGCCCTAATGTTTTATACAAGAAAGGTCTTGCATATATGCATTTGTAAGATCCCAGCTCTTTGTCCATTTGTTTCAGTTGCCATTCCTTGTTGTGTCATTTATTTGACTGCATTGGCAGTAAGCTCTTGTATTTGTGGTGTGTAGCATGCGTTTTCACTACTGTTTATAACTTTGGTGTCAATGGTAAGTTTAGTGGTACAGTAAGGAGAGGAAGATTATCATCTCTTCCCCAATGGATAGTAGTAGATAAGAAGTAATGTCTTTCATAATGAAATACTGTAAATAAAATACAACTCAATAATTAAAGGTGATTAACTGAAAGTGAACACTGTTAGTTAAATATGCTTAATTTTTAAAATAGATAATGTTCTTCAAATGCTGATGGCATTTAAAGTATTAAGTGTACTTTAAATGCCCAAATATCAAGAAGTTGGAGAATTTTCATGTGAACAGTCTTTGGTTCATGGACTTCCTGTTATTCCCTGGTTAAATAGAAGTGACTCTCACATGGCATTCTGTTTTTGGACTTTATTCCTAATTTTCAGCAGAGAGCTTGTGAAAATACTTCCAAGCAAAAAAAAATGTTTAGTTTTTAATGCAGGTCAGGAGCAAGAACTTCAGATCCTACCCACAAGGTACATGAGATAAAAAACCCTCATTACTCTGCTATGAGAAAATGCTTGGCAGCATTACCATGAATTGAAATGTCCATGTCTTTTCCAATGATAAGAAAGTAAAAAAGTGAAAAGCCAGCAGCAGGATACTCCAAAGTCAAATTAAATAGACTAGTGTAGAATACTTTACTCAAATGGCTCATGAAATATTAGTAAAGCTTTTGTATGGCACAAGTTTGTAGATTTTAATCAACATATTAGTTTAGTCTGTCAACCTTCAGAAGCCTTACCTGTCCCGATGCCTAGCTAAAGGTCAAAGGGGGCATGATTCATCCATGAGGAGTGCAGTGCGTGTTGTCATCGCCCCAGCTGGGCAGGAGAGTCCCACCTGTGGTGTCCCAATTTCCAGAGAAGAGGCGCGATTGGCCCTGCTGCCTCCCCGCCTCGCCGAGGATTGGCCCAGCCGTTCACCTCCTCCCTCTCATCTTGCTGGGCACCCGCACTCCCTGCTGCAGCTCTTCACGCTGACCACAGAGGGACTGGAGGATGCCCACGCATCAGCACTTGGTCGATAAGGTGTGTTGCTGGGGATGTGGTGGACAGGGTGTACGCCAACTGGTGATACTGACTCTCAAGGGTGAAGGGTTTGGCTCATCAATTAAAAAAAAGGAAAAGAGAAAAATACTCATAAAGAATGAGTTAGAAAGGGGTACGTAGGACTGAGTCTTGAACTGTTGGCAGGATAAACTTGCCAAGACTGATTTTTTTGGTTATTGTTTAGTTTTGTTTTCAAATTACACAAAACGTATTTATCATATTAAGTCCCCTATATTTAAAGGCTTTTAAAACAACTTTTGTTTCTATTCAGAAGTTTGCCCCAGGCTCTTGAGTAGCAAACCACCAAAGTGCCTCTTCCCAAGTCCACTAGGCTTTGTATGAAGCAGCTAACTAAACAGTACCCAGGGATTTAATTGTTGGCCTGAAGTCCTACTAAACTAAATGTGGAAGAGGATTCTTAAGGTAGCAGTTCAAGTACTGCAGAGATGAGCCATACAGGCTCACAGGGAGATGAGATGGTATCTGTCCATACCCATGGATACAGTTAACTTATCATGATTCGTTAGAAACTTGCAGATAAGTTTTATTTCACAGAGTTCCCTATGCTTCTATTTAATAAATATTTACTGTAAGCTTTTTTTTTTTTACATTTACTTAGGGAAAAAAATGTAAGTTTTTGTTCCAATATACCATGACTCTATTGAATAGGTATTGAAACTCATATTCCATGAAAATTATTTTCTGCTCCTGCCTCAAGTCTGGACTTGGAATTTTGTAAGATGCTAACACCACTTCCTCATCTTAATCACAGTTCCGAAGGACGTTATAATGGGACTTTTAGGGTTGTTCTACAACTGTTAAGACAGAGAACTGTCCTAAGTTAACTGATGCAAATAGAAGACACCTCAGCCATGATTCAACTTGTGTGTTTCTGTCTGTCCTCTAACTAGTAAAAGAGGAAAGAGGTTTCAGAGTAGTTTTCTTTCATGGTAGAGTGCAGCTCCAGATTTTTTTCAATCCCAGCTGAGCCAGTGCTAAGGATTCTGTGCTTTGAAATGGAACGTCTAATTACAAACAGATTTTTTTCCATCTTAAGCATGAGTCAGACAAAGATTTCAACAACACATAGTCTAGTTCATATTAAATCACTGTTTACCACATCTGTTAATATAATAGCACCTACATGCTGTATTTAAAATTTAATTAGAAGTGGGCTATGTCAAAACAGTCACAAGAGATTGGATAACCGCACCCAGCGGACTGATACCCAGACACTGTGCTTACAATGATCCCATTTAAATGACGTTTTCATGAGACTTTGGGGAGGGATAGTCTCCATCTGCTTTTAAGACAGGATAAATAACACATATAACTTTCCAGATTGCTGCATTTAGGTATTGTGACACCATGCAAACCTTTGTCACCTTTGTATAGGAAGTCTTTCAACACTTCAGTCACTTGCATTGTCTGTTGATTCACAGTTTTTTTAAAAATGTTTAAATTGAGTTCAGAGGTAAGCGCACATATTTAGATTAGTGCTCTGAAGCTTTTTCTCCCCATGCTTCCAGGTTATTTTCTTATCAGTTTTAATTAGCACATACAAAAATGAATGGCCTTATGCATTCATGCACAAATTAAGATGCACAGATAGATGGTACAAATTGGACACATCTGATACACTGTGTTTGAAACACTTCTAAAGGACTTTAAGGAACTCTTGGGTACTTCAGGAAACAAGTATTTTGTAAAGCTTCTGAGAGTTCTCCAGGGTATTTAATGATAGACTTCTTGGATGTTTTTTGGAAATGGGAGTAGAAAAAGCAATCAAAAGAGAGCTTATTAGTCATGGTTATGTCTATAAAAAGCAGTTTGAGAGATCAATGCTTATGTCTGAGTTCTTGAATAAAGATCTGGGCTAAACCTGACAGCTCAACAATGAAGAAGTTTGTGTAAAGTCTTTCTTGGTCCTAATCCATGATGCAAAAGACATGACTGTAATGGGCTATTGTCATGTAACCAGATAATTTAATCTTCAGTTAATAATTCAATATTTTAGAATTAAAGTACCTGTGACATTTATTACACTGTTTTGTCAGTGTATATAGGTATTTTATTTTAATTGATTTTCTTCATATGAATACAATGAAAGCCAAGCTTTCTATGTTTTGTTTTCTACCCTGGAGAAAGGCAGGTATCTGTCAACTATGACAACTACTAAAAAGAAGCTACTATAAACTATATCTTGTTTTTTTGTTTGTTTGTTTTTTTCCACAGATGAAAAGACACTCCTGGTTTGTTTTTTTGTTCTGTGGGATATTTTTGCCCAGAATCTTTGGTTTTCCACAAACAAATACTTCAATTGATTGTGATTCTCTGTTACCAAACTATGAAGCTGAACCACAGACATCTGCACCACCATATGTTATTGCTGTATCTTTTGATAACTTTGAACCAGGAAATGAAATCCAAGGTAAATAATCTGAATGACCTATAATCTTTATCTGTGTCTCCCAGAATTACCAGACTTCACCAGAATTCCTCCATTTCTCTCTCTCAGTGTACCTATTTTTTTTATTTCAGTCTTATTCTTTTGTATTTGAGATGTTCCTTTTTTTGTAAATATTTCATATCTATATATGTTTTTATATATTTATATAATTGAACATATATAGGAAAAGAAAAAATAAATTGAGTATATAACAAATCCCTTAACTTCATGGTGTAGTTCCTATGGCAAAAGTAAAAATCATGAGACAGCTGGCCAAACTAGACTAATAATTAGTTGCTCTTTAACTTTGTATTTAAGTGTTTGCTGTCATATCAACCCTCTGCAATACAAGGGGATTCAGAACACTGTATATGACAACTCAAGAGAGACTTTGAGTCATGTTTGTAAGAGCTGCATCCCAGATTTTATCAAATTGCAGGAGGTGGAGCTGTTGTGGCTTTTTATCTTCCTAATCCTGAGTTGCTCTCTGGATGGAACACGTTGACAGCCTTGTTTTTCCACACTATGATGCCATCGCATGGTGCTGTCACACTTTAAGTGACTTGTGACTGCTTCTTATTCATTTGGAAGAACAAGCATGGCAGTGGAAGCGAGTTGTAATGTGTCATGTTTCCACTGTTGTATCTCAGTCACTCAAAATAAGAGTTTTTCACTAAATGTTACTTTCCAGCTGGGCTTCTGTTTTACCTGACGCCAGCAGTGTGGACGTGGTTCCATGGGAAGTGATAGCTAGGGAAAGAATGGAGGAGCATTAGAGTTCTGTTATAACCGCCGTTCTTGGAAAAACACATGTGAATTACTCCGTTAAGAACGAGAAGGATGTTTGATTACTGATAGCTCTTTTTAAAACACTGTTGCCAGCAGAATGATGGCAACATATCTTAGACTTCTGTGAGGTTGTACGAGATTTACTGTGACATGGATATTGAATCTCATATGCTGCTCACCTTGACATTTTCACCATTTTATCTACCCCTACTTTACTTTCTTTAGCACCACTTTTTTACTGTGTCAATTTGTAAGAATCCCATAGCTATTCTCAGGGAGCTGCAGTAGACTGCCCTTCCAATGGATATGTTGCTCTTTCACCTTAGCCGTGCCATATGCCAACACTCCCAACTGTGCTTCCTCTAACACTGTATTCAAGTGTTGGATGCCATCCCTCCTACAAGACCTGAGGTGAATTAGGGTTGAAATTGATGGCAAATTGAAAGTCTAATTATGCGGGTGTTTTGAAATGTTAAATTGTCACAGTATGACTGGCCCCTGCCTTCACTTCTTTGTGACTCCCAGGTTACCTGATTTTTATCTGCTGATACTTATTTTAATGGCTACCACACACCTAAATTATAGAAATTATTGTTCTGGTTTGTTTTGTGAAAGTTCCCAATACTGGCATTACTGGACCAAATTTACAATAGATCATAACATTTTTGTTATGATCTTGAAACTTAGTTTCAGTTCAGATGTACACAAAACGTGAAAATGTGTTCTTTCATGTTCTTCTGAGCTCCTTCAGCAGTAAATTTTCAGTCAAATTGAGTAGTTTATAATTATTGAGTTTTGTTTGTTTTATATTTAATCTCAGACATGAGAGCTAAACTGTCTAGCTTCTCTCTCTCTCTTTTTTCTTTTTTTTTTTTTTTTTTTTCCAGTTGTAACACATCAAAAGGTTCTGCAATTCAACCTTAGGCAAAAGTTAATCTCTTCTTTTGAAATGGATGTAGAAAGAATTGCAAATCTCTTTCTCCCATGACTATTTTGACTTTTTATAGGCCTAATTAGAAAACAAATAAGTTTTTGATCAGGGAGTATTCTGAGCATGCACAGGGGAACAAATCAATTAATTTAAAAAAAAAATAATTAATTAGTAGAGCAAAATTACTTGTAAAATTGTCAGTAAATCATATATTTCATGCTAATTTCTAGTAGACTTTGTTACACACAAATGCTTCTCCAAACTTTTTTTTCTTTTATTGTCAGTCTTGATTATTAATAAGAATTGTAATAAATCCCAACTTTTCTCTTTTTTAAATTGTGAAAAATTCTAGTTTATTCCTATGTGTGCCATCTTATGTTCTACAGAGGGAAAATTTATTGTTAACCACTTAAGTGGTTTTGGTAGTGCATGAAACTTAAATTTCTCAAAATATCTGTTTTTATAGTGACTTTAGAAGCCCTTAGAGATGCTGGTTTTAAAGGATTTAATCTACAAGCTCGAGAAATAGAAGGAGATGGTCCTGTTGGTACTTTTAAAATTACAGATCCAAACACAAAAGGCTTGGAATGTCATAACATGACGGTATGTGTTCACTCTTTTGAATACTTACATAAGCTTGGTTTCCTTCTAAATACTTTAATCTGATGTAATAAAAGAAGTGAGCTTTTTAATGGCAATAATATTTCATCAGTAGAGCTTAATTTAGACTCTCTCAAGAAATGCATTTATCTTCTACATATGATACAAATCTAATGTAAAAACTACTTGATACCTCCTAGAAGGACATCAGTGTTGTAGTACAGGCAGTTACCCTTATATAGACAAAAATTTCTTTTGTGTCTTATATAATTATATTTCTCTTTAATTGCAGAATTCAGCAGTAAGTCATGCAAACTCAGATGTGAAACAGAAAGTTACAACAACGTGGATTGCTCCACACGATGTTAAAGATCTTCAGTTCATGTAAATAATGTTGTTTTTTTTTTCTTTATTTGCCTAGAAAATTTATTTTCATGGAACATTTTAACATGCATTTGTGCTATTGTTTCTGATGTATCTTTTTTGTCACAGTCATGTTTTGTTTCATAGGTTATCATGCCTTTTCACTGTGTCCATTAAATAAAATGATTTCTGTCTTAAGTTATACTGTTTAAAAAGTAGCTAAGTAAACACCATCCTACAGACATTAAATATGTAAATAATTCCATTAAGCACAGTGTCATTAATGGATCCTTGAGTAACCAGTTTTTACACTGTGACTTCTTTAATTACAGGAGTGACTGTGATAGTGCAACTTGTTCCCTGAATAAGTCATATTCAGATTCTATTCAGTTGTTACTTTAAAAAAATATATATATTTCCTTTTGGACAGTGGGGAAAAATACCAATTTGTTTGGAAATGTTTGAAAGTTAAGTGTAAAGACAATTCATTTTGGATGATATCAATCTAAGTTGTCTTCAACATACTTTTTTTGTGACTTTTGGAGGATATGACCCATGAACTAACTACTGAAGAAAACAGTAGAAGACAAGTTTTTCTATGTTTAATATTACAAGTTTCAGATCTGTAAGAAAAAGAATTATCTGTTATAACAAAATGTGTGCTTGTTGTAACTGGAAAAAATCTCTATTTGATAGTTTAATGCTGTCTGAAGTATAGATTTATGACAGGAGACATCTTGTCCTTGTTTCATTAAATCTTGAGAAATACAAAAAGAAGCAAAAGAAGACAAATTAACTATTTCCACTGCTTATGACATGAAAATCAGATCACCATCATTCAGATCATCTAAATGAGCAATGTAAGGATATGTAATATTCCCCACAAGAGTCAGTGTTTTCCAGAATAGTGTCCATTCTTTTTCTTTCCCTGCTCAGTACAAAATTTATTTATCTTCAGAAAGAGATTGGATGATAATACTGTAAAAACAAAATAAATGTTCTGGACATTCTTTTCAAATTTCTACTGCATAACCCTCAAGATCAATATTTAATAGATTTTCTTTGCTGAGGGTTGAAATAAATGTTCAATCATATTTTATAATGAAATATTTTGATAGAAAAAGATATTTTATTTTCTTTGCAGTGCAACTGTTGTCCAAGATCTAGAGAAATTTTGGGTTGGAATTCAAAGCAAAATTCTCACACCTACACGTTCTGAGTCAGTTAATGGGACAGGAAGACAAAAAAGGAAGGTATGTTTTGAGTGCATTTACATGCTAGCAACTAATATAGTCAATTAAAATATCTATGTCTAGATATACATTTGTTATTATGTGTTAATTAGGATGGCCAAATTCAGCAGATACTTTCAATGCTTTTAATTGTCTTTCATCAATTTGGTAAAATGGAAAATTTGGTTTTCTTCCCAAGATAAGTAAGGAAATTAGTAATCTAGTTATCAAAACAGTACATAGTACAGATACAAAGAAAATAAAATAGGTGTGAAGGAGGATTCTGCTTGGAGTGTATTATGCTTTTACTTTGCTGCTGCCTCAGTCCTAGGTACCTATGTATCATATTCTTAGAAATGTATTTGCTGCTTTATTTATTTTCAACAGGACTTATATTAAGCATTTAAAACATTGTAGGCAGTTTATGTAAAGAGAATGTGTTCAAATCTACAGTATTGGCTCTTGAATGGAACAGCACTGATTTATGTCACCTTGTGATTTAAGTCCAAGCAAATACTTGTCTTATTGTCCATTGCCTCACCAAATGTATTTCTTGTTTCTGATAATAATTTTTTTTACAGTAAATAATTTTTATTTTTTTCTTCTCCACAGCTTATGATAGAAATAGAATGCAGCAAGGTGAGAACAACTTATCTACAATTTCCCAAGCTTCTGTTACCTCAAATTTAGAATTCCTGTCCTACTAGTCCAGTTATTTCATGGTTATAGGATTAAGGTTATTTCATACCATCCAAATTATTTTCATAGAGAGCTCTTATTTGTGCCTACATTCTTGTTTTTAATTTTGAAGATATTTTTAACGGGACAACATTAAATCTCAGGTGAGATTATTACAACAGGTAAGGTATTGTAAGCAATCAAAATTTGACTTCTTCACTCAGGCCACAGATGTAAATTCAATTTAGTTTCCTCTTCAGAATAACTTAGCTGTTTGTTCATAAGTCAATTAACAATAACAGGAACCTGTACTTTCTTACAGCGTGGAGGAACGTACACAAGACAAGGTGGATGTGTTGTGGTAAATATTCATTCTGTATTCATACTGCTAATTGTCAAAAATCTTAAGACCTAGTCAAAAATTGCTTCTCATCACATCTTTATTCCTTTGTAATTCAGTTTATTTTTCTTTTTGTCAATTTGCCTTGGTTGACTAAAATCCCAAGTTTCTAAATGGTTGTCAGTCTTGTTATCACTTTCTACAGTTCCTATCTAGATAATCTAAAATAACTTTCTAATAGAACTTTTCATTTGCCTAGCTTTACTTTTTAGCTATGGTGCTTCCTTGCTTATGGATCTTTTCAATATTGCATATTTCAAAAAGATCTGGAGCCTTGCACTCTTCAAATTATCATTTTGCTATAGGATATAACTATTTGATTTTTTTTTTTTCCTGAAAATTATCATTTTCAGCTCAGTAAAAAAAGTCTTTCTTCTGTCTTTCCTCCCAGCAAATATGGCCTACATTTCATAGAGTCTAGTGGTTACACAGTTATTTCAGTAAAAAGTTTTCATCTGAATGTTGCTTAACTTGGCACTTTTTAGCGATCTTACTGCTGTAGATCTAATCCTCAATGACAGACATGGTATATAAGGACAGATAAAAAAGGGTTGGATAGTTCTACTGCAAGCAGCAAATTTATGTTAATTTATATCAACTGGATCAGTTGATATAGTTTTGATTATTTGTTTTTAAAGATCTCTGAAATAATTACAATAGCATCAGCTAGTGGAATGAAGTCACAGAAAACTACTTTGTGTGTTCTTTTTTCCCACCAAGTAGAACCTGCTTTCCTTAAAGTCACTTATATGAAAATCAAATTTCTGGAAAATGATAAATAGCATTTTGGTTTTCTTACAGGTTCAACCTTCTGGTTCCTCTCAGAACAGCTATTCAAGTGGTCAGGTAAGAATCCTGACTTCCAGCATTTGTACATTTATCTTCAGTAATCTTAAACTAAAATTCTACAAGGACAGAGGACTGAGGTGAATTAACACTACCTGGAAATAATGCCTCTGCTAATTAACACAGAATGTCAGAGTTGTTCATCAACTGTATGTCCAGTAGCTGGACTAGGATCAACTACTTATGTTCTGTTGAACTCATTCTGTCAGTATTCTGACCTACAAGATGCTTCACCATCTCTGATTTCAAGCATTAAGCATTTTTACCAAGCATTTATCTTGAGAAGGAAAAGATCCCTCCCATCTTCCTAGAGGATTCTTACCTGTGTGTGCTCATGTGCATGCATACAGGAACTGTTTATTTTGTAGATTTCAGAGACATCTGGCATAATGAAAATGAAACTGTACCTATTACTAATGAATAGGCATTTTTCATATTCCATCTTCTTGAAAATCAAAGTTAAGGAATCAGTTATACTTGTTTCACTTTTTGCTCTACGAGCATGTGCAAATTTTCTCAAAACTTGATGAAATATTCATGCCTATATTAAAACTTTTGAATGTGTGTATTACTTGTAAAACCAGATTATATTTGTAGATTAAAGTTTGGTGAATTCACTGTCTAGTTAGCTGTTTAAAATTTCTGAAATAAGTATATTTGCATTCTTGCAGATCACTTTCACTTCTTTAATCAGAGAAATGTATAGTTGGTTTGGAATGATTGCATTTTTAGTTAATTATCTTTACTGCTATTCTGTGCCTATTAACACTTGAACTACCAGATACTTTCTGACGTATGTCTACACATCAGGTTCTAGAGCTGAGTTACTCAAGAATATATTTCTTACTACTTACCAGTGATTATATTTATTAGTGAGTTATCTGACAACATTCCATTTGTTCCATCTTCATTACCTGTAAGAGGGATTATGAGACTTTAAGAAATTACTTTTTTTATTTTATTTTTTTTTTTGCTGCATTCCTTTCCAACATAATACATTCTTTCTGAGGGCTGAGTCTCGTCTTGTCACGTAACTATCTGAAGTTATTGTGTTTTTTTCTAAAACGCGGGCTATTTTAGTATACTCCAACTCATGGATTTTTAAAGGCTACGTGACCAATGACAAATTTACATGAAATCCAGATCATGACTAATGTCCTGGACTAAAAGAGAGTTGTTCTAAACAGTTGCTAGTGAACTAGTAACCTCTGTATTTGATTATCCCATAGCTGCCCATTGTCAGCTGTTCAGATTTTTGTGCTGTAAATAGCAGGTGTTTTTTTTTCTGCCCTTCTTTTCTTTCTGCCTGCAATAATTGACTACTTTTTGTTGTTGTTGTTTCAGAGTGGAGCAGTCTACACAATAAGCAAGAGTGGATGTGCACCAGTAAGAACTTTTCTCACATTTACTTTTTTCTCCCTGATACAAGTATATTTATAGAAAATCCTAGCCTAGGTTATTCAGTGATGGCAAACAGGAATGTTACAAGGTTACGTAGAAATGTATAGGATATAGAATCAGGAAAAAAAAAAAAGTGGAAGGTTTGTCTGTTATGCTTAAATTATATTCATTATACAAATTGTTTATTTTCCCCCTTCCACCCAGGACTGGTGCAAATTAGTCCTGCACATTCTAAATTGTTTCTCCTCTCAGAATTAATCATGGAGATAACTACAACAATTATGGCCATTTCAGTTCTTTATTCTTTTTTCTCTTTAGGGAGGTGCTGCCAACGCATATGGCCAACATGCTTGTCAAGATGTAAGTTGATTATATATTTATTTATTGATTGCCTTCTACTGTGCTTCTTAACTCATCTTCTTATTGCAAGTTGCATTATATTTACTTATGCAGAGTTATATTATTCTTCCTAAATGTATTAAGTAATATGGTGGTGGTTTGAGTTATTATTCTAAAATTAAATAGTTACTGCCTCAAAGTGTATTTTTTTTATGATTATAGGAACTACTCATCACCTATTATAAACACTTAACTTCTTAGCCTAACAAAACATCAAAATTCTTTCTTACTGCTTAATGCTTTTAATCTAGTAGAGGAGTTCTCTTTGGATGTTGCTTTAAAATTCCTGTAAAAATAATTGATCTTTATACTTTATTTGTGAGAAAGCAACATTAATTTTATGACTATATTAGAAAGTTGGAAAACTTTACAGCAGTTATCTTTAAACAAGCTCAGAATAGTTTAGAGTAGCCCTAGATTTATTTAAGTATGGTTGAAATCAACCATACTTAAAGTGTAAAACCATAAAGTCAACCATACTTGAAGTGTAAAACATCTAAGGAAAAAAAAAAAAGACTTTGGCATTATAATTTAAAAATGATATAATTAACAACTTATTATATCAATAAAGAACTCATTTATGGTTTGTTTTCAGAGTGCATCTTCATATGGCAGTCTTACCTATGGCCAGGTAACTATGTGCTCTCCAACACGTTTTCATTTTTAGCTTAATAAGCTATTAAGGAACTAACCAGCTATGGACAATTACTACCAAAAAATAATTAAGTTCATGGAAGGGAAGACAGGATTAAAGTCTTCAGATGGTACTTGTAATCATATCTGGAAACTTCAGCAAAAGATTTACACGTTTAGAGTATATTGTAATATCATCATTTTAAGAATTTATTTACTTTTATTTTGTGGTTCTTCCATATGCAATCTTATGTGTGGATTCCTAAAATGGTAGTATATGCACATTACTTTATGACTTATTTGAAACATTTCTATTCTTATGGCACATCCCATTTATTCCAGCTTGTGTTTCAACAGTAGATTTTGATTTTTTTCTATTTTTTTCTTTATGAAGGGAAAGAGGGTTTTTTCTCTACCAAAAGTTTTTATTATAAACAAACTTTTAATATTACTTGAAATATTTGCAGCTTTCATTAAATACTATGGAAAAAATAATAAAAATATTTTCTAGAAAAAAAAAATTAAACCAAGAGATTTATTTCTGTTGTTCATTTATTAATTGCCGGTACAATCTTATTTTTATTCAGAATGTTATTTTGTTTTTTACTCCAGTGAAATATTGTTAGATATAACATTATTTTGGAAAATAGTGCTGTAGCTAATTTGTCTACATTTACCTAAGCAAAAAATGAATTCCTGTATTCTTTACAGTCTGTTCCTGCAAGTGGTTCAGACTCCAGTAAGAAGGTAAGCACACCTTTTCTTTTTAATTCAAATGGAAAAAATCATAGAGGTGTAACTTGCCATGACACCTTTTATTCCAGTGGTGTTACTAAAAAAGCTTTAATTTAGCTTTAATTAATTTAATTTAATTTTAATTTAATTTTGATTCATATGATTTGGATCAGTTTGATTCTTAGATGCTTTATAGTACCTCACTGTGTTGTCATGGCTTTGTTGATTGTTGACTTAGCTGTATACAAAATGATAAAAATTTCCTACATGTTTATGGGGATTTTTTTATTTAGAAGAAAAAAAGTTAGGGTAGTGATTGTGATGTACGTGAGATTTCTAAGGATTTATATTGTTCAATTATTTTTAAAATGGACTGGGTAAAGAGTGTGATTCATGGAATTAAGTCACTAGAAAAATCAAAATGAAATGCAGATGAAATCAGTAGGATTCATGGTGTTGTTGAAATTGATACACAATGTTTATATGAACTCTTCCTCTAAGTTCAGTTCCCAGAAAGCTCAGGGCCTTCAAGGTGTTTTTGTTGTTGTTGTTTTTTGCCATTCTTTCAAGAACCCAAATGGTACTGAAATTTTATTTTTTTAATAACTTTGTTTTAAAAACATAATGCTTCTGTTTTTTTATATTAGAACTCTTGTTATACTGTCAACTCTCCTCTGCCTTTTTTACACCACTGGATAATATGAACTGTTTTCAGTTAAAAATCATAATAGAAAAAATGCTTATAATCAGAATACATCAAAAATCTAACCAGAAGATACTACTAATGCATTTGAAGTCAAAAAAAAAAAAAAAAAAAAAAAAAAAAAAAATTTAATCAGTATTACACTAGAGGAAGGGTTAATATTAAAGACTAGATTGGTCTTCCACCTTGTGGTGGAGAGTGAAATTTCAAAAAGGATACTCATATAGGCCAATGGATATGGTACATTCCATGAAATTCTGCTCCTGTCTCTACAGATAAGTCAGTGTGTGACTAGGGAGCGAGTCTTTAGTCTCCTCATACTATTGTGTAAACTGCATATACATTCTTTGTTTGGTAGTGTGCATTAAGCAATTTTTTCATAAAAATATTATTTTATAAAATCACCCATAATCATCCATAGTATTATTCTCTATGTTAAGGGAAATCAGCATTCTTCTTTATCCTAACGTATTTAAATAAAGTCTATGATAAGTAAACTGCTTTCTCTGATTTCTCTGTAGGTAGTGGTCATTCCCAACAGCAACCCTTTTCCACCCGTGGTAAGGAGTTTTTCTCTATAATGCTCAAAACTTTGACTCAAATTTCAAGTAGCTGTGTGTTTAATTTATCACTTAGAGTTTACCCTTGGTACATATTTAGCTCCAGGGAAAGCCAATAGTGAGCTTAAAATTTTGGCCTATCAAATTTTACAAATGTTGTTGCTGAGTCATGGTTCCTTGACTGTTATTAGAACTTGCAGAGATGCTGGATTAACTTCAAATACCAAGTCTCTCCATACATATAACCTCCATGCTCCTGAATAGTTTTGATTTTCCTGTTTCTATTGCAAGTTTCTTCTGTAAATTCACTTCCATTCTCATTTTTCAAGTATTAAATTTCTACTGTACTTACTTGGAGCTCATACAAAAACATACATACATACAAAAACAGCCAGCAGTTTTGCCTTAAGGTGATTAAATCAAGTTTATATGAAATAATATTTGATAAGTGTGTTTTTCTGATGTCCATCTTCTAATCAAACTTGTTCTAACCTGAATAAAGATTAATATAAATTTATAATATACTACCCTTTGTACATTTTTCTTCCACGTTTGACTGTGTATTTTATTCAAAAGACAAGGCCCTTTTTCTGCTGCAATGTTCTGTTTAGACAAGCCCTTGTACAAAATACTTAAAAATTTTTGTTTTCCTTTGCAGCGTCATACTTACCCCCAGGTAAGCATACTTTTTTCATATGATTGTAAGAACTATTTTACTATTATAGCAGAGTCAAACATGTTGCCTCAGGATTGTGTCTAGTAACCTTTTGCATCTGTCCCTCATGTCCCCAAATTGAGCAAAATAAATGACTAGGTCAGGAATTGAATGCATGTATGCGGTGATGTATGTCCAATGCAGGTGACAGTGAGACAGGTTTTAGGGATGATGCTTCACAGCTTCATAGCTTCACAGTCCAAATGTAGAAAAGTTGAGCTGGCTGGTAGTGCAAAAGGCCAAAGCCTGTGCTCTTCCAAGAGTTCTTTCAGAAGGAGCTTTAAGTACAGGAAATTACCTTAGTAGTGTTAGTCTGCCTCCCCTTCAGAGCTGAGGATGAACTAATTTAATGCTGGCTTTTCAGAATACAATACTTAAAGCATTGTGTATGCTACTTTTTCCTTTGTTCTCCAAAGCAGAGTGGTACAACTAGATATTTTCTGTTTAACAAGTCAAATGATCCTTTTTTGTTGTTGATTTTTTTGTTTTGTTTTGTTTTTACAGAGTTTGGGCAGTTCTGCTAGCAAGATCATAATACAGGTAAACATTCTTTCTTCATTGTACTTGAATTTTAACCTAAGCTTTGCCTCAGTAAACTAAACAATGATTCATCTCTTTGGCAATAAATGAGTATGGATATCTTAAATGATAAACACACTACAGTGATGAAGTAGCTGTGTTTTCTGTGGTTACTGCAAAGTGAATATCCTATCTGGTTGCTGATGAAATATCATTGCAGTTATTTTCTACAGGCATAAAACACAAAAACCTCTGTATTGTAATTCCCTAGTGTTCTCTATATTTGCAAAATTTAACCATCTCAATGTGCTCAGATAGGCAGGTGGAATTCTAGAACGTGAGCTTGAGTGTCATTCAATATTAGATTAAATATGCATAAATTATAACCTGTACTGTTCCATGTTAATTTAAGCTTATTTATTTATTTATTTATTAATGGAAAGAACTAGTTCAATCTTTCATTTTTGTAACCCAGTACTTAGTCAGTACTTAGGTGAACTTCTGTTTGCTGATTATTAATACCAATGTTTCTTGGTAAAGAAACACTTTTGAAAGTAGACTACAATCCAATCACTTTAAGACCCTGTTTGTAAAGTATTCTGGTTATCACTTGGGCACACTTTTTTCTGTTGTTTTTTTGTTTGTTTGTTTGTTTGTTTGTTTGTTTTCAATTTTAATCTATTTAGCAAAGTTTAGACTTTCATTCCTTCATATGATAATTCTTTAGACTGCCACGACCAATTCTCACATTCATTGAAGGATTAGTAGCAGTTCACTTCAGTTTCAATTTCCTGTTTGGTGGCATGATTTTCACATGATTTTAATGGTGCTTTCTATTATAGATTTGAAGGGAAGAACTATTTAAACTCACTTGAAATACCACAAAAGGACATAATGTATTAAATGATTAATTGCCATTAAGAAAATGACATTAGGATGTATAAATATATTTAGCATTTTATTTATGAAGAATCTTTCTACATTGAAGTATTGTACCATGTAGCACATTGAGATGGCATATATAAAGCAAGGAAGAGCATAAGGAACTTACTCAGACTGTCCAGTAGATTTAAAAGTTGCTTCTTGGAATGTCTTAGTATGTAAGAAATGTGTTTTAAAAATAAATAACCTTTTTTTGGTTCCTGTATAGAGTGGACAAAGACAGCAAAGCAGCAGTACTTACTTTCAGGTAGGTAAACTTAAAAAGTAGAAATATGTATACAGATTTCACTAAAACAGGGTCAAGACAACAAACTTTCCTACATATATTCTTAAACGTATTTCACAAGTTGCAGATATTTCTGTTGCTGTAGATGTTGGTCTTTTTCTTTTCTTTGCTTTGCTTTGCTTTGCTTTGCTTTGCTTTGCTTTTCTTTGCTTTGCTTTGCTTTTCTTTTCTTTTCTCTATAAATAGATCAGCTATCTTTGGTTGAACTACTCGTGAATGTATTTGCATGTGTGGTTAGTTGAAATGACTGCATTCCACTCAACGTGTCCTCTAAAAACTGTATAAAAGTTATGACAGAGTGGCTCAATATCACAATACAAATCCTGTAATGATAGATTCAGACTCCACCCATGCTAGATCTTAAATTCCCAGAAGTTGTGGAAGTTAGTTTCTTATCTGTATCAAGATAGATGGAGAATCATAACTGCATACCCATGTACGAAGTACTTTAACTTCACTTAAAGTCATATATCTAAAGTTACTTGTGTGTGAGAAACACTAATATAATGATAACATACATTGTTGCGGGGTAGCACATGAGAAGATTTTGGTGTGAGCACAAGCGTGAAGATTCCTCAAAATTCCTCTTTCTTGGCCACAGTTGAGGAGAAACTGGAAGGCAAATTCCTGTCAGTATACTCTGTACAACTGCAAGTAGTAAGGAAAATGTTGACGACAGGAAGTATGATTACTGGGGATTAAGTCTGCAGGCAGCCCAGCACTCAACATCACTAGCATGAGGTTTTTCTTATGATGGCTGATAAAAGCCCCTTTGTCAAGTTGGTAAATATCTTCTCTTTCTTAAAGGGTTCCAAAGGAAGCCAGTCCTATGGCCAGGTGAGGCTTTTTTTCTGAATTGTATTGAACTTTTCTGTAGGGGACAGAAATGTCCTTGTGAATGGGCTTTGGGGTTTGCTCAGTTATTGGCTTCATTTTTTATGTATGTGGGTTTTTTTGTTTGGTTGGTTTTGTTCGGTTTGGTTGGTTGGTTGGTTTTTGGTTGGTGGGTTTTAGTTTGTTTAGGTTTTGGTAAGGCAGCTGGCTGTTTTTTGGTGTTTATTTTTCCTCCTTATTATTTCTGGATAGTCCCTGGCTTTGGGTCATCCCACAGAGCTACCATATAAGAAAAAGAGCATAAAACGGAGGAAGTCTGATGAGGAAAATGCCTCTGTTGCAGCTTTGTGATTACTACATCTGTATTTACAAATGAATTCTTGCTTTTCTTACAGGTCTACCGGCCTCAAGTTGTCAGTTCCTATGGCCAGGTAAGCAACAGTCAATCACTAGCAAGTATACAGCATTTGATAAAGTTGAGTGCTGTGGCACTTCAAGAGCACTTAGCAGTTGCTTGGAATTTGAATTATAAAGGAAATTTTCTGTGAAACTGTGGTCTCATGCTTAGTAATATTCCGCATTCTACTTGTGTTTTTGAATGCCTAACACATGAAATCATCTCGCTCAACATCGTTGTGATAGCCAGGAGGAAATCCTTGCTCTTCATTTTGCCCTGCATAGCTTTAGGATGTAGTTTTTTACTTTTCCTAAAGCAGGTTGATTACAAATTGGGAGTAACCAAATCATGTCCTTGTCTTAGGGTGGGCCGTCATACACAGTCATCAGCAGTTCTTATGGCCAGGTAAGCAAGCTGGATATTCCATATCCAGATCGGTTCTTCACCGATCTCTCTGTGCCCAGCATGACTAGCAGATATTCTGAGAATATTTCCTTTGGCAGTCTGAGTCTCAGTTTTTCTTATGGCTTTTGCTGAGAAATGGGCAATCCATCACACAGATGAGCATACTGCTCTGTCTTTTCTAGCTCAGGAAGAGCCTTTCTGGGAAACCTCTGTGCAGCTGTCTTTGCGTATTCGTTATGTACTTTATAGAAACCTCTTCATCAAGGTGATAAATATCTTCTCTTTCTTAAAGGGTTCCAAAGGAAGCCAGTCCTATGGCCAGGTTGGCCAGGTGAGTTGTTTTTTTTTTTTTTCTGAACTGTATTGAACTTTTCTGTAGGGGACAGACTTGTAAATGGGCTTTGGGGTTTGGTCATTGGCTTTTATTTTTGTGTTCCCCCCCCCCCCCCCCCCCCCCCCCTGCCGCCGCTTTTGTTTGTTTCTTTATTTCTTTTTGGTTTTTGGTTTGTTTATGTTTTGTTTGGGTTTTGGTAAGGCAGCTGGCTGTTTTTTGGTGTTTATTTTTCCTCCTTATTATTTCTGGATAGTCCCTGGTTTTGGGTCATCCCACAGAGCTACCATATAAGAAAAAGAACATAAAACAGAGGAAGTCTGATGAGGAAAATGCCTCTGTTGCAGCTTTGTGATTACTACATCTGTATTTACAAATGAATTCTTGCTTTTCTTACAGGTCTACCGGCCTCAAGTTGTCAGTTCCTATGGCCAGGTAAGCAACAGTCAATCACTAGCAAGTATTTGATAAAGTTGAGTGCTGTGGCACTGCAAGAGCACTTAGCAGTTGCTTGGAATTTGAATTATAAAGGATATTTTCTGTGAAAGTGTGGTCTCATGCTTAGTAATACATGATACTTAGTAAAAACATGCTACTTGTTTTTTTGGATGCCTAGCATACGAAATCAACATCATTGTGATAGCCAGGAGGAAATCCTTGCTCTTCATTTTGCCCTGCATAGTTTTAGGATGTAGTTTTTTACTTTTCCTAAAGCAGGTTGATTACAAATTGGGAGTAACCAAATCATGTCCTTGTCTTAGGGTGGGCCGACGTACACAGTCATCAGCAGTTCTTATGGCCAGGTAAGCAAGCTGGATTTTCCATAGATAAGCGCACTGCTCTGTCTCCTCTGACTCAGGAAGAGCCTTTTTGGGAAACCTTTGCACAGCTGTCTATGCATAATCATTATGCACTTTATAAAAGTTCCTATGGTCTTGTAAGCACCAGCCAGCATACAGCATTTGAGAAAGTTGAGTGCCATGTTACTGCAAAAGCACTTACATGTCCTGAATGACTGCTAATTTAAAGGACACTTTGCTCTTGGGTATAGAGCTCATGTACTTGATATTCCATAATGCTTATTTTTATTTTTTAAATACTAAAATTTAAAAATTAAACATTTAAATTTTCATATCATACTTATACATATTATGTACTGCTGTAATTTGTGTGATGTCCCTGTATATGCAGTGAGATTTCTGTGCGGTTTGAAGTAATTAGGTGAAGCTATATAACAGCTCATGGTAGAAGTTAGACTTGTGACCGTTTTGTTCTTGTGGGTCCGGGAACAGCCTTTCTGAAGGTAATCTTTCCCACATAGAAAGGAATACATGTAAGTGCCATCTTTTTGATGCAACAGAATATTCAACATCCACAATACTTTACAAGGAAATTCACAGTACATTGCTGGTCTTCATCCTCTTGAGCACTCTGATAACTAAAACCCTTTAAAAGTTATTTCTATATTTGTAATGGGGAAAAGGAATAACCGGATCACTGAGCTGCTCTTTTTTTCCAGCAGGGTGGATCTTTTTCTTCAGGTGGTAGTAATGGTTGTGGACAAGTAAGTCAACTTTCTCCAAGATACTTGAATAGTAGACCCAGCTTTCTATGTTGTAGTAATGGTTCTCAACAAGTTATACAATGTCTATTAGTAATCTCTTGCTTTTGTTGTTATACGATAATAGATCATTGGGTATTAGAGAAAGGCTAACACTTGTTGGTCATTGTAACCAAAATGTAGTGGCTTTTCCCATATACTGTTAGGAACAGAAGACTTACAAGCTTTCTATCATTCACAGTAGACATTTATCTGCTGAGCAAAGAGTGTTTGGGAGTGACTTTTGGATGTTGCTCCATTTAGTTTCCATGGAACACGATAGGCTCAGAAAGTGACTCCTGTGGTGTGAGATTGGTAGTTTTCATCCTGGTTCCAATTCAACTTATTTATGCCTACAGTGATATAAGGACTGTTGTCAACAATAAGATCCTAGGTGAAGAAAAGTGTAGCCTTGATAGTAAACCTAAGTCCAAATAAATAAACCAGAGAAAGCAATGAGAATGAGAGAGCATTATAAACATAGAAACTTTTGGCAAAAGTATTAAAATTGGTGTGAGTTAAGTATGAATAGAAATGCATGTGTGAAAGCATAAATAATAGAAGACTAGTGGTGCCATGCATCAGTAGACAAGGATACTATATAACAGCAATGAAACTGAAGAAATGTGAAGAAACGATGAACAATGGGTTGCTTCCACCAAAGCTGCATCACAGATAATTTATCAGCTAAAAAACTGTGCTATTAATAACAGGGGAGTGACAACTAGGGTAGAACACACTGTATTGTTTCTCATGCTGTTATTCCAACAAGAATGCTGGCTGTAGCCAAAATATACACAAAAATAAAGGAAATGAAAGGCAGCAGACTACAACTACAATGGGTGAATCTAGCAAGATTTTAAGGTAGATTGTCATGAAGCAGAAACTGTTGATTCCTAAAAGCACTGACCAAAGCAAACTGTTCATTTTTGCCAATCGAGAGAAACTAGGATGATACAGAAACACATCAATTGCCAGCCTACTTTGCTTCCCATGTTCCACCCAAGTAATCCTGCTTTGATCACCTGTGTGTATGTTTTGATGAGTAAGTGTGGGAGTATGGGAGTGATAGAGGGTAGAGCCATAGCCTAAGAGGATTAAATAAAATTAAACTCTCCCTCTGTTGAGTTAGAAATTTAAGAAGAAATATAATTACTTTGCTAGAAAATGAAAATGTGGGGATTTATCTTTTTGTTTGTCTGTTTTTCAACAGGGTACTTCATATGATAGCAATCCCTGCCACCAGGTAAATGGACTTCCATCTCTGATTTTAAGATATATCCAAAATGAGTTTTTCCACTGACTCAACTGGTAACATCCTCAGCTCTATAGAGTGCAAATCCATGTAATTTTAGAACCTTAGAATCAGTTGGAAGGGATCTTGAAGATCATCCAGTTCCAAACCCCTAGGCATGGGCAGGGATGTCACCCATTATATCAGGTTAGCCTAGGGCCCCATCCAACCTCCTAAACAAGTATCATAGTTTTCATTAAAAATAATCTGTAGTCAAACAGTAAGTGTCAAAACACACATTATTTCTTGTTTAATTTACAGGATGGATCACAGAGTGGTAGCCAGGTAAGTAGCTCTTTATTACCTATTGAATAAAAAATTGTAAGCAGCTCTAATCTAGAGTATAATTGTGTTACTCATGAGGATATAGGCTCTTGCAGAGTCTATCCATCTCCAGACTTCAATTAATTCCCAATAGTTTGTATTGGCCCTGAAACTTACATACCAAGAGCTCTGCAACCTAATAAAGCTAGCTTTGTGTGTTCTGATAAAATTTGGTTCTCCAGTGTTATAATTGTTGCTGTATTGTTTTCACAGAGTGGATCATACACCTCACAAAACTATGGTGGTAGACAAGTAAGTAATACATTTTTTATTTCTTTCCATTGAAGTTTTACATCCCACGGGTTCTATGGTGTCTAATCAATAACACTCCTGCAATATTGTAATACGTTTTTTAATTTTGTTGTTAGCAGAGTGGATCATCGTCCTCACAAAATTATGGTGGTAGCCAGGTAGGTAGACCTTGATTTATTTTATTTTTTTTCTCCTGTCACAAGTTTTAATCCTATCTGATAAGAAATTCTAATCAGATTAGTTTTTCATTCTTAGGTAGCTACTCTGTGCCATGCTTGATTGAGATTCTGGTATTATGATTACTGACATCTAGAAAGTTCTATTTATTTAAAGGAATCCAAGGCAGTTGCTCATTATTACTACCAGCCCCTGAATAAAATCACAATTTCTTCTGAAGTAGGGTTTCTGTTTGTTTTAAAGGGTGGTTCATCCTCACAAAACTATGGTGGCAGCCAAGTAAGTAATGCTTTATTTCTCTATTCATACATATTTTTACATAAGCTTTAGCCCCTGCTTAAAATTAGCTTTTCTGGTTGCTGATTTTATCTGATTTTTGATTGGTTGGTTTGTTTTAAAGGGTGGATCCTCTTCTCAAAACTATTATGGCGGCCAAGTAAGTAATGCTTTATTTCAGCAATTATACACCACTTCATACAAGCTTTAGCCTCTGCTCAAAATTGGTTTTTCTGTTTGCTAATTTTCTCTGATTTTTGGTTGGATTTTTTTTTAAGGGTGGATCCTCCTCTCAAAACTATTACGGTGGCCAAGTAAGTAATGATTTGTTTCAGTAATTATACATCGCTTCATACAAGCTTTAGCCTCTGCTCAAAATTGGGTTTTCCGTTTGTTAATTTTCTCTGATTTTTGGTTGGATTTTTTTTTAAGGGTGGATCCTCCTCTCAAAACTATTACGGTGGCCAAGTAAGTAATAATTTGTTTCAGCAATTATACTTCATACAAGCTTTAGCCTCTGCTCAAAACTGGGTTCTCTATTTGCTAATTTTGTCTGATTTTTGGTTGGTTTGTTTTAAAGGGTGGATCATCCTCCTTTGACTATTATGATAATCAGGTAACTAGTTCTTTATTTCTTCTAGTTATGCATTATTTCATGCAATTTTTTGTATTTTCTGATTAATTGTCATCTTTCTCATAGATGTAATAAAACGTAATGCTTTCTATGCTTTTCTTATTTCTTTTTCTGAAGCATGGAACATTCTCTCTAAACAGCTATCACTGCCATGTATACAACTCTTTATTTTCCTTACAAAAATCCTTCTTTAACTCAGCAGCAACTTTTTGTTTTTCATGCTTTAGTTCAGTTCACATTTGCATTCACATTCACAGTTTGCACCTTTAGTTCTGTTCACAGAGGACAAGATTAGACAAAATATATTATTAACAATTCTTTTTTTTGTGAGGAAATAACTAGTATCTGATGTCCTTCTAGGATTCACAGGTTTCCTCAGATGACAATCCCAATGCTTGTGATGATGTGAGTATGCTTTATCTAATACATTTACATCACAACATTTTTCATGTAGATGGGAAAATATTACACTACCATATGTAGTCTTGCAAAAAAAAAAAAAAAAAAAAAAAGTTACCCAGAAGGAATATTTAGTCCCCACACTAATAGCTGTTTCAGCAGCTGCATATTTTCTTACTGAAAATTTTCAGGTGTTTACAGATGTATTTTGTGCTTTTAAACACATTTACCTTGATGAAACAAAATATGAATAAAAAGATTTCAGTAACTGCACTAACAGAAAAAATTTCCCCAAAATAAGGATACATTTTACAGTAATTAAAAATAAAATCAAATGGACAAGGTTTAAATACATACAGTGAAAGAATGAAAAGAGAAAAAAATGCCAGATATTCCACTGCTTTTCACTTCATGTTTTTACTAACCTAAAGTTAGTGTTAAAATGTTCTTCATACTGGAATGATAGGATTTCAAACTAATTTAGGCAAGACAGTGGAGGATGCAAGCAATGAAACACGTATGATGTATGTTGTCTGTACACGACATCAGAAAGAATTGGGTTTCTGTAAGTTTATTGTATTTAAATTTAATTTATTCATTTCCAGAACGACACAACATATAGTGCTAATGGTCGGGTAAGTGCTTTTTCTCTTCTACAGTACTGAGATTGTAATGACTAATGACATTTTTAGTAGCACTTCCATGTTAGACCTGTGGGCCTTTACTTACAGTATATGATTAATTTTTGAAAGATTTTATAAAGCAATAAAAGAATGAGATTATTTGATCTCATATTTCTCTGCACTCAGTCCCTTCTATCAGTCCTCAAGGCTGCTGCACAGTTACTTAAAACTGCAGAGTACTTATAGGAATATACAATAACACAGTTTTTGAGGCCCCTTACAATATGTACTTTGGATAGTTACTTTGGAATTAACCATCTGTCTATGTAAGGTATGTAGCTGCCTCAAGCTTTTGTCACTTGTTCTAATTTAAACTTGCAAATATGCTAGGGTTCTAAAGTAAGATTTATCCTCTGGTGATGCTCCCTCTGTCAGGACTTTCCATCCTGTCCCACAAGCATGAATGGTGACTTACATGGACAAATTGTTACCAAGCAAATACACTGCTGTGTAAATGAATGATTTCCATACTTGCTCATGGAAAAGCTTTTTCCATCTGTTACAGCCTACTTTTCTACTTCTTACTGCCATCTAGAGTAACTTTTTGTCATCTGCCTCTTGCTTTTTCTTCAGTTGTCACCCATATTCTTTACTGCTTCACTATTTTTCCCTGTTTTTCCTCTTGGATGTTAGTACTGTACAAGATATGCATCCTAGGAAGTAAGGAGGTCTTCTAAAAACTTTTTTTCTTTGGCAGTTGTATTTATCTTGAAAGCAGTGCATTAAGTTTAATGTAAAGTTCTGCAAAGCAATCCCTTCCACAGTAAGCGTTCTTTAAGCGTTCTCATTGCTTCCTGCTTTAGCCACGTAAGATGCTATTATTTCCTTGGTTATCCCTGTTCAGTGTGCATTGTTGGACTTCATTTTAAAAGAGTTTTCTTTTAAGTGCTCTCACAAAGAAGATGTATAGAATGTTTGTACACACACACACTGCTCTAAACCACAGTGGGTGAGCTGAGAGAGACATAGAATTCTGCTAAGCACAAACTTCTTATGGAGAAGTTGAAGGGTGAAAAACAGCCTTCAAATATGTTATGTAAGACTCAATGATAGCAAAGTGTATTGCCTCTGATAGAAAAAATATGACAACATGTAACTGAACACAGATTGCAGAACATCTTTTAACAAAAATCAGGTAATGAATTTGACACAAATTCTTGCTTTTCTCAGTACTCAAGCCAATTTCTTGAAAATTTGAATCATGCTTTGAATATAGAGTTGATACAGTTTAGTAAACAAAGTGCTTTATGCTTTTGTGGTTTCATACTGAATTGCAGGAGTGGGATGGGGGAATACAAGCAGGAGAGAGACTTTGCTACCTCACTGTTTATTGGGTGTGTATTATGGTACAATTTGGTCTGAATTTTGTATTGGTTCCACATGAAGAAACAGGATTTGGATTCCTATATTTACAATATGATGTTTTCAGAAGATAAATGATGCTTTCCTCTCTTGCTCCAAAATTAGTTTATCAATGTTTGAGTTATTTGAAAATAAAAAATGACTAATACAAGTATTTTCCACTGTCATCTGTTGAAAGTGAGGAAAGTCAGAACTCCATAGACACTTTCCTCTACCTAAATGTGCCACTTTGATACAGTTAGATTCTTGCTGGAAGTATTTTGTGTGGATGTCTATCTATAAAGTAATAACTGGCTTCTGGTTCCTTTACAGAAATCCGGTTGTGCAAAGAAGAAGGTTGTTGCCAGAGTAAGTAACTTTTATTTCCCACTGCTTTGTAGGACTTTTGCCCAAATTATACCTTATTTGTTATAATTATATCTATTTTTCTCTAATTATGTTTGACCTAATGAATATTCTCCTGTTTAATGAAGTAAATAAATAAAATAAAAAAGTTTGGCCATTTGCTCTTTTGGTGAATTTATTTTAAAACAACATATACATATATATGAAGAAATACATGACATTAAAATCTTGCTGTGTGGTATGGTGTAACTCAAATTCCTGTTCATCAGGAAGTACATATAGAGATACTTTAATCTACCGTTAGTTAAAATTAATGTGTTATACAAACAGAGGGCAGTTAAAATGGTAACTGAATTCAGACAGAATGATGAAGTAAGACAAAGTAATGCTCAGTAATTTATTCTGCTTCTTTTTGTATGGAGGAGACATAGATATCTGTGTTGTATAGCTTCAAGTCAGTAACCTATAAAAAATTAAGCAAATGATATTTTATTTTATAATAAGATGCTTCTACTCATATCCATTAAAGGTTGTGGAGTCATAAATAAGTAATACAGACCAAAAAAAAGGCTGATGACTGCCTATAGATCAGAGTTTTAATCTCTTAATAGCAAATGTCTCTCTTTACAGGATACATCACATGTTTTGAGCAGAAGAGACTATGATGTACAGGTAAACCATACTTGTCATTTCTGAATGCTGATATTACAGCTGCTTGATGTATTAGAAGAATAAAGATTTAGCTTCTTCAACAGATTATTCTATCTAGAGTTAGATAGTTCTTTTCCAATAGAACTATATATTTGAATTTATTACCATTGCTGAAAAAATGAGTTACTACTTATTTCTTCACAGAATGAATCTTCTACTTCAAACAACAGCCACACTAACTTTCAGGTAATAATATAGTGTCCACTCTATCATCTTAATGAAAAGAGCTTTCTCAAACTATATTTCAGTTTCTGAAAATTACGTTCCTCTTATTTATCTGTGCTACACAATGTTATTTTGATGTGGCAGCATTTCCCCATAACGGTAAAATTTTGTGCAGTTGTGAATGATAAAAGGCACAGAATTTAGAGTCCTTGTTCTTCCACTCCATTAAGCAGGTAGCAATTGCAGGTAGATTTTTACATAATATGTTCTCAAAAGTTGTTTTTAAAACACAAAAGAAATAGTTTCAGAGTCTCTTTTTAGAAACAGTCCTTCTATAGTGATGGTAATGGCCAGTTATATCATTTTCATCTAGAATTTGGTAACAAGGTATACCTTAATTGTGTACTTCCATCACAGAAGTAGGTCTAGCCTTCTAGCCTTCATGTTCTGTAGACCTGTGAACTGTTGCAGTAGTCTATATGTTCCAGAGTTATGTGAAAGTTTGACCTACCATGAGTGACAACTGATTCTATTTTTTTTTAATACTTTGTACTCTAGCAGTACCCATCAGCTTTCTCAGAGATCTGTAATCTCACTATGCCCAGCATTATGCAGATGTAACATTATCACAGTCCTTTGACTGAGCGTTTGAGGTCTAATTCAGTAATTCAGTGAGCTCCCTGAGCTCCAGTGGGTAGCACTTCCCTTAATTAGTTTTCCTGATACCCGTTTGTTATGTGTTGTACCAGTCCCCAAATAGGTTTCAGCCAACTTTACGTTTTCACAATGATTCAGGCAAAAAGTTATGAATAAGTTTGTTTGGTGCAGGGAAGTAGTACAAAGAGTTTGTGACCTTATATCTCACTACATCGGTTTATACACATCAGATTCTTTTCCTTTTCTATGCTTTACATATGATAAAATGTTTCTAAAAAAAATAATTGGTTTCTTCACAGGGTGGATCATTTATTGCAACTGGTGGTGGATCAAGTAGTCAGGTCAGGCATTTCTCTATTGTTGACTAGTTTTGTTCACATAGCTTTCTGGTAATTAAACTAATTAAATTAAGAAATTAGAGTTTAAGACCAGTAATTTTGTGCAGGGGTTTGCTAATGTCATATATTAAATTGTAAATGAAGTGAGCTTGTTCAGACT
This sequence comes from Aythya fuligula, assembly GCF_009819795.1. Taxonomy (NCBI): domain Eukaryota; kingdom Metazoa; phylum Chordata; class Aves; order Anseriformes; family Anatidae; genus Aythya; species Aythya fuligula. The sequence continues at coordinate 29,074,565 of NC_045566.1, read as the reverse complement.
ATGTTTATTTGAAATGGCTTCTGAAATCACTTTTTAATATTTTCAATTTCACACATGACTTATTGGCAAATGGACATTGGTGATTCTTTGTACTCCTGACTTCCAGATAGTTCTATCTTGATTAGACATATATAACTGAGACATAACACTGAGAGATGTAATGTTAGTTTAACTTCCAAAGCAAACTTCAAACTTCTAGGACTATGCTTTCTCATTCATTCCAGATATAAGAAAAGTCACAGCTCCATGGTAGTCCCCCAGTCTTTCTTTCCCTAAATACAGTTTGGCTTCTCACATATGGTGTTATACTTAACTTTCACAAATCAATATGTTTCCTTTTATTTATTTATTATTATTTTATTTATAGGGTGGCTGCATTTGTCCTGATGGAAGCAGTGGTGTTAGACAGGTAATTCTTTTTCCTGAGTTTATACTTACATCTACATAATGAAGTGTTTTGAATTAATCATCTAATAAATATAGAAAATAAATATAGTGTAATACTGAACATTATTAATATTTTCCTTAGTATGCATAGAATTACATACAATGAAATGGAATAATGAAGTCTCACAGTAAGCACGCAATTAGTATTTGGGTGCTAACTTTCTGTAAATGCTTTGTAATGCAAATGTTCTGTCAGTTGACTGTTATGTGCTAATTACTCGTTGCTTTCAAAAACATGTGTCAATATGTCCCATAGTAACCCCAGATTTTAAATGGATTCAGATTAGCTTCCTAGTACTTCTCACACATCTTTTAAAGCATTGTGACTAAAATGTCAAAATTTGATAAATATTTCAAAAGATAATCTTTTAAATTAATACTTAAACTAGTTCTTACCCATAAAGAGAATCACTGCAACCTCATTGTCAGTGGGGCATTTTTATATTGCATAGCAGTGAATTATTTACTAAAATTCGTCATATCTATTGCCCTATAAAACATAAGCATTTCTACAGTTTGAATAGACAGAAACAGGAATATTTTATTATAAAGTGTAAGATATGTATTTTTTGATTCTCAGATGTTACAGATTTAAACTATCCCTATTGTAAATTGTATAGAAAGTGGATTTTTACATCATCTATTTCATACCTGAAAAATTACAATACATTTTCTTGAAGCTGTATTTACACAAACCCTCCTGAGCAGTGTAAATTTTTTTTTAGTTTTCAATTTCAACAAGAAACTTGTTGTGAATTATTATTTCTATAAAAAGCATGCACTTTAAACAAATTAATTGTATGAAGAAATAACTGCTTTCCGAACTTACTGTGGTTAACATTTAGCAACAGTAATTTTGGTCTGGCAGAAGATCACCTCTCTCACATAATTGAGGTTGACCAGTAATGATGACCCATATGTTTTAAAAATATAGCCTTTAATTAATCTTAAAATTTAATTGAAGAAAAAAATTTTTTTTGCTTTGTTATGTAATACTACATTAAAATACATTTACAAGGAAAAAGTATGTAATTATGCAAGTTTTCATTCTACTATGGTCTTTTCCCCTTTGTGCTTTCAATTGGTTTTAAACAGCAAATGACCATACCCTGGCCAGGAGGTGGAGGGTGTGTTTAGTTACTATCAAAGAACGATTTTCAACAGGAAGGAAAAACATATCAGGTTCTTTAACCTGAAAAGTCCAAGCTAAAGGTTTTTTCACTTCTAACAAAAATTACCAGTATTCTCTTTAAATGATAGCAGAAACATCCCTTCTAAAATAAAATGAATCTATTTTATAACATCTATTTTGAAAAATATTTTTTTGAAAGAACAAATTCAGAACTGGACTCATTTACTTAGATGTCCGTTTTCAATAATATAGTTAGTCTGTGTTTTCCTTTTAGGGAGCCCCAGGTTCATTCCACGGCTCTTATTCTGGTAACCAGGTACACATTCTAATCATTGTACCTGCATGCAAGAAGCCTAAAAAAACTTTCTTGAGAGAACACCTTAGATCCAAAATAGTAACTCCTTATGTTTCCTCTGCAGGGAGGGTCTACCTTCTATCCCGGTGGATCTTATGGACAGGTAAGTTCTTCCTCATTTGTTATGTCAACACAGTCTTCCATTACCTTTGTTCCTGTACTCCCGAATAGTGGCTGTTAATTAGGATATTTCCTAACAGCCAAAAATTGAATCAAACACAATGTAACTTACAGCACGAAGCCTGTCAGAGGAAAAAGACTACTCTGTGTTTAGAACTGCCATGGATTCATCTTTCATTCAGCTCAGAAAATCATTGTTGTAAAGTTTTTTGTTCTTTAACAATATTGGCCTAAAATGAATGTCAGGCACAGTTATTTATACCGCTCTGTTTGCAAGAAAGTAGGTAGTCTACGTTTTCCTTTCAGGGAGCACCAGGTTCTTCATACAGCACATATTCTGGTAACCAGGTAAACATTCAGATAAAGTGCCCTACTCAGAAGCTCCATCTAAAACCTTTCCAGAAGGAGTAGTCAAATGTAAATGAGTAACCCGTTCTGTCTTCTGCACAGGGAGGATCTTCCTTCTATCCTGGAGGATCCTATGGACAGGTAGTTGTTCCTCCTTCCTCGAGTGGATAACACAGACAGATATAATCCTGATTTCTAGACTGCCAGTATTGCGGTTGCTGTGAAACACTGTAATTATAGACCTGACAGTTTTCTCTTAGACTAGCTAACTTAAATCAACCGTGAAGTAACTTAGCAGTGTGAAGTCTGGCAGAGAACAGTACAGAAAGGTGAAGACAGTTTCTTTGCAGAAATTAAATGTCAACAGGCTAAGAAAACTGCTGCCTGAAAACTTCTCCTGCCTTAACATTATTGGTCTTAATTTTTATTTAGGTACTAAAGGTTAGCTCAAAACTGAGAGAAAGAGTATAAACTGAGAACTGTATGCCTTGATAAGGAGCACTTACCTTGGCTGAAAGAAAATAGCTGGTCTGTGTTTTCCTTTTAGGGAGCTCCAGGTTCATTCCACGGCTCTTATTCTGGTAACCAGGTACACATTCTAATCATTGTACCTGCATGCAAGAAGCCTAAAAAACTTTCTTGAGAGAACACCTTAGATCCAAAATAGTAACTCCTTATGTTTCTTCTGCAGGGAGGGTCTACCTTCTATCCCGGTGGATCTTATGGACAGGTAAGTTCTTCTTCATTTGTTATGTCAACACAGTCTTCCATTACCTTTGTTCCTGTACTCCCGAATAGTGGCTGTTAGGAAATATCCTAATTAACAGCCAAAAATTGAATCAAACACAATGTAACTTACAGCACGAAGCCTGTCAGAGGAAAAAGACTACTCTGTGTTTAGAACTGCCATGGATTCATCTTTCATTCAGCTCAGAAAATCATTGTTGTAAAGTTTTTTGTTCTTTAACAATATTGGCCTAAAATGAATGTCAGGCACAGTTATTTATACCGCTCTTTTTGCAAGAAAGTAGGTAGTCTATGTTTTCCTTTCAGGGAGCACCAGGTTCTTCATACAGCACATATTCTGGTAACCAGGTAAACATTCAGATAAAGTGCCCTACTCAGAAGCTCCATCTAAAACCTTTCCAGAAGGAGTAGTCAAATGTAAATGAGTAACCCGTTCTGTCTTCTGCACAGGGAGGATCTTCCTTCTATCCTGGAGGATCCTATGGACAGGTAGTTGTTCCTCCTTCCTTGAGTGGATAACACAGACAGACATAATCCTGATTTCTAAACTGCCAGTATTGCGGTTGCTGTGAAACACTGTAATTATAGACCTGACAGTTTTCTCTTAGACTAGCTAACTTAAATCAACCGTGAAGTAACTTAGCAGTGTGAAGTCTGGCAGAGAACAGTACAGAAAGGTGAAGACAGTTTCTTTGCAGAAATTAAATGTCAACAGGCTAAGAAAACTGCTGCCTGAAAACTTCTCCTGCCTTAACATTATTGGTCTTAATTTTTATTTAGGTACTAAAGGTTAGCTCAAAACTGAGAGAAAGAGTATAAACTGAGAACTGTATGCCTTGATAAGGAGCACTTACCTTGGCTGAAAGAAAATAGCTGGTCTGTGTTTTCCTTTTAGGGAGCCCCAGGTTCATTCCACGGCTCTTATTCTGGTAACCAGGTACACATTCTAGTCATTGTACCTGCATGCAAGAAGCCTAAAAAAACTTTCTTGGGAGAACACCTTAGATCCAAAATAGTAACTCCTTGTTTCCTCTGCAGGGAGGATCGTCCTACTATCCCGGTGGATCTTATGGACAGGCAAGTTTTCTTCCTCATTTGTAAAGCCAACACAGTCTTCCATTATCTTCATTCCTGTACTGCCCTTGAAAGAAGAAAAACTCTTTCTTAAAGGAATCAAAATATTAAAGTCTTTTTTTTTTTTTTTTCTCTATAGGGAGGGTCTTCTGCGTATGATAGTAACAGTGAATCTTACGGTCAGGTAAATACTCTTTTTTCCCTTTTTTGTTTTTGTATAAAGGTTGCTTGTATAAATGGTGCTTAGGGCCAACACCTTGGTTCTTACATATAGCTATATATTCTTTATTTGGGCTCTTGCTTTACGTTTCAGTGAAGGTTTTTGTTTGTTAGTTTGTTTTCTCTAAGGAGTGAAATTCCATATACTCATCATGTCATGGAATTTTACAGGGATGTATGTGAAAAGTTGTGTGCTTCCAACTGCTAAAGCTTATTGTCCTCAATAATACTAGCTTTGAATTATCATCCATAAAAGTCTCTTCAATACTAGAAACAGAATTTGCTCTAAGAATATGTCAAGGTAGTGTTTTACAAGGATATAACTGACCTTCTCAATATTCATTCTAATAACTAAGTAAATATTTGCATAATTAAAATCTCCACAGAACCCCCACCCCCCTGCCCAGCAAGTATGCTTCCAAAATGAAATGTCTGTTTGCAAAATGAAAATGATTTCTGTTTTCTGAACAGGATGGATCTTCCACATATGGTGGAGCTGGATCTTATGGTCAGGTAAATATCATTTCTATCATGCTTCATCAAAAGCTGAAGATTGCTGTGTTGGTTCTTACATGCACTGGCTTCTATATTTCAACTTTTTTTAAGTGATGACCATGTGATAGCTTTTGGTTTCCCTTTTATTTACCCATTTACAATTCCAAATATTTTCATAATGCTTGGAAGGTTATGCGTTATAAAACTATCCTGCTTACTGTGCCACTGTGACTATTCAGTCTTTTAATTAGGATAACATTCTTCCTCTTAATTAATGGTTTTGCAGTAGCTCACTGAAAAGTATTTTGTGCATTTACTTTACACCACTTACTTATGTAGAAGCCATTGAAAGTCTAGGGGAATGCACATACTGTATTTAAGTCTGTATGTATCGATGTGAACTGCATTGGAGAACCATTTTGTAGGGACTACATTCTTTTTTGTTTAGCAATATATTTCCACCACCCAAATTCATGTAAAATTATTTATTAAAAATAAGACATAATCTAGACTGCTTTTTCATAGAAAAATATTTTCTTATTGGTACTTCTATTGCAGAGTCTAGAAACAAAGTGTAGATAATGGGATATTTGGATGTAAATAATAGTTTATTTTGTAAATCAACTTTATCTAAGATGTTTCCTAAGAGAGAACATGTTTACAAGTAATTCTGAGAGGTGTGTGTGTATTAGTTTGTTCATTTTCTTAAACCTCCTCTGGTTAAGCAGCAAGTAAAGTTATACATCTTTTTCTTTTCTTGAACATTCCATGGCTTAGGTAAAATTGGAAATTCTAAGTGGTTCATTATTTTTATTCTTCTAATGTATCTTATTTACAAGTAAGGTCATAAGTCCTTTATATATGAAAATAAATGTTTTTCCATTATTTTATAGGATTCCATAGGAGGTGGTGAATCCGATGACTTCGTAAGTATTTTTTCTCTAGTATACCAATCTCAGAATTTACTACCTTTTAACATGTCTGGGTGCTTATGTGTACCTTTACCTATCTCATAGTCATACCTCTAAGAGCTCCTTCACAGCATATTCTAATAATCTGTGTTGCTTAGTAATCTTCTGCAAGAACTTCTTTGAAATTATATTATTTCTATAGATAAAAGAAAAAGCAGATTTAAATTATGTCACATTATTGTGCTATGGTATGATAAGGATTTAGCACACTAAAATTACAATTGCAACAGTTCATACTTGTCACAGTCATGCATTTTTGAATTGGTCATTAGAAGCAGCAATTACAAAGGAAGCTCTCTTTCTTTATTTCATAATTTCTGTCAAAATTCCACATCAGTATATTCTCACAATATAAAAAAAAAAAAAAAAAAAAAAAAACAAACACCAACTAGATTCTTTCTACTTCCAGTGATTTGAGTACTTTGAGTATTTAATTTAATATAATAATAGTAATTTAATACTGCAACAACATCTGTATTATCACTGTATCAGATGAACCATTTCAGTTCTTAATGGTTATTTTTTGTGGACTATATCCTTAAGAGCATATATATTTATTATTCTGGACTCTCATAACATTGACACTTATCTTGTTTCTTCACACAAATCAACTGTCCAATTCAATGGCTCTTAAAATCCAGATTTATTTTAAAATTCTATTTTTCCATGTTTTGAGAAAACACATATTTGACCTTTAATCATTATACCATTTCAGTCTATCTTACAACTTAACTTATCACTACTGGGGAAACTAGTTCCATCTCCTTCCATCTTCAGTTCAAACAGCAAACTTCTGTGTTTTTTCCAATGCCAGATGAATAAAAGAGCTTCAAGCTCCTTCATTTACATCTTATGTATGAATGCTGTGTTTTTATGTAGAATGGTCAGAACTGCTTTCTATTCTGTTTACTTCAGTCAGGAGGAAATACTTTTTTTTTTTTTGTATTATATCTGTATTATGTATTATTATATTTGTATTATGTATTATATTATAAAGGTGTTTATGAAACTTTCCACATTTCATTTGTCATTTTCATGGAGTCTTGAGCAATTGATTGAGCAATTTTAACTTTATTTCTACTAAGTCAGTTTTCGAATGTATTGGTGAGTAGAAAATGGTTCTTCAAAGGTTTTTATAAGTACAGTTGTGTACTTCAGCCACACTTATTATTAGTTTACACAATAGTTTCTTTAATCAAAATTTTATTGTGGATGTTCATCAAAGTTAAACTACACTACAGATGACCCCTAGGCTTATGAAAGGAACTAAACTCTTAAGAACATTGGTGTGTACCGCTGAAGTCTTTCAAGATCCAAGACATCTTTTAAAATGCAACTGTTTTTCTCTATTATATTCTAAAGGGAAATAACATAGTTTATGATGAGACTTCACTCTTTTATTGCTCGATACTGAAAATCTACTTAAAAAAATATAAATTACACTAGTTTATATATATCTCTATCAATGTTTCTGTTTGTTTTTTTTTCTGATTTTTTTGGTCTTGTTTTTTGTTTTGTTTTGTTTTTTTTCTAGGGCAACTAATCCTTTCTTGCTAGCTCTGGCCTGGGATAGCTTTCCAAATAAAGAAGTGCCACTCTCACAAAAATGAGCACAGAAAGAACTTGAAAGCATACTGCATATTCTACACCCTCCATTTTTAACTTTCCCAACAAGTCACACAAACAAAGCCACAGTTTTCTTTGTTTTCCACCCTTGCTTAGATGAAATGGAGATATCTGCCATGAAATAAATGGATTCTAATGTTTTTACAGGATTCCACCTCACCATCTGGCAGCCGGCAGAGTGAACGGGTAAGCACTCCTTCTTAAATGTTACTGGGTTCTCTGCCCCAGAGTTTTTTAGGACTGGCAAGTACTAGCCAGCTGAATTATAACTTGTGTGGAAGCTGGTGTAGCAGCTTTTGATGTGGACTAGAAAGCCCTCAAGCTAAGGCAAAGACAGAATGAGAGTATGGCTAAAGTGTTTAAGCACTGCCAGAAATCCCAGCTGATTCTGAGGTCTGCTCTTAAATCTCAAATTCACAATTACAAGCACAGTGCCACAATTTACTTGCTCATGATCTCCCACTTTTTCACTCATTGTCCTTTGCAAAAGGTTTCTATGCCATGTTTTTTCCAGCATTTATTCTAGGCAAAACCCTGTGCTTTTTTGTGCATTATGATATACTTACAAGAGCTTCCACTTTCCTGTCATTTTAACTTGTCACCCATTATATTACTTCAAATGAGAATACAGTGACTCAGACTAGGAAATTATTTTAGTGAAGATATACAAACTCTTTAGTCATTGTTTCCAAAAGAGTATCTTCTTCACCAAAAAAGCATGGATAAAGGGGCACATGCTGTTTTATGCAGAAAGTGTTTCTTGTTCTTGAACAGTCCATGAAAGAAAGTTAAGGAATGTGGAGAGGCAGAAAGAGTATTCAACTTTCCTCCTTATCTTTCCATGCTACAAAAGAAAGGAAGTCTTGGGTTTTTTTGTCATGTACTTTCAATACATTTTTCCAGGATTTTTATTCCCCAGGAGGCAGCCAGTCAGGTGGACATGTAAGCATCTATTTTATTCATTATTTGCAGTTCCATTTCCGAGTGGCCCTTCTATTAAAAGTGATCTTTACAAATTATGCCCAACTATTCTTTCCAGAATCTCATGACAGCTGTCTTGTGAAACCTAATTATAAACTTAATGAAAACCAAACAATTTTGTAAAAGCATGTATACAACTATTGAATAGCATAGTCTTGCTTTCTAGAAGCCTTATAAACAGAAATAAATTCAATTGTTGTTCTTTGTTTTCAGGGATTATCCTCTCAAGGTGGTGGCTACTCCAGTGGACAGGTAAATACTTTTGTACTAAAAAAAAAAAAAAAAAAAAAAAAAAAAAGCCCTCTGTATTGTATTGCAGTGATTTCAATTTTTTAACCAGGACTGAAATCCATTTGGTCCTCTTATTTATATATAAATTTATATAAATGTCCAAGTAGAAGCAGAATGCTCAAAATACAGTAATGGAATAAACTGTTTCTGACACTAAGAAACAAATGAAAGTAATAAAAAATCTTTACAATGTGTATTTTAAGAATAGAAGGAAAGTAATTTGTAATTTTTTTTTTCAGAGCTCATCCTCATCAGGAAGCAACCAGTATGGTGGGCAGGTAGGAAGTTTTTCTTCTTTTTTTTCCCCAGTATATGTCTTTCAAGAAAATATTATGGAACTGGTAACATGTAAGTTTTTAGACTACTGTATTTTTGGTGGTTTTTTTTTTTTTTTTAAACCCTCTTTAAAATTCTACAGAGTATAAAAGACAATACAGTTTGATCAAATAGACATGTCAAACTTAAAGATGATCTTTCAAATGAAAATATAACTATTTACAGGGATCACCTTCTTCAGGAGGCAGCCAATATGGTGGACAGGTAGGCTTTTCTTTCTCCACACCAGACAGTTGTGCTAGTGACGGTCACCCAAAATTTACCCATGTATCTTTCCTTCACAAGAACTGTTTTTTCTCACCACTGTCTTTCTTGTCCAAAGCCTAGGTGGCATGCTACTTTCTTTTCCTATATTATTCAGAGATCCAAGAAGCCAAAGTAGCCATCTGTCTGTCAGTTGTATCCGAGTTTCTTTTTCTTTATACTTATTTTATCTAGATTGCATGTGGCAATGAGGCACAGAATGGCAAACTCCAGCCACCTCTTAGTTTAATCAGAGTAGAAATCCTGGTAGGCCTCCGCTGGAAGTCATCTTTCCCTAACATCTGTAGTATGTAAGAATACTGAATGTATTCCAGCCACTCTGGCCTCTTTGAGAGAGGGAGAATAACCAAGACTTGTTCTGTAGTCCTACTCAGATTTTTTTTTACTTACACATTTGGTGAGTAGAGTTCTCAAAGTAAAAACTGTAGCTAACAGATTTGAAGATAAAATTAGGTTTTACCCCAGGAATAGTTGCAAAGAATGGAGAGAACAAAAAATAGATTAATTTCTAGAGAGAACTTGGACAGATATGAATGTTATTTTATGGTTTGTATACCTGAGATTGTAGAAGAATTGTAACTAGAGTCCCTTTCAGTGCTGTGTTTCTGTGATCTTAAATACCTTCTGGATTCTTTACAGGGTGGATGTGATTGCTCTGGTGGAAGTTCTGTAAGTGTTGTTTGTTCATTGTATTTTTTTCTTACTATATATTAATTTGGAAAACTATCTGTATATCTATTTATTTATAACTCATTTACTTATCTATTTGAAAGTACTATTTGATTTTATATTCATTGTTCCTTTGGTGATGTTACATATAAATGGCATGATAGAAGATATTTCTCATTATGCCAAGATGCAGAATTCAGATGCCCACTGCTGGCACCAAGGTGTATTCACTGAACAGTAGCTTTCAGTTATCATACAGTATCTATAGAAATGTGTATGTCTTCTTAAAAATAAATAACAATTCTAAAGAAAGGCAATAGTGGTTTTACTCTAGAGTAGAACTCTAAATTAAATACCAGAGTTAATTGACAAAAGTTTCATCATGAAGGGAGGCTAAAATAACAAAGTCTATGAAATTACCAGTTGTAAAAAAGCTGACTCAGAAATATATCTGTCTAATTTAAAAACAACAACAACAACAACAACAAAACTCTGAAACACCTCTCATTTGTCATTTTAAGGACCTTTCATTGTCTTTTAAGTCCTTATCAAATTATTTAGGCTGTGAAATAAGGTACCATATGTTTTCCAAAGCAAAATAATATGTGGTCAATGTAGCATGTAAAAGACATTCCCACAGCTTGGGTAGTGTTCTTATTTTCTAGGTAATCAGTCATGGGTAGATAAAAAATGGTTCTTTGTGATGGTTCTTTTGGCCTTACAGGCCAAAAAGGACAGATAGTTAGCTTGGCAAGTTAAGAAAAGAGAAATTTTAGTGTAATGTAACTTCAAACTGTGATATTCTTCTTTTAAAGTAGCAAGGAAGATGCATTGTAAGGTTTTGTTTCATTTTTAGTTTGATTAAAGACAAAGCAAAGGATAACTTACTTTACCTTTTTTTTTTTTCCTCCTTACCCACAGGGTGGATCACCTACCTCACTGAGAAGCAATTCCTCTACAAATGTAAGCAGTGTTCATCACCTCTTAAGTGTGTCCTGTGTTCTTCTGTCAATGTGATGTCTAGAGAGACTAAAAAGAGTCAATAATAAATAGTTAAACACTTCTGAAAATTAATTAGTTATAATTTAAAATATACACAGGACCTTCTTGCATCATTCAATTTCTCTTTCCATTTGAGATATTATTCATTCAAACAGAAGTCTTTGAATGAAAATGTTTGGCAGAAAGACAGGTACATAACAATTTAAATATTTACTTTGGGAATCAGTTCCATTGCCTTCCTTGGAATGATGTCAAAATATCCCCTAGGGACATAGTTTTATCTGTTTTGTATTCCTCTCAGATCATTCACTGCAAGAAATAGTTTAGTATTTCATTGATCAGTAATTTTGTGATCTTAATCACCTCATATGGATAAGAACTCTTTTTGCAGGAGAGACCTGTTTTACAGCATTCTCAAGACCAATTCTGTTCCTCATGAGTTAGAAAGTCACGCAGTACATGTCACTGGAACTCCATATGTGCTGTACTAGAAGGAAAAAAAAAAAAAAAGCACTGGGATCTTTCTGTACCTAGCACTGAACTCTGTGGCATTCTTGTCAGTCTGCTAGCTGGTATAAAGCCAGCTTAGATACAGCTACATAAATGCACCGTATGAATTAATACTGTGGGATAAATAGAACTAGCCTTGTGCTCTCTTGTAAGAAGGAGGAATGTGTATAGATTTACAGTCAGGAAAATATTCTAACTTGTCTGTGTTCTACATCCTTAATATTATGGTGGAGTTTGCTTTCTTTCAATCTTCTGATTAGGACTGAGTTTTTTTTATACTGACTTGGCCATCTTCAGAGAGCGGGTCTGAATCGGGGGTTGTATATAGAGTGAGGGAACTTAGCAGCTCTGTATACATGAACAACTACTGCAAACTTATAGAAACAGATATACAGAGTGAAACGGTCATTGCTGATGAATTGATGGCCACACTATACACATTTCCAGAAGGGTTAGTTCTAATCTTGTGGACGAAAAGGCAGTTTACTACTGAAAGGCATTGTGTCCCTAAAGAACATCTTCCAATTTAGTTTCACCTGAAAGGCATCTAATTCATTCCCTCCAAGACCACTTCATGATGCAAACCAAACTGTAGTGAGTGGGTGCTACCAGGAATTTCATCTCAATGGTACACTCCTGATCCAATCCACAATGCACAGATGTACCCAGTACCTCAGCATGGGAAAACGGCTTGTGTATACTTAATGTAGGTCTCAGTTCTCCCCCAGCTGTATGTTGGGGTCCACCTCAGAATGTTGTCTTTTAGTATCTGCTCTACAGCGCAATTGGAAAGCCATTTTGCACAGTAAGGATTCCTTATGAAGGACACATTTCTGACAAGTGTTTACCATTATGTACTAGACACAAAACAGTTTTGTTTCATAATGAGGCTTAGCGGATCTTGTGGAAAAACAACAGTATTCAAAAGGTCCATAGTACTCTGCAAGAATGAATATTAAAAGGTTTTTTGTGGGTGTGTCATTCTTCAGCGTGTTCACTGATTTTTAAACTGAAAGAAATAAACTGCCTGTCCTTCAGTCAGATCCTCTGAAGTGAAATAACTGATATTTCTCCTCTAAAAGTGCTCTAGGGACAGCCATTCTACTGGACAGGTACACATTGAATTCTAGACATGTTAGCAAAATAGGGAAGGATAGACTTTACATTTTGAGTGGATTTTAAACTCAAGAAAAAGAGTTAAAATAGAACTGCATGTACTATTGTCCTCCCAGAAGTCTTTAAAATAGTTCTGTTAGAAAAAAATAACTGATATTTTTTTCTTCCGCAGGGCACATCTTCTTCTGGAGGCAGCTATTACAGTAGCCAAGTAAGTACTCATTCAGAAAGAAGAGCCACCCTGACACTTTGCAAAATGATGGTTATTCAAAAACTCTGAGTTCAGTTTGTTTGTGGGAACTTTGTTTAGAGAGCAAAAACTCAGTAAATTAAATTTGTTGAGTTTGGTACATCCTAAAAGCAGTACATGATGGCATTCTGAGCAACTAGTTGCCCTCATTTTGGGGGAACTTGCATGATGATGGTCACATAAAAAATAGATGTGGGAAACAATGAACCAGAATGCAGCATTTTTTATTCAAACTCACAATTACAAGCGTGGTGACATAAAAGAATTGTGAATCATGATAAGTATCATCAAAACATTATCAATAACAGTGACATATGACCATTCATCAGAAATAAAGAATCTGAGTCACAGAAAACAAAACAACAACAACAAAAATTGTCCAGGCAGAAAGGCTTGTTTCAAAGATGCATGTTCTGGTGTCATGCTGCTTGTATTGCTGACAAAGAAGTTTGATTTAAGGTGAATGCTGTTTTGTTTTATTCTACATCATCTGCAGTAGCAAGGATTCTTTTGGAGAAAAATCACATATCCAACAAAATATCTTTCATCACATTAGCACCTGTCTCATAAGCATAAAGGGGCGTGTGCTAGATTGTGCATGAAGAAATTATTTGTTATTTCTCTGAAATAATAAATTATTTGTTATTTCTCTGAGAGAGAATCTTGAGGTACATGGTGAGGCAAGGTAGAAAATAATTTCCGTTGTGACCTTTTGAAAGGTATGTAAGCCTTATCATGTCTGCAGAACAAAAGAGAAAATGTTTTCAGGAGTACTGTGACATTGCAGTGTACAGCTATCAAGAGAAACAAAAGTGCTTGTGTTTTAAAAGTAAAAAATTCAGTATGGATTGGCAATTCAAGTATTTCCTGAAGTTATGTGGTAAGGCTTGAACTCTAGTCATTAGAGCATACCGAAAGTCTTACTAACCTGTCTTCCCTCTTATCTTGTTGTCTTGCTCCTATTGTCCTGGGATAGTAGTGGTTTGATTTAAGGAAATCCTACAGCAAATAATTCACTTCTTTGGCATTTTTTACAGGATTCATATTCCTCTGAAACTAGCCGTTACGGTGGACATGTAAGCTCTTACTTTTAATATTTCTGTATTATTTTTTCTTAACAATATTTGACTCTTATCAACTAAATGATTATCAGGATAGCTGCCGCAATTTAAAATTTTGAGAACATTTTTAGTGATCTATTCTCTAGTAATATTGTGAATTTAAAGAAAATGAAAATGCAGAGTTTATTTTGTGAAGATTATAAACAAAACAGTAAAAGAACAAAATGCAGATGTATTCTCATATCCATGAGTTACCTTGTTTTCTGTTAAATCTTGTGAAACAGAAAAAAACAATTTTCAATATTTTTCCAGGGACCATCATCTTATGGAGGCAGCCATTATGGTGGACGAGTAAGCATTAATAGTCCCCACTTACATTTTTTTTTACCTAAGCATAACTTGTATTCGATGTCTGCCCACCTTTAACTTAATTTATATTAGTCTATAATCCTAGAAAGTCTTTCAATATAGCACTGTGCTTGCTACTGTGATTAAACTAAACAAGTTTAGATGAAGACCATATTTAAGACTAAGAAGAAATAGAATGTAAAATACATGGTTGAGTCATATGGCTCCAGAAATTTGCAGGACTAGGTCATAAAAGTGTGTGTATGTGAATACAGTCCCTTGGGGTAAGATGCCACGTCTTTCTGAAATAAATACTTTGTGAAGCTGACCAAAAACTTTTAAAGTCTCATTATATGGATGCAAAGAAGTTTCAGTTTCTTTTCTGTTGACATTCAGGGTTCACCTTCCTCAGGAGGCAGCCAGTATGGTGGACAGGTGAGAATTCTTCCCTTTTGGTATTTATGAATTTATACGAGATAATAAGTAGTTCTCTGTGTAAGAGACTACTCTAAGATTGGTTATTTTTATATTCTACTTAGTTTGCTGCTTATAGTAACTGTAAATGTACATGATACAAAACCACAAGAGAGTTTTTAGGAGATGTAATTTCTGATGCATCATGATAGATGCATCAGACATTTTCACAGTCTGGTTAATCCGACTCATAGTTTTGCAGTGAAAGAAATGGGGTACCTTTCTTTTGTATGGATGGTGGTACAAAGGAGTACTATAACATGGCCGTAAAGAACACTTAATTCTTTTTGTTCAGGGTTCACCTTCTTCAGGAGGCAGCCAGTATGGAGGACAGGTGAGAATCTCTTCCTGTGTAGTTCTTATGCTAACACACACACTTTCTATCTCATAACTCGCTACTTTTGTATTGACTGCAAAAAAATATAATTTTGAGTAAGCTCTGTTAATATGACTATAGATCATCAGGTTTCTAATGATCGTGATCTGAAACAATACAAAAAATATGAAAGGACAGTACTTCTGTTGTAGCCTCTGACTTACACTCCTCATTCTAGAACCTTCTTGCCTTCTACTACTGTTATGGTTTCTTAGTTCTCACTGTAGGAAGTGTGGAATCGAGTTGCATTCCTCCTCTACTTCAACCAATGGAACTCCTCAACTCCCTTAGCAAAACGCAAGTACAGAGCTGGTATCAGAGAAACAACGTGCCTCAGGAAGGGAATGGGAGAAGGTTAGGAGTTGTTAAAGGAAGGTGTTCTATGCCCTTGTGAAATGAAAGAGGATGAAGAAGGTTTCTGGCCCAGTCTTACGGGGAGCCTTTCATATGCAGTGAAACCTCCCAACAGACTGGCCCTTGTCCTCTGAAAACATTTCTCATCAGATTCATTGGAAAGGAAATTAGATGAGAAATAAATTTTCAGTCAGAATAAAATGCCCCCCAAATGCAACTACATATAGAGTCATAATAGGTCATGATCACTCCTTACTATCAGTATTATGGAAGATTCATGTTACAGATGGTCCCTAACTTGCATAGAACACATAAAGGAGTAAGATGAGTGCTTTTCTGTAATCCTTCATTGTACAACAGAGAAAGAAAATAGTGTTTCTTTCAAAATCCTGTAAAGAAGCTTTTTGATATAAATAATAATTGGTATCTTTGTGTCAGGGTCCATTTTTCTCAGGTGGCAGACATTATGGAGGACAGGTGACAACTGTTTTTCTCTCTCTGGGTTGTTTTCCTGTTGTTCACCTTTCTCTCTTTCCCTGTTCTGAGAAAAACAGTGTAGCTGTACTATTCGCACTTGTGTGAAGCTCCCTTTGATTTAAACTTTATTGTACTATTTAAAAATATAGCCATTTTAAAGACCAACAGATATTTTTAAATGGTTATGAAGGAAGAGTTTATATTCCTGTGGCTTTTAAATCCATGGAAAATAAAATTGTGTTTTTCAATAACAGGTTGTAAGTTAAAGAATGTGCAACAAATATAAATGCTTCCTTATTTCTTTAGGGTATAGCTTCTTCAGGAAGCAGGCAGTACAGTGGACAGGTAAAATCTCTACCTTCATAGTATTTGCAGTTCTGGTAAAGAGTTCATCAAGAAAACATTGTTCAGTAATGTTTGGAAAAATAAAAAATAAAAATCTAAGGAAGCATAGCTTTAAGCAAAAGTGTTGAGGATTGCAAAATCCAGGTCTATGTGGTATATCACGATATGAGCAAATGCTACAGGGGTCTGTGTGACTATATTGGAAATGCTTCCTTAAATTCAACCTTAATCTAAGAAATCCATTTTTTTTTTTAAACAGAAACAGTTTAAAAGGCTAAGGAACAGAGAACAATCAAGAATGTTACTGAATAACACAGAAATAATTTGTTTCTCATTTTTATTCTAGGGCTTTTCTTCAGGAGGCAGCCAATATGGTGGACAGGTAGGCTTTTCTTTCTCAATACCAGTCAATTGTGCTAGTGACAGGCACTCCCAATTTACCTGTGTATCTTTCCTTCACAAGAACTGTTTTTTCTCACCACTGTCCTTCTTGCCCAAAGCCTAGGTGGCATGCTATTTTCCTTTTGCATGTCATTCAGAGAACCCAAAGGCCAAAGTTTTCCCTAATATCTGTAGCATGTAAGAATACTGCATTCATTCCAGCTGCTCTGGCCTCTTTTCAGGGGAGGTGGGAGAGGAATAACCAACACTTTTTCTGTACTCAGATTTCTTTATGCGCCCTTGTGGGAGTATAGTTTTCACTGTAAGAGTAAATGACAAAAAGATTATATTAACAAACAAACAAACAGATGACCAAAAAAAAAAAAAAAAACAGTAAGTGCACAACTTGCCTGAAAGAACAGTGGAGAGAGAAGAAGATAATTTTTAGAAGGTGCTGAGTGAGTCTTTGAGCAGGAACTTGAGTCTGTTCTCTTGCAATAGCCAAATATGAGTTTGACTTTTTAATTCAGAAGCTTCTTCCAATGATGTGCTCCTTAAAAAATAAACTTGTTTGTTTTGTATGTAATACAGGGTGGATGTCTGTGTCCTGGTGGAAGCTCAGTAAGTATTCTTTGTATATCTTCCATAGTAATGTGTAACTGGAATGTTCCCAAGGAACTACACTTGAATTAATTCTTCCTGTGAATTTATACAAATGATAATAGTTGTTTGGCATTGTGCTTAAGTGAGAGATTTTGAACTTGCTAAGGACTAAAATATTAATTGACTTGCAACTGTAATATTGTATTCAAAACTAGCTACCCACCCAGATGCATTTCTATTTAAAAAAAAAAGGGGGGGGGGAAATAAATTGCACTTTCCCCACCCTGGATAAAATAAATAGTAATGTTCTCCAGTCGTATTGAAGGAAACCCAGTGCCAATTCTCTAAAATACCCAGACATGAAAAACTGCTTCAAAGCATTTCATTTATTTGGTTTGTAAGAGAGGTGCAGAAGTTTTCTGAGAAACTGTTTTCCAAGTATCTCATAGCGTATTTGCTGTTTTTGGTATATGTGTGTGTGATACTGCTCTTTCTATGATAGTTATTAACAGAATGATTGAAATAGTGAGCTTGAATATAAAATTCTTGGCTTAAAATGCTTTCAGGTGGGAGCAGAGCAACATATTTATTTATTTATTTTAAAGGTTACTATTTTCATTTTTCTGTCTTAGTGTATTTTCTATATTTTTGTAACTACTAAAAACGAACAAAAACCACCTGCTTTGAATTTTATGATAATTTGTTTTTTAACTGGATTCAGTTATCTGTTGCTACAGTATAGACAAAATTGCTTAATTTCTTCTTTCTCACCTTATGAAATCAAGCAAAAACCATGTTGCATGAGTATACCACTGAGTATCAGAAGTGCTAAAAACAGCATATAAACTATTAGCTTGCTTCTCTTTCCAAGCAACCAATGTGAAGGAATAAGGAGTAATTGAAACTAAAACCTTTACTTGTTTGATCAACCAACTAGAAAAGTATACTAGCAATCAGTGTGAATTTCTTCACAGGCACAATAAGTCAAGGTTATGTTCTTGATGCTTTTATGCTCTTATGTTTTTCCTCTACATAAGATGGAATTTTACACAAAGTAACAATTGCTATTTTTTGTTGAATATAGGGCTCTTTTGGAGGAAACAGCTACCATGGTGGACAGGTAAGCAATTATTCTTTAACACTTGAATGGATTAGCTTCTCGGGAATTAACATGGCTTGGTTGCCATATTCGCCCAGAAGCCATTAAATATTTAAGTTAATCACAGAGATAGGGACAGAGCTTTTAATGGAGTATATCTGGCTTTTATTGAATCAATCTCTTCAGATTTCAATTGTATCTTTTTATAGTGTCTGTTGACTTTATCAGAGCCAAGATTTTAATAGTAGTCAAGATTGTCGTTTTAGAAACCTGTTTACTTTGAAAAAATATTTGAAAATATTTTGCAGGTTTTATCTCATTGAAAAAATACTAACGTAGTGCATAACAGTGCTCTTCCTCTGATGTAGTCATCTGCCACCTGCATTAATACCTATAAGACTCTTTCAGTTACTTGGTGTTAAGAATATTGTTTAGATTCGATCCATTTTTTGGTGCCAGGTAGTAGTGGGGAAAAAAAAAAATAAAAGAAAAAATTTAAAAGAAAAAAAGAAAAAAAAAAAAAAAGAAGAAAAAATAAATACAAAGCTTCAAAATTTCACTTTATTTTATTTTATTATTTTTTTTTTACAGGGTTCATCTTATTCTGGAAGCAATCAGTATGGGGGACAGGCAAGCAACTCTTTGTTTTCAAGACTTTATTCCTACTTGTTATTTATTAAATGAAAAATACGATGCAGGGACTGTTAGTAACTGAAATGAAAAAAACAGCAACAAAATTCAATACAAAGAAAGTGAATAGATCATAATTTCAGTTGTTTTACCTCTGAATGCCTCTTACTTCAAGAGATAATTAAACCATTTTCATGTTTCAGTTGCCCATGGCTACGGTACCAGTTAAAAATCTATTTTCTGTGTTATTTTTCAATCTTATTATTAGTTAGCATATTTTTTTTGCAATTTTTTAGACTAAGTACTTGGAAATATGATGCAAAATATACTACTATATTGCTCTGAAAATACCTATTTGAGTGTGTTGCCCACAATAATACTTCTTTCCTAATCTTCAGCTGCAATTCAAACCTCTCACTGTAAGCAGCTCCTTATGTGCCTTTTGTAGACTTAGTAGTTTGTTACAGATAGAGGAAATATTACTGGCCCAAAAAGTTAACAAATATAATAGATGCCTATCTAATAAGAGCGCAGAACATATTTTTCATTAGTATTACTCTGTTGGGAAAAAAAAAATCTTTTTACTTCACTGGAAAGCATTTGAGTTCACTATCACTGTATTGAGCCAATGATTTCTTGTAGCACAGAGAGAACAGAGGTCTAAATAACTCAGGTTTTATAAGCTTCATAACAAATCACATCTTTCCCAACTTACTTATTAGAAATAATAAGGAAAAAAATACACTCAAAGCTCTCTGTATGCATGCTTCACCTAACAGAAAAATCATAAGCAGAATTTTTCTTCTCTTGAACAGAACCATACATAAAGGCACTTGAAATCCATATATTTGTCAAAGAGTAGTCTTAGCGGCTGTTTTGTGATGGCCAAATTTACTACTTTCATCTGTTAAAGAATTTAGAGGAATTAGTCAGAAGTTTTTCAACTGCATCCTTTCAGATTAATACACTCCCAGATTGCTGCTGCTGTCTCCTGTCACAAGGTCTTTCTATGATATTTCATTCTGCACAGCAAAAAGGAGTAACTGTTGTTATTCTATTATTCTGTGAATACTTAAGTATTTTTTTTCTGTGATTTTATTTTATTTTATTTTATTTTTTTTATTTATTTATTTATTTATAGGGATCTTCTCACTCAGGAAGCAGCCAGTATGGTGGGCAGGTGAGTGTATTCTCTTCCCATCACTGCTAATGCTTTCCCTGTACTCTCCGGGTCAGTTATTTGATGCTGAAAGATGCATTCATTTTTACTGAGCTTAAATATCTGAGGTAGATCAATATGTAAATATCTATTAAAGTAGCTTCAGCAAGTTGAATAAAAGAATTATCTATATTATTATAATTACTGCTCTGTGAAAAACATATCTTTGATCATACACTGCTTTTTTGATTCAGAATAATAAATTGCTGTTGTTTTGAGGTATAGTAGATAGATGAGGTTTTAAGTACCCCAGTTAGTTTTCTTCAAACAACATTCAGGTAAGTTTGTCCTAAGTACTGCACAAATGGTCTTAAGGCAGTGACACAAGATGTTTTTTATTCAACTAAAAGGTGTTTGATTGTCTTCTTACAGGGCTCATCTTCTTCAGGAGGCCGACAATATGGTAAACCAGTAAGTAAAAACTTTTCAAGTTCAACTTTGTTTGTTTATTTGTTTTTTCTGGTAAGCCTGTTTTTTCATTTTACTTTTTTTTTTTTTTTTAAGAAAAAATTGTAGCCAATTAATTACAGACATTTTCTGAGAGTTACTCAAAACAAATATGCAGTGTGTTTGGATAATCTCAACAAATGCAAGCACAAGATTTATTTTCACTCAGTTCCCTAATTTTTTTGCCAGCATTTAACTCAGTAAATGGACTTTGTCATTCTCTAGATTATTTTTAGTAATAACAGAATGAGACTATAGGACTGTTATTTGTAGTAAGGGACTTTCACGAACAGTTACTTCTGTTTAAATTCATTCAGCAATCATACACTGTGTGTTCAGGGATCACTTTTTGAATTACTTTATATCTATATGTCTTTGAAAATATTCCTGGCTTCCTTTGAAGAAAATATTTTCATTTTGAAGGACACAATAGTTGCTACTTCACTATGTTTATTTTTACCTTTTCCCTTTAAGTATTTTCAACCATGTAATTTAGACCTTGCTCTTGTCAATCAATTGCAGGAGATACAAATAAGCACATGCAATGTGCTTATTTCATGTTTCTCTCTTATAGAACATAAAACCTGTTCATATAGAACCTGTTCATTAAAAAGTGGGCACAACTGTTAATTTTCGTCCAGCTAAATCATAAAGGAGAGATGTTTTATGTACCATATTTGAGTACCATTATTGTACCACTTCTTAGAGTCAATGCCTGTGAGATTTCTTGTTGGTGATGACATTCAAATAAGCAGAGCTACTTTGTCGGAGGACCAAATAAGATTTTGTAGAATTACTAGCTTTTCAGTATTCACTTTTATTTTAAATTATGTTCCTTATTAGAGCTTTCTTTGGGGCTGTATAGGGCTATAGCATAAAGACTCTTAATGTTTCCTTTTTTTTTTCCATTCTTCATTTCAATTTTAATTTACCTTTTTTTCCCAACTGTAGACTGATTCCAAATGAATTAATGTATAATTTGACCTTATTTTTTTCCTTTCTATATATTGAATACATTGTAACTACAAACCAACTCCTTCTTAAGAACTTTGAATTAAACTTTCTATGACTAATACATCACACAAACAAATATTTACAACAGGACAATGCTAAGCATTCTTAATTCACATAGGCTACTCTCTAGGATTTTGGGGTGACTGGGCACAAAATACGTTTCATTGTCCTGTGGTCCTTTATTCCAGTTAGCAAGTATATAATGAAGTACAAATAAACTTAGAGTCAAAACGAACTGGCTATTTTTATTTTTATTTTCAGGGTTCATCTTCCTATGGAGGTGGTCATCAAGGAAAGCCAGTAAGGACATTCTTTTTTCAGTATACCACAACTAATTCGGAAATGTTGATTACAGTATTTAAAATAGTTTAATATAATTGAAAATTAAAATTATGTTACAATAGTAAATAAGTCATAAATGCCTGAGAAAACTGGCCACTAAATTAAAGTTGGAATATTTTGTTCAAACTTCAACCTTAGGGTGAGGCTGCATTCATTCCTCCCACCAACAACGTTTTGATGTATCTGTTATTTGTCTAGGGGAATGTGTTTGGATAATTTTGTTAGGAATTATGTATTTAAATACCAGGGTAGCTGTTTCAGTTTCAAATTTTGTTGTTCACTCAGATTGATACATGGCTTTGAAAATCTTCTGAAACTGTTAATGGAATAAAAAAGGTGTAGCTGTGCTTACTTGAGACCGTTCACTTAAAATGGGAGAAAAAATTGCAAGGAAAATGTAAAATGAAAGTCTACTAATATAGGACATTTTCTAGATTCATGTATGTTCTTTAAACAGTTCATGAGTAGTCTACTATAGCAAAAGTAAATGTCTTATTAATATTTTACAGGGGTACTCTAACTCAGGAAGCACTTATTCTGGGAAACCGGTAAGAAAAATGTCATCACAGAATCTTTTAACATCATAGATTTTTTTAGTAAATAAATAAATAAATAAATAAATAAATAAATAAATAAATAAATAAATAAGGATGGTTGGTAGAGCAATTTCTGGGTGATTTGGTTTGAAGATAACACTGTATATTAGTTCCTTTTGTATTAGAGCATATTTAAAGAAACTGCTATTGGAAACATGGGAAATACGGAAAACAGCCTCTGGTTGGGGAAGCTCTTTTGGTTTCAGTTATTTTAAATCTGAATCTGTCTTGCTTTACATTCCAGTTAGTGACCTTGTTACATTTTGCTGTCCTCCAGTTTTGAATTCCTGTTTTATCTGTGTAGGTTTTTGTAGGTCCTGCTTGGTTAATCCTTAAGTTTTGGTGTTGTGTTTTTTTTGTTTGTTTTTGTTTATTGCTTTGATTAACCCAACTCTTGAGTCTTTCAGTTACAGGTTACTTCTTTTCCCCCACCGACCCCTCACACTGTTCCCTCCATTTTTATTTTTTAGCACTTCCTAATTTTTTAAATCCTCTTTCAAATACAGGGATGAGAAACTCTGTATGGAATGTGATAATGGAATGAGAGAAAAATAGGCTTTTGCCCCTTCATCAGCTGTAGATGACATTTTCACATGTAAAATGGGATAAAGAGAATGTGGAACTAAAACTATTTCCTTCACCTGTCTGAATCTAACCCACAGCATATTTTTTATTGTTATTATTATTTAAAAAAAAAAATAGTGGTCTTCAACAAAACTGTCTTCAAAACCATTGAGTTTGAACACTTCTAGATTTCCTTACTTTTTGTTTGTTTGTTTGCAGAATTCGCCTTCCTCAGGGGGCAGTCAAGTGGTAAGCAATTTTCCTCTTTGTGGTTTCTACTGGTTTCTTCCTATTTATATATTGCAGAAAATGGAAAGAATTTATTATACTTGTGAGGCCTAAACAATATATAGATTATCAGATTTCCTGTATGTGAATAAGCATTTGAGACTGCATGTGCAATGTACATATAATAAATGGGAACAGTATCAATAAAAATGTAGAAAAGCAGGACTATGTAGGTGGTCCTGCTTTTGAATGTATACTTTTTATACTCCTGTTTATTACTTGAAAACTGAACACCTGTTGAGTTGCACATACTATAGATGTGGCACATATTTTTTTAATGTCAGAAGTATCTACACAATAGAAGGGGCTAATAGCAAAAGATTGCTCTGAAACTTTCTATGCTTTTAATGAGGGGAATTTATTTTGAATTTAGCTTATCACAATTGTTCTCTGTTTTTATAGAGCTCTGCTGGGAAACACTCCAGTCCCCAACTCCTGCTGTTGTTCAGTGTTTTGAGTGCCTTTGTACTCTCTGCTGTTACATCAAAATGGTCTATATGAACTTCTGAAGATGTGTTTGGCATCCTAGACATGGATTGTACACAGTAATATCAGATTAATTACCCGGTGTCAGAAAAAATACCCTTAAATGAAATTGGCAGATTGTACTTGGTTGTCATGTTCTATGTCTGGTTAATATGTCATGTCTTTCATTAGTTTATCTTCTGGTTTTAGTCATTAGTAGATATCATTAGTTTCATCAGTGTTTTAGGCATCATTTTAGGTATAATTTTAAGAGAGCATATTGTACCTACCTGTATGATTTTTTTTTATTATTTTTATGTCCAGTCAAGAATGTGATGAACACCTATCTGAACTTTGATTGGTGAGAGAATCAAATGCTTAGAAAATTCTTGGTTAGTAACCAAAGCAGAAGGAAGTCGGATTGTTTTATGTGCAAACTGAGCAGTGTCCAGGTCCTCACCACATAAAATAAAGACAGCCTGTAACTTCTGGTAAGCAGATGTCCATAGTATAGCAGAAAAATTGCTAAAATAGTATCAGAGTATTGGCTTTAGTCTATTGTAGTCAAATTCATGTTTAATATGGAGGTTGAAAAGTGAAAGATCTTACAGAGGACTGAAATCTGTTGGGTATTAAAGCATATTTATTAAAGAAGCCAAACAGCTCAAGGCAAAGAAACAAATGGATTGCAAATAAGCTAGGGCAGCACAGGAGGCAGTTAGGTCAGTTGCCTGGAAGCTGCTGAAAACCAATGTATTTTCCCCTGGGAAGGAACAGAAATGTAATTAAGTTCACAAAATTGGTAGTATCTTAGGATTGGCTCCTTTTCTTAAGTGTTTTGTCTAGCTTACGCCACCTGATGTATCTGCAAGTTTAATCTCAAGAATGACGCTGATACCTGCAACCAGGTACAGGACATGTGGGCGCAGAGGACCATGACCCATCCTTGGCTTCAGGAGCTGTTCCACCGCGTGCAGTACCATCTGTCAGAGCCGCCAGCCTTGGTGCAGTGCCCATGGCAGTGGCACCAGCGTGGCGGTGGCGTGTCCATGGCGGTACTGCCGATACCACCTCGGCGCCAGCTTTGCGCTGCGTGATGTTACCAGCACGCCTTCTGCTTACCCATGCTTCTAGTTCATGTCTTGTTGAGCGTATGCCCACCAATAAAATTGTATTTATTGTCTCCTACGGTTTGCAACTGCACCTCGCGAGGTCTATCTCTATCCACCTGCCACGAGCCCCCCGCTGCTGCCCCCCGCTGAGCCCCCGAAGCCGTGATTCAGGCATAAAACACACGAACGCGACCTTGACCCCTGGGCGGACAATTACAATATCGCTGCGTTAATGGGAGAGCGCGCTGCGAGCTGGCGCCGCGCCGCGGCTCCCCGGCCAGGCCGCCCCCGGCGGGGGGAGGCCCCGGGGGCTCGGTGCCCTCACACGGCGGCGGCCCCGGGGGCCGGGCGGGGCGGGAGGCGAGGCCCGGCACGGCTCGGCACGGCCCGGCACGGCTCTGGGAACGGAGCGGGCGGGGCCGCGGCTGCAGCCGGAGCCTTTGCGGGACGGGACCGCGGCGCCCGGAAACAGCGCGGGGCCGGGGCCGGGGCCGGGGCCGGGCCGCGAGGGGCCAGCGGGGCGCCCGCAGGTGGGAGACGGCGCTGGGGGGTGGGGGGGGCGCTGGGGGGGAACCGCGGCGCCCTCAGCCTGGGGGAGCGCTGCGAGAGGGGCGGCCTGGGGAGGGGGAGCCGGGGAGGCCGGGGTGAGGCGGGGGTGCCGAGCAGCCGGGTGGGTGCTGCGAGCAGGTGGGAAGGGGCAGGGCAGCACCAGCGCAGCGCAGGGAGCCCCGTGGAGTCTGTCCCGAGTGAGAACGGGGGGGAGCTGGGCACCAGGGGAAAGGCTGTCAGGGAATTATGTGTTAGAGAAGAGAGAGACCTAAGTAAATGCACCGGGGCTTGTGTTATTTGAGACCTAAACAGGCCTGAGCGATACGCAACAAAATAACCTAAAATTGAGTGGGCACCCGCTGGGAAGCTTGTCTGTCGTGGTGGCCTCTGCGTGGAAGTGTTGGGGTCGCAGGCAAGCCTCGCTTCCCAGAGAACTTGGGAGCAGACTGACAAAATGGGTTTGGGAATGAACATCAGCTGAGGGACTGCGCCTCCCAAAATTGGTGGGGTGCCTTTCTGTGCAGTCAGGCACTGTGCATGACCCCCTCGTACCCACTGCGTGTGGGCCCGGAGGGCCTGACCTGCTCAGTTCTTCTCAGCAAACCCCACAAAAAGCCCGGCTGTGCAGGCAGTCTGCTGGAGTAGACTCCAGCTCTGTGGCTTCAGCTGCAGCAGGCTGTAGCCCTGTAGCTCAGGCTTTTCTTTTACCAAGGAAGAAGTCGCACCAAATTTTAGGGGCTGCAGAATGAGTTTGAAGCCGTAGAGAAACTGATTTACAATAACACTTTCCTTTGGAAAACTGTAACTCATGGTTCCTTTCTCCATTATCTCTCCTTCTGGGAGATAAGGATCCATTGGTTTGGGATGCGTGATGTTCTGGCATGTGGAAGCAGAGTGTGTAGTGAAAATGTAGGTCTGGGGAAAGACTGTGGTAGAAGTAAGTATAAATTTAATGTAATCAATGCAATGTATTTAGAAGTCGCTCTATATCCCTAACAATCCTACATTTCCTTATGCTGGTTATGGTGCTTTTTGTAACAACATAAAAAAGTCAGGGGTCATCTGAACCAGGTACCTAGGGGAATTAAATCACTTGTCTGAAATCACATGCCAAATTTGTCATGGTTAAATCAGGGCAACACATTCTTCATCTCTGGGACAAGCTTGCTACTTGGAGCTAGCTATTCCTCTTCTATTACTCTTGAATGGCTTGCCACCTGGGCATGTTCTTCATCAGTTACTTCAGTCCCTGCCTGAATGCATGCTGCTTCTGCAGGCGTAGTGCCCTCCTTGGAGCTCAGGAGGCTGCACGGCTGGGCTGCAGGGAAGGAGGGGTTCTTAGTGTGTGCCTCCTAGGAGCCAGCCTAAGAACATACCATGGTTAGGAGTTTGGTATTTTCCCATTTGAACCATTCACACTTTTGAATCTTGTTGTCTTATATTCAGACCCCTTCAGTACACTGCTTACCGGTCTGAATGTATTGGTAATGACTAGCTTTCTGCAATAAGTGTCTACAGATTTATTTTCACTGCAGTATCTTGCTTGTGTTACTGCACTCAAACTGTGTGGCCTTGTTGGAGGGTGGCTGCCCTGCCTCGAGTGCACAGACTTGGTTAGTAACTCATGAGTAGCGTAACTGAGCTGCAGCTGAACCCCAGCGGTATTCAGTGTTCGCTCTCAGCACCTTAAATTGAGCCACGTCATTGACTTGACGCATCTGCAGGAGCTGCAGCGGGGCAGCGCCTCAGTTCACCCCCAGCCTGATGTTGCACTCATGTACATGTATGTTTGAGGAGGGATTTGGACTAAAAGTGAGAACTGACTGCCTGCTTGCTCTCAGAGCCTGAGTGTGACGAGTATCTTTCCATACTGTGACCTGTACAATGAATGCAGTGTGTGTACTGTTTGAAGAGAGAGGCAGGTTGTATCAAATTTCCATGCTGGCAGGCAGGCGTTGGCTTAATAACCTGAGTCAATATAAAACTACTGCACTACTGTGCACATATAAAAAGTCTTTCACCTTATAAGCAATGCTGAAGGTAGATTTAGTTCAATGAGGGCCTGCATTTCCTGAGCACTGAATATGCGATTTCTTGAACACTCATCAAACCAAATTAAATTCTCATCAGTCAAAAAAAAAAAAATAATCTTATCTTTGGGTTCTTAGCTTTGCTGTAAAGGATGAAGTTTTGGTTGGGTTTGCATTTGTTGGTTTGCCTGGGGTGGGGTGTTAAAGTGTATTTAGCCACACTGAAAATTTGTCTTACATTTGAGATTCACAACTCTCAACTTTTCTCTCTGATACATAGATTAGGATGGTGACATTTTTGCCAAACAAAAAAGAATAAAAATCCTTTGTGTGGCCATTAAAAAGAAAAAAAAAAAGAAAAAGAAAAACAAACAAACAAACAAACAAACAAAAAACAGTGTTACGTTCTGCATAGTTTTCTGTGAATATGGAAGAAAACCTTACCTAGGTCCCAACCAATCCATAGTATTATCTGAAATGAAACATTAGTTAATATGTAATTGCATCCTCTTTATTAGACTTGGCAATGTCAGACTTTTCTGGTTGAACGATATGCCAGTGAATCACTGATACAGCTTTCCAGTATCCTTGGCAAAAGCCTAGGTTTTTGGACCAAAGTTGAGAAGAAATCATTGGTTGGTCTTTAGCAATTGCATTTTAATGTGTAACTGCTCTGTCTATAATTACCTTTTAGCATCAGCCTGATTTTTATAAGGCCATATTTCAGGAGCTAGGTCCATCAGTGTTCCACTGTGTTGTGCTTGATATCCTTCTCATGAAATACTGTTAGAAAGTAGTGATGCTTTTATTTTTTTACACTAGTTAAGATATTTTTTTTTTAATGTAAAAGGAGAAATTGAAAATACTACTATAAGGAAACATTCATCTGGAGAGAAAAAAAAAATGTTTTTCACTTCTTGCTAGAAGAAAAAGGGAAAAACTCTGCTAGAACATTTGCTCTTATAATACTTATGAGAAGAATACAAGCTTAAAGAAAAACGGTGCACTTAATTCACATTATAAAGTATCCAGCAAGAAGAATGAGTAACAAACAGAAAAACAAACGAAGGAGCAAGGTAAGGTGACAATTATAGGCAGTTTATGTGAGGGAACAGAGGTGAAATCCTAACATCAAAACATTAAACATTAAACATCAGAACATTTAACATTAAACATCAGAAGTACCAGCTTTGGGGTTATTACAAATATTTACAACTTTATTATGATTTTCATAAAATTGACAGGCATGTGAAAGATTTACATATTTGGGGCAGAATGGGGAAGAGATGCATTATTGAATGATAGAAATCCAAATTTGGCAGTTAAATATTTGTATGCGTGTAAAATCCTGTTCAGAAACCAGTTTGGCAGCACTTTCTAGATCCTGAAAGGTCTTCACTTCCTCAGTACCATCTGGGATATTTATTTATGTACATAAACTGTTCATTGTATTAGGTGTTGCTTTCAGCTGTAAAGAAGGCTACACTGAGTCCGATAGCTTCTACACCAATGCTTTATGGAACAGAGTGTCCCTGTGAGGAATGTGGCTGGGGTACAGAAAGTAGCATGTTCTGTGCATGTTATCCGACCCAGGGAAGAGGGCAGTGCCCATGGTAAAACAGAGAAGGAAGAGTTTTAGTGGGGAAAAAGAAAAAGAGGTTCTTCAGGTTCTGTGAGCTAGCTCTCCCTCCGCCTCCCCATTGTGCTTTTCCTCCTTGTTGCCAGCTTATTGTACCTGTGTAGGAACAGCAGCAGCAGTGGGTTCACGTTCCTCCTGAGAAATGCGAGAACACAGCCCTGTTTCTGTGATCTGCTGTCTTGATTTCAAAGATTTTCACCCAGGAAGTGCATCCATACCTGTTCCGCCAGAATTAGTGTTGACTCTACTGTTCGCTTTCCTTTTTTTCCCCCTTCTGTAAGGCAGACTTAATGAGTGCTTATTTTCTGGCAGTTCAGATACGAAACTTGTGTACTGGCACACAAAAATTAATAAACTTTTCCTTTTGCACTTGTTAAGAGTCTGGCAAATTCTGTCAGCTTTGTGTTATAATGGTGTGACTGCCTTTTCTTTGGTTAAGCATTCTGAAACTCGTAACAGGAGGGCACATTATTATTTAACTTGTGAATTTAACCTGTGCTTTTGTTCTGTGACGTGCTGGAATTCATACTTAACTGCTTTCTTGGTGTTTTATCCACTTCTCAGGGTAGTGTTGCATGTTTGGTTTATTTTGGATGCTGAATTCCTTTTTAATTTTTTTTGTATAAACCTCTGAAGTTTCAGAAATGTGAGGAAAGTTAAATTTAATAAATTTAATTACAACTGAGCCTGCTGCAGTGACTAAGAAAAGCTTCCTAGTAATTGAAACAGAATTAGTGAAATATATTGCAGAATACTAGTTAATTTAGGATAGTCTATAGTTGCAAAAGAAATGCATAGTCAAATGAAATGTGGATCATTTGAGCATGAATTGAAATCTTTTTTTTAATTATCAAACAATGAGAAAATGCAAGAGCTTAAAAATTCGATGAGTCTGAAACATGCTGATCAAATAAGATACTTTGTGTTAGACAAAGCTGTCTTAGGGGTTCTGTGCTTACCTTATCTTAATTTCTTTGTAACATCATGGTGAAAAATTTAGGGAGCACCTGGACCCGTGTGATCGCCCTGCGCCCTTTTATTCTTGCCCACAGTGTCAGACCAGGCTTGCAGAAGGGATCTCCTCATACGCAACTCAAACTGCCCTTGGGCAATCATAGAATCATAGAATATCCTGAGTTGGAAGGGACCCTTAAGGATCATCAAGTCCAACTCTTGACACCGCACAGGTCTACCCAAAAGTTCAGACCATGTGCCTAAGTTCACAGTCCAATCTCTTCTTAAATTCAGACAGGCTCGGTGCAGTGACCACTTCCCTGGGGAGCCTGTTCCAGTGTGCGACCACCCTCTCTGTGAAGAACCCCCTCCTGACGTCAAGCCTAAATTTCCCCTGCCTCAGCTTAACCCCGTTCCCACGGGTCCTGTCACTGGTGTTAATGGAGAAAAGGTCTCCTGCCTCTCGACACCCCCTTACGAGGAGGTTGTAGACTGTGATGAGGTCTCCCCTCAGCCTCCTCTTCTCCAGGCTGAACAGGCCCAGTGACCTCAGCCGTTCTTCGTACCTCTTCCCCTCTAGGCCCTTCACCATCTTCGTAGCCCTCCTCTGGACACTCTCCAACAGTTTCATGTCCTTTTTATACTGTGGTGCCCAGAACTGCACACAGTACTCGAGGTGAGGCCGCACCAGCGCAGAGTAGAGCGGGACAATCACCTCCCTTGACCTACTAGCGATGCCGTGCTTGATGCACCCCAGGACACGGTTGGCCCTCCTGGCTGCCAGGGCACACTGCTGGCTCATATTCAACTTGCTGTCTACCATGACCCCCAGATCCCTCTCTTCTAGGCTGCT
This sequence comes from Aythya fuligula, assembly GCF_009819795.1. Taxonomy (NCBI): domain Eukaryota; kingdom Metazoa; phylum Chordata; class Aves; order Anseriformes; family Anatidae; genus Aythya; species Aythya fuligula. Next base: position 29,043,392 of record NC_045566.1, on the reverse strand, counting down.
CTCCAGCGTCTCATCGCCCAGTCTGTACATGCAGCCAGGGTTTCCCCGTCCCAGGTGCAGGACCCGGCACTTGCTCTTATTGAACTTCATGCGGTTGGTGATCGCCCAGCTCTCCAACCTATCCAGATCCCTCTGTAAGGCCTTTCCACCCTCATTCGAGTCCACAACTCCTCCAAGTTTGGTGTCATCAGCAAACTTGCTCAAAATACCCTCTATTCCTACATCCAGTTTGTTTATAAAAATATTGAAAAGTACCGGCCCTAAAATGGAGCCTTGAGGGACCCCACTGGTGACCGCCCGCCAGCCTGACGCAGCCCCATTTACCATAACCCTTTGGGCCCTGCCCGTTAGCCAATTGCTCACCCATCGTATGATGTTTTTATTTAGCTGTATGGTGGACATTTTGTCCAGTAGGATCCTATGGGAAACCGTGTCAAAAGCCTTGCTGAAGTCCAAAAAAATCACATCAGCTGGTCATCTCTGAGTTTAATGAGGCATTTCATTTAAAATAGGTTGGTCATATTTCCTGCTAGAATTCTCTTTTTTAGTGGTTTAGGTATCTGTAACTAAAGAAATTCAGTTAGATTTGGAGACCTCCTACAAACTTGAGAATAAACTCTTAAACAAATCCTTGATTTTGTGCAAGATTCTCTTGCTGTGGATATATAGCGGCTGAGAAGCTCAAAAGTTTATACAGTCAGATCTTTAAGAGACAGAAGTTTTAAGGCTAAGAAAAGTCCTGTCATTTTCTTCTTGTTGCTCATATAGTAAATTCAGATAATATTCGTGGGTTTTGTTCAAGAATGGAGAGAGGAAAATAAATACACCCCCTAGGTTTACTGTCCATTAAGCCAAATTGATTGTGTTCCTTTTGACCTAATATATTACATCTGTAAACAGTGGGGCATACCAGTATTTCAGGAAGGACAGTGTAAGAATGATATTAAAGTAAAATTGAAGATGTAAAATTTTAGCCTGTTGTGGAGAAGTTACTAAAGGAAATGAAAATCTGCAAGTCAGAAATGCGTTCGTTCTGTCTGAAAGAAGATTGTGAAGTGGAAAAAGGTGATTTTACACTTCTAAAAGTCTGCTTCCTTTTAGCGGTTATTTTCCAGACTTCCCACAGTCTGATATTTTATGAGCTGAAGGTCAATGTGTCCTGTATAGTTGTGTTGTGTTTTTTTTTTTTTTTTTTTTTATCATTTTCTCATGCTGCAAAACCTTTTCCATGTCCTCCTCCCTTTTGTTTTTGAGGAGAACAGCTCCTCGTGTAGCATCCCTGTACATTTTCCCCCCCATGTACTGCCATCCCCAGCGGATGAAATGCCGTCCTGGCTCCCTGCAGGCAGGCTCTGGGTCCGGGCCTGCCCCTCACCTCTTCCTCACCTCCTGCTGTTACCGCAGGGTGCGGCCACAAGGTTTGCTGAGTAAACTCTGCAGGCGCGGTTTATTGTACTGTGTTTTTCTCTTTTACCTGGACTAATAAAAGAAAAAGATAATGAGGCTAATAAAGTCGCAGGGTTATTGTGGCCACTGAACACCCAGCCTTTGAATTAGCACGTGTAGATCTGGTTGGTGAACAGATGCGTGCTGCAGTACTGAGCAGCCCGGCCAAAGTCCGGTGAGAAACCAGCCTGGGAGGAACCCTGTACACAAGAAGCGCGTCAGGAACTTCGATTTCAGTATTGATTTAAGACCTCAAGGTGCAGGCTGTTACTGCTGACAGTATTTAATCTTGCTTATGACTGCACAGTCCGTTGCAGCGGGGGTAGCAGGAACTCCTGGCTAGGTGGGTGATTACCCCGCTGGCAGCGATCTGTACCTCTAAACCCCCTGTGAAACTGCAGCTGAAGGCAGTCCGGCTGTTTGAAGTTCAGCACTTGGCTCATCTTCTGGATCCAGTCCCCAGTTTGCACCCAGGATTAAGGACTGATATGCAAATGTTATAAAAGCAGGGAAGAGAGATGAGGATAGTTGATAAGACGTTGTTTGCTCAGCTGAGGGTGCTTAGTTCATTGGTACAGGTAAGGATCTGAACTATGTAGTTCCTGCTCAGTGAACTTTTCATAGTTTTAGTACGGCATGAAACTGGTTCTCTGCAAACCTGTCATGCTGACCACTGACAAGACAGCTTTTAGTCTATTCAGCTATCAAACTGGACTCTTAAAGTCCTTTTTTTAATGAATTTGGTAAAACTCTGAAACTGCTTTGGTGGATTATTGTGAAGAAACACGTTCTGCTGCTGGTGCTTTTTTGGACACGTTGCTTGGCTTCACAAAGCAGCTTGGTAAATGGGACAAGGTAGAGTTGTGACTGTGTTTCTGGAAGCAAGATTACATCAGTACTATTACTGTGGGGAAAGTTCCCTTTTTTTGGATCATGATTACTAATCAGGATAATACTGTAGTTCGAGACGACATGGTATGTGCTCCTTATGGATTCGCTGGTGGGCTTACTAAACTGCCGTGCATGTCGGTAGGCTTTCATATGAATGCTTTGATGCTTGCTCATAAACAAGGTATTGGTGATACATTTTTACACTGCATAGTATACTATAAGCTGCTTAGTAAATAGTTGTATTTCAGCAAGAAATGCATGTGAATGTTATTTTTTGGTATTGTGACCTATTTCATTTGAATTATTGAACTCCGAGAACTGTGAACATCTCTAAAATAATTTGTCACTTTACAGGCTCACAGAACACAGAAATTTTGGTCACAGTTCAGCAGAGATGTGTGTTCCCATTACCTATATTTTGTTCAGAAGCTTTTTGAAAAATGAAAACCAAAAAGTTTAAAAAAAAAAAAAACTTATATGTAAGTGTATTTTTATGAGATGGTGTTGTTCATCATAACCACATATTGCTCTTTGTACATCCAGATTTTCAGGTCTCAATACTAAAAAATTAGGTAGATGGAAAAGGAGCACAGAAATGGTGTGAGTTGGCCTCTAAATGTGCGTTTGCCTACCAGTTTTTTCCTGTAGCATAGCCAGACCTTTTTATAAAGTTCAGTTCTGTCTTCTCTGTCAGTGGAATTATTTTTTCTTTTCCTTTTTTTCCCTCGGTTTTCTCTATTCTGCTGGTATTTCCCCAGAGGGTATGACGTCTGATCTTTCATATCTTCTCTTCATCGCTTCAGAGAAACCGTTCTTTTTCTTCTCTTTCTCCTCCTTGTTCTCAGCTATAGCAAATGTACTCCTGGAGGTGCTTCTCCCTGACTAACTGTTCTCCACTTTGTTCTTGGGATGTGTAGTTACAGTTATCCTTATGTCAGGGGTTATTCCATCAGAACTTGTTCTTTGAAAAAGTTAGCAAAACTGAACTTTTGTCTGCGGTTTTCTTCATGTGTTACATTTCTGTCTGATTTATACTGTTCTCTGCAGCTGCATCTTTAGCATTCATGTCTTCAGTGAAGAAGCTATGAAGCCATAGTTCCTACAAAAGTATCTTTGGTTAAGTTTCCTCAAAGAAATTCTTGTGCATTACTTCTTCAGCTTCTGCCTCCAGGCATCTTTTTATTTCTCCTTTTCTATTAGGCTTTTGCAAATATTTAGGCAGCCAAATGACTCTTGAGGTAAACAACTATATATTGTAGGAGATGTGTCCGTACTTCATACCTCTCTGACTGTCTGCACTTCATAGTTGCTTGCAGGTTACTGCGGTGTCTCTTAAGTACAGATGCCATATAGACACCCAGCTGACTTTCTAGACTTGACTGCAAAAAATCGTCTACAGCTTAGGGACAGGGTAAGGGCAAGTCAGAAATATTTGAATAACACAGGTCTACAGATCTCTGAAAAAATATCAGTAATAATTGTTGTGAAGTGCATCTTTAGTTAGAGAAGTGCAGTCAGAGGGAAACCACTTCAGTTTCAGTCGCAAATATTTAGAGGTACCAGCACGTCATTCTGCAGCATGTACAAAACTAGATGGTTAAGAGTCAAAATTCGTGTTAAAAATGTTGCACTCTGTAAATGTAAAGCGTATATAGGGGCAGCTTTGGCAAATGTATCCAAGAAGTACTACGCATCAGCTTTACACTTCTAAAAATTAGAACTGCATGCAATGTATTGACTTGTTACTATTTTTCTTTTACTTAAAAATGTTTGTTAACTTTTAATTACTGGTTTGCTTTTATTTCAGCATTATAAAACACTGCTCTGTTTTTTGAATAAGTGGGTAGTGAAGACTGTAACATTTAATTTTCTAAAGGGAAACATTTCTGCATAGATGGATCTTCTTCATACTTAACGTGTATAAAGAATATCAGAAAACAGTGTAACATTCTGAGTAACCCTGGTGCATTTTTGAATTTCCTTGCAATATATCGTGCTTCCAAAAGCAGAATTGCTCTCTGATAGTCTCCTGCACTAAGTTAGTGCTCATATTGGTGGGAAAGGGCAAAGAAATGATGTCAGCTTTGTTGAAAGTTGATTCTAGGTATGAAGGGCATACAATTTTACTAGTGTAAGGTTTGTGGTACTAAGTGCAGTATGAGAAAGTAGGTGCAATCACTTTTATGCAGCTCATTTTTTCTGAGCAGGATAATCAGCAGGACAGAATTAGTGTTGTTTCCCCTGCTGCCCCACCATCCTATATATCTTCCTGTCCAGCCCTGCTTCCCCACAACTCTCCTGTTCTTTCGGCTTCAGGCACACCCCTTACTCTCACTTAAAGCAGGCCAGTCCTCACCCAGTCTTACACCATCACGACATCACCTAGCAGGGCAGAAATTGCAGCCTGAAAAACTCTTCAGAGAGAGAGAGAGAGAGAGAATCTCCTTCCTCCACCTCTCCATTGTGGGGATAGCTCATTGCAGCAGGTGTACTGAGCATTCTGCAGTACCACAGTATAGGGCTTTTTATTTGATATTTTGAAGATATCTCTTATATAGGTGAAGGCTCAGAAGGTCTGTGACTGGTTTAACTTCAGAGATTTCTTCTGTGAAACCAGTTATTGGAAAGTTAATTGTAAGTTAGGAGTCCTTATTTGACTTTTTTTAACAGATAAGAAATATTCCACTGAATTCTTCTATTAACTGTTAGGTTTAATATTCTAATATGCTTCCCCATTTCTAATCATGTATTTAAAAATATTTCTAAAGTGTTAATCTCCTTTCTCTTTAAATATCAGATTAGGTTCGTTGTTTTCTTTTGCTGGCTGAGGTCTCTGGCTAACATTTTTAATAGTCTGATTCCTAAGGGAAATGTCTGTTTGTGATGTTACCTTTTAAGCCTGTTTTTATATATGTTTTTTTTTTCTTGTTTGTTTGTTTTGGTTGTGTTTCAGGAAAAAAATAATCAAGAAATGTCTACCAATTTAAAGTACCTTTCCTTGAGCATCCTGGTTTTTCAGACTACAAGTCTAGTGTTGACCATGCGTTACTCTCGGACACTGAAAGAAGAAGGACCTCGTTACTTATCCTCTACTGCAGTAGTTCTTGCTGAACTCCTGAAGATTTTAACCTGTATTCTATTGGTCTACAAAGACAGCAGTATGTGTTAAATTTTGCACCTAGTAATTTTTGTAATCAATATGCTGTATTGTAATAGCAACTGCAAGGCAGCCATGTGAGTATGGGCTCACAATAAAACATTTTCCTTCTCATTTAAGAAATATTCTTGGAAAGACTGTAGTCATACTTCACTTCTCAACGCATAATATATTGTCTATTTGCTGAAGAGCATTCTCTTTGAATATGAATTCTAAGGTATGCAAGAATAAATTTTCTACTAGCAGCTTGAAGTTTGTGTTTTTTTCAGGCATTTTAGGAAATTCATAAATAGAAGTAGGAAAAAACATGAATGGTAATGTAGAAATGTATAGCAAACAAAATGACAGATGCTGGAGGAAGGAAGCAATTTCATTAATACAGAAAGAAGCACAGTCTTAAGCTCAAAAAAAAAAAGTATATTTGCATTTACTCTATCATTCTTATCTTTTATATTTTATACTGCATTTATCCAATTCCTTGACATACATATTTGGTCTTCAGTAATTATAAACATCGTTATGTATGCAAAAATATTGCTGACTCTGTAGGCTCCTAAATGTGTACTGTTTAGCTGATGTTCTTTAATGTATCATCTTGAAATATATATGATTATTAATAAGTTTTACTTTAACATAGTTTGAATAATTGCTGTAGTTCTGATAGTCTAGGCTACAGCAGGACACTTTGCAGGATGTTTTTAAAAAGATGAAGCTTATGAGAACCAAACAAACATTATACAGTATTTTGAGTTCTTGATAGTGGTGACAGCTATAGAAAGGGGGCAATAATGTTGAGAACAGTACATTGCTCTCTCCTTTTTTTTTTTTCCCTTTCCATTTAGTTAATGTCTATTTCTGTGTTTCTTTGGTAGAGTGCAATTTACGGGCTCTGAACAGAGTGTTACATGATGAAATCCTTAATAAGCCCATGGAAACTCTTAAACTTGCAATTCCTTCAGGAATTTATACTCTTCAGAATAACCTGCTGTATGTAGCATTGTCAAACCTAGATGCAGCCACATACCAGGTATTGTACATTTGGATTGCTCCGCAAGTTTAAAAAAAAAAAAAAAAAAAAAAAAAAGGAAGAAAATATGAATTGTGTGGTAATAACTGTTTCTGGGTTCTTTTAGGTTACGTATCAACTGAAAATTCTTACCACGGCACTCTTTTCTGTGTCCATGTTAAGTAAGAAATTGGGCGTATACCAGTGGCTGTCATTAGTGATTTTGATGACAGGAGTGGCATTTGTGCAGGTAAATAGTAGCAGGTGGTTTGTAATGTGCTTGTGTAATGTGTTTAATCAAGGAACATGAGTTTGTATCCTGATTATACAGCTTCCTGACTCTACCACCTCTGTGCCAGTAACAGAGTACAGCCAGGAGCTACATATCACAATTGGCCAGGGCTACAGGACACCAGAAATGGTTCAAAGGCAAAAGATAGCAACCTCTTCATGTGTTCTGCTGTATAATGTGACTGAGCCTCTGGAGCATCCTTCAAATAACAGCATTACAAGTATTTATTTACACATTTTTTCTGACATTAGTGATTTGGATTCACAGGCCTTACATGATAGCACAGTCCTGCTGCTCACCTTATGATACAGTTTCACCATGGCAAATTTACTCAAACCATTTTGGGAGCAAAATTCATTCCAAATGATATAGCTACAGGGGTTTGTAGTTTTCAGAGGGTAGGATCTGGGGATAAGAGGCTATTCTAAGAATTTTTAACAGATTTTAGCATATCATAAAAATCTTTTATCTTAAATCTTAAAGATTTTTTTTTTTTTTAATTCTAAGGATTAAATGTTATGGAACTTTCAAATTTAATAATTAAAAATGAGAACAGAACATTCTGACAGTAATTAATAGTCTCTTCAATACATTGTCCATGGCATCGCCTTTTATTCTGTTAGCTTTAGAGATATTGTGAGGTTTAGTTTCACAAAGTTCAGCATGTTTTAGCTCTCACACTGAAGAGTGATTTTGTATGACACACACAGAAGACAATTCATCACATTTTAAAGACAGCTGCTATAAGTGTATATTCTGATTTATCTGAGTGTATATAGCTGTTATAAGTGGTATTCTGATTTATACTTGTATGGAGAATAGGTAACTAACTGGCATGTGGTAAAAGTTAGTGACTGTGAATAACCAGGACAGATCATGTTGGGATTCAGAAACAGTGCTGACGGTCCAGAAACGTGTCAGATAAAATCCTGGCCTGTTTAAATTGATAGGTATTCACCCAGCTGAGTCACAACTTTACTTGTTATAAATACATAGAAAGAAAAGTTATGATTTTACAGTTCTTTAGAAGTGTTTGTGATACAAAATGCAAAACCTTACAAGCATATGATAGTCTGCATTTAGTAACTAGTATTGCTTAGGGAAAAAAACAAAACTTGCATGTTATAGATGCTTATGACTTTATTGTAATAGTGACATTTGAATAATTGTTTTTTATATCCAGTGGCCTTCAGACTCTCAAGCAACAGCTGCTAAGGAACACTCAGCAGGATCTCAGTTTGTAGGCCTGATGGCAGTTCTTATAGCATGCTTTTCTAGTGGATTCGCTGGAGTTTATTTTGAGAAAATTTTGAAGGAAACTAAGCAGTCTGTGTGGATCAGAAACATTCAGCTTGGTAAGTTTAATTTTAGTCTTCTGTTACAACAGGAATACTGTATTCTAAAGAATTAAGATAAATGTGCAAAAAATAAAAAATACCGAAAACATTTTAGTATTCTGCATAAACGTACTTTATAAATAAGAGTAGTTTAAACTCTGCTAGATAGGGTTCTAGGAATTGCTTTCTGCTGTCAACCTAGTTCTTGATTTAACTTGGTTATAGGGTGTTTGTAAGTTTGTCCAGAATCTGCGAATTGAATTTGTATTTAAAATGTTCTAAGGAATGTTATCTTATGCAGAGTTTTGTATATTCGTTGTGTCTTTTGCACAGATAAATGTACATAGTAGCTTTTTTTTCCATATTTTTTATTTTTCTTAGAGAGCATAGGAACATTAAAAATAAATATATTCCTAAAACAATGCTTTGAGACCTATTTTAAAATTAACATTTTTTCTCTTGTCCGGATAGGAAGTTTTTATAGCTTGGTACTTTTAATACAAAAAGAACTCATACATTCATGAATAAAGTTGAGGTAATTTATTATGATTATTTCAGTACAAAGGTCAATTTGTTTAAGTTGTCTGTGTAATCACCAAAGAAAGGTATGTGCAAATGTTCATCCTAACTATTTGAATGCCGGCACCTATTAGTACGGGAATACTTTCTATTTCCAAAGTAGTTCTACATCTTCTAGACCATAGATATAAATGATGACAGAGTTGATCCATTTTCCTGAATGTGTTTTCCCTCACCTCAGAGCAATCTTGCCCAGTTTGTAAGATGAGAAACACCACAACAGCAATACCTTTTTGTCCCTGTTTTTGCAATAGGAACACAACTGACTGATGGACTTGTCTTCTTCCTCTAATGGGATACCTCTGGTCCTCACCTGTAGGCAATAATTTTTATTGCATATTTAAGTAAATTTTGGGGGCAGAATTTGAACTTAGGAATACACTTAGGATAGACCTTTGACCAAATTCACAGTACTGTAGACTTAAGTCATAAGGATATTTTGTTTCATCAGGGTGTGTACTGGGTCTTGTAAAAGGTAATGAAGTAACATAAAAACAGGAGACGGTGGTGTTTTTAGTTAGTTTGTTTTTTAATTAGCTAATCGCTAATATTTGTTAACATTTATTGAAATTGTATGCATTAACACTAAGGTTCCTTGACCAGGGATATACCAGGAAAGGTTATGTTAGGGAATTTATGGAGTCAGAGAAGGATGAGTGTCTGGGGCTTGGTCCAGGGTCTGAGGCAGGGTTTTGGTGTTCTGGTTGGATGTAATGTAAAATCTGCTGGCACAGACAGCTGAAAGTAGAACCAGAGGATGCAACTTGTGATGCACTGCTTCCCTGTGGCTTCATGCTGTTGTGACCTTTTCCCTTCCCAGTCGTACCCAATAACAATGGTTAACCACATGCAAACAGGGCTTTTTGATCTCCCCTCATGTTACAGTCCTGCATACTTGTTTGCCAGGTAGTTTGAATGGCTTTTTGGAACAGGTAAGAAGCAAAAACATGAGTATTGCTTCTTGTTTCTTTCACAGATTGGCTGAAAACCCAAATAACTGTGTAGACAGGCTGTTGACTATTTGAACTGATTATTACTCTGAATTTCCATAGCACTATGGTATGCCACAGTGCAGGTATCAGATACAAATTCCACTTAAACACTTAGAGTTATTGAAAAAATCAATAATCCTTAAAAAGTACTCTTCAGATTTTTCTACAGTGCACAATTGTATGTATGAAAGCAAATGACTTTACTAGTTTGATAGTAAGCCTGGTCATACATTGAATGTTTCAGTAACTGTTTCATGAAAACAATGAGATCAGAACAGATTGCATATTAACATAAACAGTTTAAGATAACGAATAACTGGGACTATGATGTATGAAGACATAAATGTTTGTAAGAGTAGTGAAAATCAGATCACCTGATTTATTTAATTTGCTTCAATAGAAAATTCAGTAGAATATGTTTCCTGATACATTTGTTTTTCAGTTCAGAAATGAAATTAATTTTGTTGTATTTCATAAAGGATTTCCTGATACAGCTTTTAGAAAATATTTAAAACATTTAACCGTAATTTCAGAAATACTTTAGTGTATCCTTTCTGCAAGTGCAAGATAGTTACCCACTTCAGATGTTACATCATTCATAAGCAAGAGCTTTGAAACAGAGCTTTACTTAAAATACAAAGAACAAAAAACATACATCCAACGTGATGTTCATTTTCATATCCATAGAGACTTATTAGAACTGTAGGAAAAAATGAAAACAATATCTGAATATTTTTTGAAAAATTGTCCTCATTCAGTTTCTAACACATGCTAGTAGCTTATCTGGGATGTATAAGTAGTTGGTTTCTTGTTTCTGTATTTCTGCGGCTCAACAAGAAAAGAGAAATAATTGGTTTCATATGAGTCAAATCTAAATTATTAAGTATGTCTACAAAAAAAAAAAAAGTATTTCATGTCAAATGGAAGGTTTTACTTCACTCAAAACCAGGCCCTTCTTTTCAGATGCAAGAAAAAACAATGAAAATAGCAGTCAGCTATTCACAGAAATGGAGTGGAGTAAGTGCTTCCCCTTTCCTGCTCAGGACTAGAGCCTAGATCAGTCATAGAGGAGATGCTTTCATCACTTATTTCCTGAGGGGATTACAGAAGGCTTCCTGTCTGATAGCAGAACACCAAACAGTCACCAAATTAGAAACTTTAAAATCTCACCTCAGTTTCTTCTTCTGATGTTGTCAGTGCTAGTAGTTCATTGTGTTCGAGGCTGCTAGCTCAGACAAGGGTCTTGGAAGTGGGGTGCTTCCAAAACTGAACTGATCAGTCCCTCTTTTGCCATGCCAGTGGCCATCTCCTCCTCTGAAAGGTTTCCCTGTTTTTCCTTCCTGAAGTGTGACTTCAGCCTTTAGTCATGACAAGTTTCAGAAAAACTGAAATTGTGCTTAAGTGAGGTTTTTTTACATGCCATAAACAAAAATCACCTTATTTCAGTAGAAAGTAATGAAAGATATGTGTATAAGAATGTCACAGTGGACACAAGGAAAAAATGTGGATATAAATGTGGAAAATAGCTTTTTAAAAGGGATGATCCATCTGAACACTGATTGCATTTGAATGTGGTGATGTTGGATGTGCAAGTCCTATTTTCAATTCAGATATATGTGAGAAGACCTTGAACAAGGAACCTGTTTGCGTGCTTTTTTTGCCTGAAGTTTTTAAACCCATCTTGTACTTTCAGGATTTTTTGGTAGCATATTTGGACTGATGGGTGTATACATTTATGATGGAGAACAGCTGTCAAAAAATGGATTTTTTCAAGGATATAATCAACTTACTTGGATAGTTGTTGTTCTACAGGTGAGATATCCTCTATCATGCTTTGTGAGTTGGGGACTTAACTTTTCTGTAAATGACTGGGTAAATGAGTGTAATTGAAGCTAAGTTCTATAGTTAAGTCTGATACAGCACTATTAAAATTAACTTCTAAATAAAAACCTGGAGAATTCAGAGCAAGTATATGATTAACTATTGTGCAACATAAAAGCATGTAAGCATTTTTTCTTTTGCAATGCTTAAAAAAAAAAAGGAAGAAAAAATGTATGCCCTTTCTCCTTTGGCTAAAACTGCAAGTGTAAAGTACGATAATTTTTTCTACTGATTTAATAATGGTAATATGATAAACAACTTATTTATTAGGAATTGAAGAACACCACTACTCATCTTCAACAGTGTATATACATAGCAGAAAATAAATGTTTCTATACATAGACAAAAGCTTTTCCTGAAGTAAGTGTATGTTGTTAAGCATAGATGCTCCCAGTGGAATTATCACATTGCAAATCCAAACTTCATTTTCAAACTTATTTTTCAGGCACTTGGAGGCCTGGTCGTTGCTGCTGTTATAAAATATGCAGACAACATTTTAAAGGGATTTGCAACTTCCCTCTCTATTATACTGTCAACATTGATCTCCTATTTCTGGCTTCAGGATTTTGTTCCTACAAGGTAAGAATTATTTTCCATGTGTACAGAAAAAAAAAAAAAAAAAACAAAAAACAACAGTAGTTGAAAACTTAATGCTTACCAGATATAACTACTAAATAAATGAATAAATAAATAAATAAATAAGCCTTTATAAAATATTTAGATTCAACTCCCACAGAAAAAAATAGTTTCATAACATAACTAACACTTAAATTTTGCAGTATAATTGGCAAAATCAAATTTTCTGTAAGATAGAGCACCCTACAGGTCACAAATAATTGAATCTCAAATTTCATCTTTTGCCAAAACATCCTCTTTATTCCAGGCTCTATGTTTTAGTTCACTGTTCTTTTCTTTCTATCCTCCACCCATTCTCACTGTTCAGCTCATTCCTCATTAGATTTGATGCTTGCCTTGCACTGCGTTTATCTCTGCTCCTTGAACTAATCTCCCCCTTGTGGCTGTTCTGAATAAGGTTGGGACTAAGGGATTACTCTTGTTCACTAGTTAGCTTCTAAAGGCCAGTATCTTAGGCAAGTCACCTCATTGCAAGATGACTTATGGCTGGAACAACGATAATGATAATAATCTTTTTATACTGCTTGTCATCCAATCTCAAAGATTATCTTTAAAAGAAGTCTTTGAAAGTGATTATTGCAGTCATTCACATGTGGAAATTACATTATAGTGATTAGTTGCTCTTGGACTCCTCTGGACTCGCTCTAACAAGTACACCTCTTTCTTGTGCTCAGGGCCCCAAACCTGGATGCAGTAATCCAGGTGGGGCCTCACAAGGGCAGAGCAGGGTAGAGGCACACAATCACCTCCCTCCCCTGCCGGCCACTCCTCTCTTGATGCAGCCCAGGGTCCAGTTGGCTTTCTGGGCTAAAAGTGAGCACTGCTGGCTCATGTCAAGCCTTTTGTCCACCAGAATCCCTGAGTTTCTATCTGGGAGAAGAACACACTGAGAGCAGTCCTGCAGTCTGTGCTCCTGTCTGGGATTGCCCCGACCCAGGTGCCTTGCACCTTGCAATTGGACTTGTTGAACCTCATTCAGTTCACATGGGCCCACTTCTCCAGCCTGTCCAAGTCAATGTAAACAATAGGACCATCGGTCAAAATGGACTTATGTTTTCACATATCATACACATTCCTAGTTTTAAAATATTTCTGATATAAATAAAACTTTATTTTTTAATCTAAAAGTAGCATTTGCAATACTAGCAGGAGGAACTGGCAGGGCTCATTGAGAGGGCTTTAAACTAGGTAGGAAGGGGGATGGGGAGAGAATAAGGCTGGTTAGAGGTGTGCCAGGGAGAAAAATGTCAGGCCCGGGGTTGCAGGCAGTGGCCCAGCTGAAGTGCATCTACACTAATGCACGCAGCATGGGCAACAATCAGGAGGAGCTGGAAGCCATCGTGCAGCAGGCAGGCTATGGCTTGGTTGCCATCACTGGGACTGCTCCCATGACTGGAGTGCTGCAGTGTCTGGCTATAGGCTCTTCAGAAGGGACAGGCAGCACAGAAGGGGTAGTGGTGTGGCTCTCTATATTAGATGTTGTGGATCTTGAGGCTGAGACTGGGAATGATAAGGTTGAATCCCTATGGGTTAGGATTGGTGGGAAGGCCAACAAGGCAGGCATCCTGGTGGGGGTCTGTTACAGACTGCCAAACCAGGATGAGGAGACGGATGAGGAATTCTACAGGCAGCTGGCAAAAGTTGTGAAATCATCAGCTCTTGTCCTCGTGGGGGACTTCAACTTCCCAGATGTATCCTGGACATGCAATACAGCTCAGAGGAAGCAGTCTAGGAGGTTTCTGGAGAGCGCGGAAGATAGCTTCCTGATGCGGCTGGTTAGTGAGTCTACCAGGGGAGGTGCCCCTCTGGACCTTCTGTTCACAAACAGAGAACTGGTGGGAGATGTGGTGGTCAGGAGCTGTCTTGGGCAGAGTGACCAAAATGAAGAGTGACCATTTCACTCCACCATGAAATGGTGGAGTTCTCTATTCTTGGAGAAGCCAGGAAGGGGACCAGTAAAACCGCTGTATTGGACTTCTGGTGGGCTGACTTTGAGCTGCTCAGGACACTGGTTGGTAGAGTCCCTTGGGAGGCGGTTCTGAAGGGCAGAGGAGTCCAGGAAGGCTGGGCGCTCTTCAAGAGGGAAATCTTAATGGCGCAGGAGCGGTCTGTCCCCATGTGCCCAAAGACCAGCTGGTGTGGAAGAAGACCGGCCTGGCTGAACAGAGAGTTGTGGCTAGAGATTAGGAAAAAAAAAAACAGGGTTTATGATCTTTGGAAAAGTGGGCAGGCCACTCAGAAGGGTTGTAAGGATGTTGTGTGTAGGGACAAAATTAGAAAGGCCAAAGCTCATCTGGAGCTTAATCTGGCTACTGCTGTTAAAGATAACAACAAATGTTTTTATAAATATATTAACACGACAAGGACTAAGGAGAATCTCCATCCTTTACTGGATGGGGGGGGAACTTAGTGATGAGAGATGAGGAAAAGGCTGAGGTGCAACAGTCCTGGCTATCGGGGGAGGTCCCAGTTGACTGGTGGCTAGCAAACGTGATGCCCATCTACAAGAAGCGCCAGAGGGTTGACCCGGGAAACTACAGGCCTGTCAGTTTGACCCCAGTGCCAGGGAAGCTCATGGAGCAGATGATCTTGAGTGCCATCATGCGACACTTGCAGGGCAAGCAGGCGATCAGGCCCAGTCAGCATGGGTTTATGAAAGGCAGGTCCTGCTTGACGAACCTGATCTCCTTCTATGACAAAGTGATGCGCTGGGTGGATGAGGGAAAGGCTGTGGATGTGGTCTATCTTGACTTCAGCAAGGCTTTTGACACCGTCTCCCACAGCATTCTCCTCAAGAAACTGGCTGCTCTTGGCTTGGACTGGCGCACGCTTCGTTGGGTTAGAAACTGGCTGGATAGCCGGGCCCAAAGAGTCGTGGTGAATGGAGCCAAGTCCAGTTGGAGGCCAGTCACTAGTGGCGTTCCCCAGGGCTCAGTACTGGGGCCGGTCCTCTTTAATATCTTCATCGATGATCTGGATGAGGGGATCAAGTGCACCCTCACTAAGTTTGCAAATGACACTGAGTTAGGTTCGTATGTTGATCTGCTCAAGGGCAGGAAGGCTCTGCAGGAGGATCTGGATAGGCTGCACCAATGGGCTGAGGCCAACTGCGTGAAGTTCAACAAGGCCAAGTGCCGGGTCCTGCACCTGAAGTGCAACAACCCCAAGCAGAAATACAGACTAGGAGAGGAATGGTTGGAAAGCTGCCTGGTGGAGAAGAACCTGGAAGTATTGGTGGATAGTCAGCTGAATATGAGCCAGCAGTGTGCTCAGGTGGCCAAAAAGGCCAACAGCATCCTGGCTTGCATAAGAAGCAGTGTGGCCGGCAGGGCTAGGGAGGTGATCGTCCCCCTGTACTCGGCTCTGGTGAGGCCGCACCTCGAGTACTGTGTTCAGTTTTGGGCCCCTGGCTACAAGAAGGACATGGAGGTGCTCGAGCGAGTCCAGAGAAGGGCAATGAAGCTGGTGAGGGGCCTGGAGAACAAGTCTTACGAGGAGCAGCTGAGCGACCTTATCGCTCTCTACAGGTACCTCAAAGGAGGCTGTAGCGAGGTTGGGGTTGGTCTGTTCTCATACATGCCTGGTGACAGGACGAGGGGGAACGGGCTAAAGTTGCGCCAGGGGAGTTTTAGGTTGGATGTTAGGAAGAACTTCTTTACCGAACGGGTTGTGAGGCATTGGAACAGGCTGCCCAGGGAAGTGGTGGAGTCACCATCCCTGGAAGTCTTCAAAAGACGTTTAGATGTAGAGCTTAGGGATATGGTTTAGTGGAGGACTGGTTAGTGTTAGGTCAGAGGTTGGACTCAGTGATCTTGGAGGTCTCTTCCAACCTAGATGATTTTGTGATTCTGTGAAAGCAGAACAAATGATTGGGACTTAAAAATGGAACGCATCAGACTTAATTTATAAGTAGCCTACCTTTAAATGTGTAGAGGTTTAAAACATTCTGTGTGTTTAAATAGAAATTAATAAGTAACTTACTAGCCTCTGCAAACATGGTGAAAATGGAAACTGGTAAATAATTAAATGAGGTAGAGCCAACTAGCAGCATGTACAACTTGAATCCATCTAGTTTAATAGAACTTACTCTTCAGTGTGTTTTTATGCCAACAGAATTTATTTGAACTGAAACTCCCTAATTCTTTTTCTCACTTCAGCAAACATTTCTGATTGGGATAGTAGATGTAAAGTGCTTAAGTGCTTAAATCTGCTGCAATGGATCATGTCCTGAAATATGATAATCGTTCAGCGAATACAGTTTGCCTGTCATGTGACTCAATTTTTTTTTAGTGTTCAGCATGGAAAATCAGATCGTCAACATTAGCATGTCATTATTACAAGGTTCTTTTCTAAAATGTGTACTTGTAGCTATCAAAACAACTTGAAAGGCCCATACCTCACAGTACAAAAGATGTCTTTATTATCTTATCTTTACATAAATATTTATGCATCTGCCAAAACTTAGTTTATGCTTATTTGCAACTGGTTCATGGGCAGCAGTAATTAGTTTTGACACAAGCTTTGGACTTCAAAGCTAACATAACTCCAACAGCATGATGTATGTCAGATGCTAAAAATGCCTGGGTAGCTACAGAAGATGCAATTCTTTAGCTTCTTCTTGAATTTTGCATAGAGCCTTAGTCAAAATGAAAAAAAAAAAAAATCAAAGTTCAGTCTGATTACCTTTGACAATTCTTCCATGAAGCTATTTCAAAATATGTCAGTGTTAGTTTTTTTGTAAAAAAACCTAACCATACATTAGGTTTTTTTATTTCAAATTCTTCCTGCATTCGTCTCTAAGAAATATATGGAAATAATGTTGTTCATTATAAATTGAATGAATAAAATTGATGCTTTGCTTGTTCCCAAAGGAAAAAAGTCCCTTGATTGTATTACATAAATAAAATTGTGCTGACTAAAACCAACTAACTTTTTTTTTTTTCTTCTGTTCCTATTCTATTTAGTGTCTTTTTCTTTGGAGCCATCCTTGTAATAGCAGCTACTTTCCTGTATGGTTATGATCCAAAACCTGCAGGAAATCCTATTAAGGCATAGCAGACTTCCTCATCAGCCTGCTTCTCAAGATCATGCACTGGGGGCCTTGCTAGCAATGGCACGTGGAAGGTGTCATTGTGCACTGCAAGGAGAGGATTACTACCCTGAATCTAGTGAAGAAATGCTTATTGAGTAGTTTTGAAGAACCAGAAGGATTGAAGATGGATCATGATACTGTCTGTAACTGGTGAAAAAAATGGCAGGGGCAAGCCCAGTGCAATGTGCTAATAAAAACTTGAAAGGAACAAAAAGTTTCCAAGAAACTGCAATTAGGAATGTTTACAGCTTTGACCTGGGATTGCATCAAAAGAATTTACTGTATTGACTGCTGCAGAAATATGTCCTATGCACTCTTTGAAATAGCACATGACAGCGTTGTCAGATTATTTGTTTTTGCAATTTGACTATATTTAATCTTAGTAAATGTTTTTAACTGTTTGTCTATTTACATGAAATCAACTGAATGCACATCATAGTTCTAAAGCGATGGTTCTAATTAGGTATTCCTTATTAAAACTATGAAAATTGAAGTATGATTGAAAGACATTTTCACAATATCAGATATTTTTATATTTTTAGAAGGCAGATTTAATAACAGAAATATGCGTTCTGTTGCTTCTATAAAGCTGTTGTAAGAATGTTAACAATCTCACCTAAGTACACAAAGGGAGAAATTGAGAAAGAAAACTGAAAGTCTGTGTTGGTACTCCAGCCATTATCAGGATAGCTTGTAGTGTTCCAACAGATGCAATAAGTCTGTGAACACACAGTGCAGTAATCTGGCACTATGAGTTGGCTTACAATGGAGTGCTTGCTCAGATGTAATGTTCATTATTTTTATTGATTATGAATCAGCTTGTGGGTAGAACCTTTAAAGTAGGTGGGTGGGGTGTTTTTTGTTTGTTTTGTTTTTGATTTACATATCCCCTGCAGATTTTTTTTTTACCTGCAATTTTGAAACCCATAATAAACATTTTATATTCATTATTGTAATCTGTAACAGCTCCATCTGGAGCCATTATGGTATATCATCTGTATACTGTACTGTATTTTATTACAGAGGTGTTTTTTGTTTGTTTGTTTTTTAAACAAGTGTTGTTTACTCGTGAACTCTCCAAGGCTGTTTCAGTACATTTGTATGTAATAGTTCAATTAGAGGTTTTTTTATTGTTATTATTTTGTTCTAGAAGTCCTTGGGCTAACAGACCAAACTGGGTTCTGTGGAGCTGTTCAGTCTAGTAGTGGAATTACTTCAATAGGGAACAGAATGAAAAATTTACGAATTGTGCAATAGGCAAATATAAAAGCATGCTGTTCTTTTTTTTTAAAAACCAAAAAAAGACATAAAGAAACATACACAGTTAGACTGTTATGAACACTTTGCTTGTTGAAGTATTTGCATATAGCCAATTGAGACAGAAACACAATGCCAGAATTAGTGGTTTTTGTTTTTGTGTTGTTTTTTTTTTTTTTTTTTTTTTTTTTTAAAAATTAAAAATCACGTCTTCAGGAGACCTGTTCACAGTGGATATTAATGTAGGGTGGCTTCCTGCATGTTACATATGTGAATGGATGCCTTACGCAAAAGCATATCGATAGTCCCTTAGTTGAATGGCAAGTGTTAAAGGTGTTATGGGTTTTTTGTTGTTTTGTTTTTTTTTTTCCTCTCTGCACTTATTCACGTCTTTCATGTGCTAATGATTATGTTGTGAATTGAGAGGTGTTTCAAAATGTTTACCAAAGTACCTCAGCCTCTTTTCCCCAACACTGTAAATGGTGGATTGCCAAGAGAGGATTCTGTAAGAGCACTCTTTGATTTTTAATTAAGTATTGTAAATGGAAAAGGAAGAATTCCACTTGATGTCAGCCAAGTAAAAATACTGCTTTCTCTTGTTGTTAATGGCATGCATTATCAACGTTTTGTCTGTAATGTCAGAGCAGGGAAGTAATGTCGGTGTTATGCCAAGGGCATGCTAAGCTTTCCAAACTGTGCATGCCATAATTGCAGGAGCTATGTTATTTGGTAGTCAAAATTATCTAATATTACCCTAAATTGGCATCCTACTTTTAATATTAAACCTTTCACCTCTAACACTCAATCAGGCAAAATCAAAACTTACATCACTTTACCACTGAAATACAACACGAGGGTAAGATGTGTTGAGTAGTAGCTCACAGCACTACTTAGTGTAGAAAGAGAAGTACACGTGACTGTGAAATGATTTGATGAGTGCTGGTAGTAATATCTGAATTGGAATTTGGCCTACACAACAGTAGTTTTAAATTCATGAAGCATGAATCACAGTAGTGGAAATGTTCGGGTGATGGAATTGGTTACTTTGTTAAGGAATTTCTCCAGAAAATAGGAGCAGATTGAGAACACTTTAAAACCAGTTGCACAGGACGGGACCAAACAGGCCCAGTGATCGCTGCATTGCTGGAGTTCTGTTAAACACAACCCAGTTTTAATATTTTTGTCTTTAGGCTTCAGCTTATAGGAAAGAATGGGAATATGTGCACTTTGCTTTTGAATAGGACCTCATAGCTCTGGAAAACAATATACCTGTTGTGTTCAGGAATGGTAACTCCTGTCTTTGGGTCAGTGACTGTCGTGCTTTCAATTTTCAGTCCCATTAAATTTTCTAGTAGAGGGACAGATCTCTTTATGCACCTGTCGCTGTAAAGGAAATATGAATTTGCATTTTTAGCTGCTTTTCCTTAGCAACTTACAGCTTCTGAGGGACCTCCAGGCTGAAAAGCATTACTGTAGAGGGCAGGAAGGCGGTGTGCCCTTCTTGTGAAGGGAAAGGATTTGAGGAGGATTTACAGATTTCTGTAACTTCTGCAATCTGAAAGCATACGTGCGTTTTCCCATTGGGATACTTCTGGATCTGAGGGGGAAAAAATAAATCTAATTCAATCGCTGATTAACTAACCAAAGAAGCATAGCTAGCGCAGAGCATTGGGACACAGGGAACAGCGTGCTTTGAGTGTGCCCTAAAAGTGGTCTGTAGGAGTCTAACTTTCCAAAAATAAACTTATCTTTCTGAATTACAGTTCTGACTTTAAGACAATGGATTTGTTAGTTTAGTTGTATATTTAGGAGGCTAATCTGTACTCAGCAGAATTTTATTTAAATATTTATGAAGTTACAGCTAGATATTTATTTGCAATAACTTGAATTATATGATTTTTTTGAAGGCTTACATAATGAGAGTACTAGTATTTATTGAATACTTGGATGTTCAGTAGTTTTATTTGAGAATCTCTGGGATACATTATAAATGGTCAAATACCAGTAAGCTATTAGAACTGTCTCCAAAGCAAAATAAATCAGCAATTCAGTGGTGAAAAATCCTAAATCTAATAAAGTAAGGTGAACATTTCTTTGAACGTTGTATTTTCATGTTAACCGCAAGTGCCCAATTATCTTTTTTCTCAAAGAATTCTGATAATTTTATAGTTCTATTAAAGTTCTTTGTTTTAGACAAACTGTAGCAAAACTTCTATTTTTGTTTGCTTTAATAGTAGAGGATAGATTAATGTACTAGTTCCTGCTTGTACGAGATAATACCTGTTTTTACTATAACTTTCTAAGAAAATAGTTTTACTTTTTTTTTTTTTTTTTCCTCAAAGAAATTACTTTATTTTGGGATCATATGCTTACATTTCACTTATTCATAAGGTCCTTTAACAGATTTTTGAGAGTATCTAACCATTTTGTGTTCCTAACTTAATTTTATGGCTGTAATTCAAGAGACTGTAATGGATTTTGTCAAATTGTTTTAAAAGTGATAAATGAACCTTTGCATTTCTTATGTTTTTTGTTGTCTGTAATTTTCATCTGTTTCTATGTTTCCATATCAGCCATGCATGTTCTGTTGTACAAAAGCAATCATTTGCCAAATTTGAAGCTGTTGCTCATTTTCCTCCTGTTGACAGTGTTTCTTGCTGGATATTGTAAGTGAGGAAGATTATTATTTTTCTTCTCTTAAATCCATGTTTTTGTAAGATTTTTTAAAAGTGAATGTTTTGCGTGCGTGTATTAGAAAGGTAATGTTTATCTGTAGTGTGCTGTTATACCATATATGTGGTAGTGTATCATTACCTATGGTATTCTTATAAGAAAGTCCAAGAAATGTGCCCTTCATTTGTTATCATTGTTCTGTTCATTTTTAATGCCAATTTTTTTTTCCCTCCACAGGAAGTTATTTGAGAACTCTTTCTTTCTACTCTTTCCAGGTGAGCTCATTATACACTTCTAGAATGAGGATATTTTTAGTGGGTAAAATGCAGGGGAAAATGCAACAAAATAAGTGGGATTAATTAGATAACAATTTCTGCTCCAGTTACTGCGAATCCAAATTTCCTATTTAGTTGAATTAATGATTTTGTCTAATTATTTCCTGCTAGGTGATTTTATAGGTCTTTGCAGAAGCAAAAAAATCTGTCCTGTGGTGCAGTTCGGTGCTCATTCTTGAATGTCTTCTACACATTTGCATCCAAGAGCAAAATTTTGCCATTACATTTTTAATTCTTGCCTCAAACCTTACATCATTGTTCTGACTAATTAGCCATATTGATTTCATTAGCAATTGATAACCAAGTAAAAATTGCTTATATGTTAAACATGTATTTGCTGTTGAGTAACACTTTTATAGATTTTTTTAACGTTTGTATTTTTTCAGTATATTTTAAATGAAGTTTTAAATATATAAGCACAAATATAAATTGTATATTCAAACATTGTGGCAAAATTTTTAGGGTAGTGTTAGGATTTTTTGTGTGTTGATGTTGATACATGTGTACCTACACTGAATACGATTCTAATATATGGTGTTTCCCAGCAGTTTGGAAACAAGTCATATTATTGCTATTACACTGCTGAACCACAGAATACATGAAGTCTTTTGAAAATCTGTAATGGGATAAAAAACTGATTTTTTTTTCCCTCCTTTTGGCACAATTTTAATTCTTACTGAGACAGACTTTTTTTGGCCAATGTATCCTGATTTGTGAATGCATTGCAGCAGTATTCTAGTGGCTGTCTGTCTCTGCACTCTCATCTAGTCTGAAAATCCTGGTCTCCTTCAGAACTAGAGTTCATGAACAGGAGGTTGTAGGGAACATCTAATACAATTCCTCACAGCGCTGGTGTGAGACTAGGGAGCTGCAAGATTTTCTATTCCTATTCTTGATCTTGCAAGGTTTAGTCTTTACCTGTCTGTAACTGAGAGTGAGTTACTGATAAGTTTAATCAGGCTGCACAGTGTGAGGCGATCTCTGTAAAAGCACTTCTGAATGAAAACTCACTCTGGAACTTTTTGCCTAATGTTATGCTACCAGTAGTGAGCAGATTCTTGGGAGGATGGTGTTTGTGCCATAAACTGGCTTTGTGGGTATAAATGAGAACATTACTTCACTGTTTTTACTCCAAGGGAAATATTCCTGATTTGTATCTGAGAAACACTATTGCACTCTAGGCTTGCATCTTCTTTAGCATCTTATGCGATTTTTACAAGTTGCTTTGCAAAGACTCTAGGCATCTAATTTCATGTAAGGAAAGTAGTGGTCCATCTTTTTAAAGTTCTTCAAGAGCTTTTTGGGAAGTAGGGTATTGTATGATGTGCAGTGTAAAATACTGTAATCCACTGTAAAGGGTTGTGCCACAAGTTAGCAGGAGACAGACCGTGATTCCGTAGCTTGGGTGTTGTTTTGTTGGTGGTTTTTGTTTTGTTTTAAATAGTTTTGATAGCAGTGGAAAGTACTATATGATACACTGTCTAGAATACAGCAAGCACAGTCTATTGATTGCTACAGTTTAGAAGCTGAGGGGTTTTTGTAGGTGTAATTTACAATAGAGCAAAGACCTGAACAGTTCACAAAGGCATTGCTATGGAAGGTAACATATTTCCCTGCGCCTTCCAGACATCTGTATATATTAAAATCAAGTCATTTCACCAGCTATGCACCGATAATTCTCAGGACTCCTATTCTGTCAGTTCTTTTTGTAATTGTAATTTTATCAATTACATTCTGAATTTAGTGGAATCAGTATAATTTATACTGCATTTTTTAGGCCATTAGGTTACAGAAAAGAATGACTCATCAACTGACCAAAAGAGCATAGTTAGAACAGGGCATCGGGGAATGCTGTAATTTGGGTTTTGCCTAAAAGCAAGGAGTCTTTACTGAAACTATTAAAACCATTATTGGTGCTTCAAAATCAAGGTTTTCCCTTGGGAATGTAAGTGCTTTGTCCATTTTCATTCCAATTCAAAAAAGATGTAAAATCTTCAGCTAATGGTTAGCGTTACGCATTAGCTTTGTACTGGAGGTTGAGCAGTACAGGTGTTTGGATGTAAGACAAAACTTTTGTTTCTCTTCTTCAGGAAACTAAATGTTTGTCAGGAATTTGTCTCACTTAAGTAATGGTAGAGCGGATTGTGTCAGGACTTATGTAGGTAAGTGGAGTTTGCAATTTGGACATATGTAGCTGGCTGAAATTAATGACAGCAAAAGCAAGTCATGTTTATCTAGACTTTATTCTAAATTTATGAATTCTTACTTGAGCCACCTGTTCCACCTACATAAGCAAGCTTGTTATTTCTCTTAAGATGCATTTATTTTTGGATAACGCCATTGATAACAAAGGTTGGTTTAATATAAATGCACAGGTGGAAAAACATCTCTTTAACCAGCCTGGTCACAGGATGTCATCGCTAATGTACAGTTGTGGTGCCCTTTTAACCCGAGCTCCTTACATTAACGTACACCTGTGTGACTCCCACCGCAGAGTGACACCACTCTCCACGGGGTGGGCTTGAAACCGTGCCAAACTTTCGGTCCCCCTTTTCAAATAAAGGAGTGAGAAACGACGGAACGTGGGATTTTTTTCCCGTAGGAGCTTGGGTGACAGGGATAGGCAGGAAATGTGAGGGCGCAGGGCTGGGGGCAGCGGTGACGGGGCGCTGAGGCGGGCAGGGGCCGGGGCCGGCGCTGAGGCGGGCGGGCACCGCGGGGCGGGCGGCGCGGCCACGTGACCGGCGGGAGGCCAATGGGGCGATCGCGTGAGGCGCGGCGGCGGCCGGGGCGGCTGGCCAAGATGGCGGCGCGTGCCTGAGCCCGAGCCCGAGCGGCGGCGGCGGGGGGAGGCGCGGGGCGGGGAGGCCAGGCCAGGCCGCGCTGCTCGCTCGGCTGGGCGCCGCGCCGCGCCGGAGGATGGTAAGATGAGCCAGGGCGGCAAGAAGAAGAAACGCGCCGCGAACCGCAGCGTCATGCTGGCCAAGAAGATCATCATTAAGGACGGCGGCACGGTGAGGCCGCGCAACGGCACGGGGGCGGCTGAGGCCGGGCGGGGGGGGCCGCCGGGACAGCGCCGGGGCCCGCTCTGGGGAGCCCGGTGGGGAGGGGAGGGGAGGGGAGGGGCCCGCAGCCGTTGGGGAGAACCGGCACGGGGCTGGGGCGCTGTGCTCGGGGCTGGCCGGTGCTGTGAGGGCAGAACCGCGCGGGAGCCCCTCGCACAGGCGTTAAACGCACATAATTCAGGGTGAGGCGCAGAAGCGGAGCGGCCGCTGTCACGTTAACGCCGTGCTTCAGGATTACTTCTCTCCAGAGTGAGTGCTGGTCACTGGCTAAGACATCACATATTTCCAGGTGTCCTTCGTGTTTCAGCTTCCATCTGCCAAGGGGCCAGGAAGGATTTTATGGCAGCAGCTCTCAGTGGTACTTTTGGTTCAGTGTCTCCCACCATTACAGAGGCAGGGCGCAAGCTCACGGGGGGGAGCTGCGAGCAGTTGTTGGTTGTTTTTAACACAGTGAGACAAAACAGGCTGCAAATGCTACATGGAGGTACAAAGATCTGTCGCTGGATAATGAAGATACAAGATGGTGATGCTTTGTACCTTCAAATAACTGTTCAGAGAACTTTATGAAAAGTCAATTTTTAGAACTACAAAATCTGCTATAGCAGAGTATAATGACAGCAAAAATGTATTTATGCTTGGGTTGTTGTTCTGCTGCAGCGTTGTGTTTAATTAGTCTCCTGTGCTCAGCCTGGCTGGTGTCTTTGCCTGCCCGACGTGCTGTTTGACGTTATGGGAGACAGGTAAATGAAAAGGGCCCATGACTTGAACATCTGCAATTAGCAAACCAGTAATTAATCAAGCATCTAAGTGTACAGTTTCCAGTCTGATTGGCTTATTTTGAAACTATTTCACATCAAAGAAAACTTTGTGACTCTTTCGCCTGCAAGAGTATGCAGCTGCTTAATGAGGCGCTGTCAGAGGCAAAAATATTTACTGATGGGGAACTTCTATCAGGTTAACTTACTGTCCCTCTGTTGATCCTGATGTTGAAGAAAAAGAAGAAGGAAAAAAGAAAGCAAGCAAAAGGGGAAAAAACACCCACAGGCTCTGCAAGGCCTCTCCTTCCGCCGCCGCAGGTTCCGGTGGGTCCCTGCAGCGAGCGGTGCAGGTCGCGCCAGGGCACGGTGCTCCTCCACCCACTGTTCTCCCTTCCTCCCTCCTGCCCCAGCTTTGGCAGTTTTGGGTGTAGGCCAGTTTTAGTGCTTACCACTTCGGTGTTCTGGCACAGGCTTTATGAACTCACCTCATTCAGAGGCACCTCAGACTCCTTGAGTTGGCATGGCCTTGGCACGTGGTGTGTCCGTGTCACCCCGTGCCATATTTTCTTACAAGTACTTCCAGTATTTCACCAGCAGAATTTGAAAAGGGTGACTATGCCAGCGCCATCCCATCGAGCTGTCTCCCAGTTTTGTGTGTTACTCCCCGCAGCTGTGTAGCCGTATGGCAGGAGGCAGTGCCTTGCTGTCCGTGTGCGTGCTGCCAGCTGTGTGCTGAGTGACCCGGAGAGAGGCGCTAACAGCAGTTAGGTGGTATCAGCACTAATTCTGCCTTTCTGAGTGACCTGCTGGAATTCACCTTATGTAAGGCCGCGCGTTTTTGAAGCACTCATCAAATGCATTGAGTTACACACTGATCGAGATGTGACTAAATTACTTCTGCATTAGTAGATGAGAACAAATAACAGTACCTGTGAGAAGCGAGCAATAGAAATGGAAGGAAGTTTAACCCCCGTGGTCTAGATGCCACTGCAGGCTTGTTTCTGCCATAGTAATGGAAACATCGGCTCAGTGCTGCTTGCTGATGACATGGCAGAGGGCAGCAGTCACCTCGTGTATTGTTCTAAAATGGCAAACGCTTCGATTGTGCAGAACAGCTCCTGGTTTCAGTCAGCTGCTTTGGTTTCCGTGTGCGATCCCAGGAACCTGCAGGGTCCTGGCCTAGGGCAGCACCGAGCTGGAGCTGCCGAGCTCAGAGATAGCTCTGAGCCCTGGCACTCGGAGGGAGAGGGTGGTTTGTGATGGCACCGCTGCTGCCCCGCCAGCTGCGACACCCGGGGGGTCACGAGGCAGGGACTGGGAAGGAATTGGGGGAATACGAGAACAAACCTGATGTTCTGTAGCAGACTGAGGCAAACAGCTAAGACTGTTACTTCTGGCTTGCGCAGAGCGACATAAATTTTTAATGCAAACCCAAAATAGGGGTTGTGGGTGGAAAGAGGAAGGAATTGTGGGAAGTGAAGATAATTATAGCCACTTTCTGTACCTGTGAAGGCTGTTAATTTACTTCTTTAAGAGAATAAGGCTTAAAAAAATAGCAGAGATCTAGATGAACAGTTACTGAAGAGAGCTTGGGAAAGAAAAATAGCATAGTATTAAGGTACTTTTGTGGCTTACCTTTCATGTATTGATAAAACTACTTTTGAAAATGGTGATCTTCTAGCTGTAGGGTGAATGGTCCCTGTGGTTTTCTGTATTTATTTCCTACGGTCGTTCAAAAGGCTTTTTTTTTTTTTTTCTCTGTTGGAAGAAATTGGAATCTGGAGAAAAAAAAAAAAAAGCTGGATATGACTTGCATCCATCTTGTAATCAAGGGAAGAGTCTAGTGTCACCTAACTGGAACTTAGCATTGTACAGCATTTGGGGTCAGAAGGCACCTCTGAACATCTCTGGGTTTGCCACCCAGCCCTTCTCCAGACAGCATCGACTAGAGCAGTTTGCTCAGGGCAGCGCCCAGGCGAGTTCAGGGGGCAGGGATCTGCAGCCTTACAGGGCAGCCTGGGCTGTGTTCTGCTGCGCTGAACATTTCAGTAGAACTTACTGTGCCTCCCTTTGTGCCTCTGCTCTTGCCACTGAACGCGCCTGAGAAGAGCTGGGGCTGGGGCTGGGGCTGGGGCTGGGGCTGGGGCTGGGGCTGGGGCTGGGGCTGGGGCTGGGGCTGGGGCTGGGGCTGGGGCTGGGGCTGGGGCTGGGGCTGGGGCTGGGGCTGGGGCTGTGCTCGCTGTAAGCGCCAGGCCTGGCCCAGCCGGTGCCTCTCCATAGCAGCCTTACACCAAGCGGGGACAGGTGCTAAGGCAGCACCTCTGGGCGTACAGCCCGCGTGTGAGAGGTCTGAGGGGTGGTTTGTATTGCATGCATATAAAATACTTCGTGCACTGGTTCTGTAATTTGCACATATGGCATGTTGCTGGGCAGGCGGCGTTTCAGGAGAATATATGAGATGAGGTTATCCCACTCATGCTCTTACGTGCTCAAAAGCTGCTTCTAATTGTACCAAATTACCAAAGAATTTGAAGTCTCTTACTTTGTAACTTTTATTTATATTTATTTTTATAATCTTATATATATATGTAGTATATATATAAGATTATATATATATGTAATATATATATAGTAATATATATATAATGTATATAAAAGAATATACATGTGTATATATAATGCATATATACATATATATGCAATATATATATAATATATAATATATATTATATATTAATATATAATTAATATATATAATTATATAATATATATAATAATATATATATTCTATATATATATTCTATATATATATATTTTTTTTATATGTATTAGGGGAAAAAAAATCTAGTTCTCGGTAGAGTCTGTTTCTGCTTTCAGTAGCATCCTTGTTTCCCAGCCTGGCCGTATGAGCGGTTCATTTCTGAATTTGAGATGAGGGTGTACTTTGCACTCCGCAGGGCATTGTCGCTTCAGCACGTTTGCAGCAAAAGGTTAAGAAGGGAGCTCCACCTGGTAGCAGCCAGCTTGGGCACCTGCGTTCAGATGTTCTGAGTTCCGTCTCATTTCTTAACCCTTCTGTTTATACCGTTCAGATATGTGATTATGACAGCTTGTCGGATGCTTTAATGACCCAGTTTTCCTTTTGTTTTAGCCTCAAGGAATAGGTTCGCCTAGTGTCTACCACGCTGTGATAGTGATATTTTTGGAGTTCTTTGCTTGGGGACTCTTAACAGCACCCACTCTGGTGGTAAGTGATGTGCTTAAACTTCTTGTTGCATGGGAGATGGGGTAATTTCTGCGAAAGCATCAAATACCTGAATTAAATGAAAAGTGGGTACTATTGAGCTGCTCTCTTGTGCAAGTACAAAGTTTTTTTATTTACTTTATTTTTATATGGGGTCAGAAATTCAAAATTAACTAAAACAGTTTAACAGCATGACATATTGATGTGGCAGTCTGCTAACACTGGAGCTTACTTGTCTGTGTGTGTGTGTGTGTGTGTGTGTGTGTGCAAGAAGCTCTTTGCTCACCTCACTGTGCTTTTAGAACCAAGCTTTACGGCAGGCCCAGTTACGGCAGTTAGAGCCTCCCTATGAACAGTGTGACATTCATAGCGATGGGTTTGTACCAAATTCTTATCTAGTCCAGTTGGTTGCTCTCCATTTGGATTTAGTCTCTGAGAGTGACACATGCTTACTAATGAGATAGAACAAAGGCTTAAAGATCTCCAAGCGAACTCCACCTAAAATGCCATCTTGGTGCAGGTCTGTAAGCTGATGCTAGCCACGAGCAGTCTCTGGGTTACCAACTTGAAGCCAGGCACCGAATGGAAACCGTCTCAGGCAACGCTGTCAGACTGGAGAGCGGTGCCTGCTGTAACCCTCACGTCTAGGCTCCAGTCACTGAGCTGGGAGAGGCGCTTCAGAACGACAATGTCGCTCTCCTTCCAGCCTCCTACAGACAACAGTAGTGTGGAGAATCTGGGATGAAATAGCTTTTATAGGTATTTTATAGGTATTTTATAGGTATTTTATAGGTATTTTATAGGTATTTTATAGGTATTTTATAGGTATTTTATAGGTATTTTATAGGTATAAATAGCTTTAATAGGTCTTTGTGTTCTTAGACTTCTGATATTGAAATTGGATGAAACGAATCCTTCACAAAGTACCGAAACAGGCCTCTATCAAGTAAAGCTAAAACCTCAAAGTAACTTCCACATGAATTACATTATAGGTTATTTGTGGTGTGTTTATGGTAATATCCAAAATTGAGGAAGAAAATACTTAGATGGCATAGTTGATAAATAAATGTACTTAGGAATTCTGAAGGTGTCTCTGCCCCTCCCCAGTTAAGATTTGCGCTTCATGCTTGCATCAGGGTTGTCTCCCTACCTACAGTAAAGCATTTTACTGTATTTTTTGAAATGTTGGTACTTACAGCTAGAGCAACAACTTTGTGGCAGGTGCTGTTTGAAAAAAAGTCATTTTGGTATCTTACAACTAAAATAATACAGGTAGACCTTACCCATTGTTGAAGGGGAGACTCAATGTATTATTTAGTATTATATTAGTAAACTACAGCAAATGTCTGTAGAGATTATCCCAAAGAGTGCTTTGGTCATTGACTTTACTCATATTGTTCTTTGCAAAGCAAGAACGGCGAAGGAGACTGCTTAGTTATTTCCCCCCTTTCTATGAATTTTGCTGAGGTGATGGATTTTGTGTATTTGGAGCATTCTTCTTGTGTAATTTCAGGAAGTAACCTTGAAACTAACTTGTTGGATAATGAACCTGAAAATAATGGTTACTAAGTAGAAGTGTAGACTTTGATTTTCTTAGTGTTTTGGGTGTATTAATCTTGCATAACTTTGGATGTCGTAAAGGTTCAAGACCTTTTAAGATCTATCTATAATCAGTGGAAATAAAAGCTGGTGTGGATGTACCACACTGTAGAAGATGGATGCGTTATGAGTACTATCTATGGTCAATATTGGGTGAATAACAGTGTTCTTATCTCCTTTCCAGGTTTTGCATGAAACCTTTCCAAAACATACATTTCTAATGAATGGTTTAATTCAAGGAGTAAAGGTAGGGTAACAAATGTTTGAGTAATTGAAAATACAGTTTTGTGCAAACGGTTGGCGGGATTTAGAAATGACTGCCAGATGAGAGAAACTTTCAGGATAGTTTTCATGGTATAAAAAATACAAGATCAAAGTATTGCCAACAAAGGGAATACCAATCATTTTATTTTCTGTAGGATAGTGTTTGGTCTGTAACTGTTGTTTGAGTTCACAAAATAAAAAGGTAGTTAACTGATCCAAAACAATGTGTGGTGTTAAGATTTGCTGCTCTAGTAGGGTATTGGCAGTTACTTACATTCATGCGAATTCCAAATGTAAAACAAAACACAGTTCATAAAACTGCTGATATCGCTGGATCATCATTCTTGAGCTTTATGTATCTCTGGGATTTTAAAATTTGAATTTTATGTAACTATGGGGTAGAAAATTAGGAATGCTTGACCATATTGCCTTTGATGCATCGCACTGTAGTGATGAAGTTTTGTAAAAGCAGAGCCCAGTCGCTGTCAGCTCGTGGCATGGCTGGCTGTCGCAGTTCTAACCGCGTGGTTCTAACTGAAGCGTTCTCTCTATTTCACCTAGGGCTTGCTATCGTTCCTCAGTGCCCCGCTCATAGGTGCCCTGTCTGACGTGTGGGGACGGAAGTCCTTCCTGCTGCTAACAGTATTTTTCACCTGTGCACCAATACCACTAATGAAGATCAGCCCATGGTTAGTGCAGTCCTTCACACTAGATGCACGCTTCTCCTCTAGGTTGTTGTCTAATCCGTGTGTTTGTGGTATTGCTGATAAAATGTTATTTGCTCCATGCAATATCGAGGCTTTTGTGTTATTTCACTGAAAAGTTGGGGGAACGGAGTCAAAGTGGAGTAGCTGTCCTTTAGCCCCCATTGAGTACTTTCAGCACGTTTGTCAAGTGTTTTAGGATGCCACCCAAGAAATGGTAACAAGGCTTTTTTGTGTCCATGTTACTCTAAAACTAACCAGGTGCAAAGAAATGAAAACTTACCTTATGCATGAAGTAACTATGTGTAACCTAAAATGTTGCTTCAATTTTATACTTCTGTTTCTCAAGCTTTAAAATCCATCAGCTTTCACCGGCTGTGCAAGTCAAGTAAGATCAAACTGGCACGTACGTTACCCTGGTACTGCCCCAGTTGGTACTTGGTGTGGGACCAGCTGTGTGCTGTACCTCAGGGTGCAGCTGAAATAACGCAGACTGCACCGACACAGGAGGAGGCGGCTGTGCAGGCAGCTCCAGATGCCTTTCCAGTTTTCTCTCTGGTCACATGGATTCCTCGTCCCTTTCCTGGAAGCAGCTCATTTCCCAGCGTAGCTGGTTTCCAATGACGTCAGCACTGCCTAGCATCAAGATGAGGCTTATGTTGAGAGCTCTCAGTGAGCAGTTTGAAGTTCCTGACTTGCTTTCAGTCACAGACGCATCAACACATAGCTTCCTAGAAGTGTTAAATCGCAGCAGCTTTTTGTACATTACAAAATTATGCTGTTTAGCTTTGTGGTCAGTGCATAGAAGAAATCATACAACTGTATCCAGGTGCACTCATATTGGCTTTATCTTAATGCTTGTCAGGAAAACTTGGACAAGGCAGTAACTGTTGAACTGTATTTGGATTTTAAGTACAGACTTTTTCTTTCGTTTTGTGTGTTCTAATTTTTGTATATGATTTTTTTTCAGGTGGTACTTTGCTGTTATATCTGTCTCTGGAGTTTTTGCAGTGACATTTTCAGTGGTTTTTGCATATGTAGCAGACATAACACAAGAACATGAAAGAAGTATGGCCTATGGTTTGGTATGTATTTTTTTTTAACTCTCTCTGTCTCTGTGGTATTCAGTGCTTATTACTTCAGTAGGTAAAGGTTTTCAAAATCGCTATTTTTGTTTCTTCCCTGGTAAGTCAGGTTCAGTTTGGAGTAGGGCTTTTCTGATTGCTTGTTCTTGCCACCCAGTCCTGGAGCTCCTCTTGAATATTCTGCTTCTGACTTAAAAGGTTTTACTATGCTTGTATTATATTTCTGTAGTTATTATCATTGTAATAACACTTTTGAATTGTGTCCTTGAAGATCTTACCGGCTGTTATTTGTTTCAGGTTTCAGCAACTTTTGCAGCAAGTTTAGTTACCAGCCCTGCTATTGGTGCTTACCTTGGTCGAGTCTACGGAGACAGCTTGGTTGTGGTCCTAGCCACGGCGATCGCCTTGTTAGACATTTGTTTTATTCTGGTTGCTGTACCAGAATCGCTGCCAGAGAAGATGAGGCCAGCATCGTGGGGAGCACCCATTTCGTGGGAACAGGCTGACCCGTTTGCAGTAAGCTAGCTAAATATGGCGGGATGCTTGTGTTAAGCTTGAGAAAAGTGATTGAATTTACTACATCTCAAGCTTTAAAAAAAAAAAAAAAAAAAAAAGCCATCTTTTATCAAGTTTAATCTTGCATTGCTGCCAATACCTTTGCCAACAATCTTGCTAAACACACAGAAAATGTTTTGGTGGTGTCATGTAATGATTTAATTAATTGATTTGAATAATGATTTCATTAATTGATTCATTTTCTTATTATGTATGCTTTTCTGAATATGACAATTGAATGTTTTCCTTTTTCTTTTTTTTTTCCTGCCATAGTCCCTGAAGAAAGTTGGCCAGGACTCAGTTGTGCTGCTAATCTGCATAACAGTCTTTCTTTCCTACCTCCCAGAGGCAGGCCAATATTCTAGCTTCTTCCTATACCTCAGACAGGTAACGTAACATTTTGATATGGATTTGAAGTAAATTTATAGGAAAGTTTACAATAGTTCTGAATAAAAAACAGAGGTAACTAGTGTAATTTAACAGCTTGCAGCAGTTAAGTACTCTTGCTGTTATTTTTGGTTTTTAGAGACAGAGATGAACACATTAAAGCAACTTCTCCAATTTTGTAACTATTTGCATTATTCTTGGGTTATGAAAATCACTATTTTAAACTGCTTTATTACTTTGAGGGAATCATTTACTTGTTTTCCATTTATGCTATTGCTTTTTGTGTTTTCCACTTTATTTAGTGGAAAATATATATTTAAAAAAAAAAAAAAATTGAATAATTCCAGTTTTCTGCATTGTGTGTTCCCACACTGATACGTGTGATATGATACACGTTTTTTTGGTCAATAATCAAATTACCATTCTTATTTTTTATACAGATAATGGGATTTTCATCTGAAAGTGTAGCAGCATTCATAGCAGTACTTGGGATTCTTTCCATTATTGCACAGGTGAGTTAATTTATGTAATTCACTGAGTAACTCTGGAGAGAGCTAAGCACTGTGGAGAACTTCCATAATATTGTGGTTCCGGAAACATGAGTCACCTTCTTTTAGCTGTTTTTCTAAGCATCTAACAGTTTATTAACACTTCTACTTTAACTAACTTAGATGAATAAAACAGCTTGCCAAACAGGGTTTGGTTCATTAATATCCAAAGTGTTTTGTGTTGGGAAAACTAAATCCTCTTATGTATCAAATAAGCGGTGATAGTTTGTTTATATTACTTGCTAAATTATATATATATATATATATTTTTTTTTGGTAGAGGCAGGACTCCTGACTACAAGGCAAATGCTGCTTTTGAACTTAGCTCTTTTAATGCATTAATGTATTTGCATGTATTTAACATTTAGATTAACTTTTTTTCCCTTGTACCTTGTTCCTTGCTCTATCAGACAATAGTTTTGAGTTTACTTATGCGGTCCATTGGAAATAAAAACACCATCCTACTGGGTCTAGGATTTCAAATACTACAACTTGCGTGGTATGGCTTTGGATCAGAACCATGGTATGTAAATTCCATTTTAATATCTGAATGTGATACTTACAAACATGCACGTGTACATACATATGCTCCGTATGCAGAATGCTGTCCCGGCTGAACAGTTCCTTTGAATCTTTATTTTCTGCAGGATGATGTGGGCAGCTGGAGCTGTCGCAGCCATGTCCAGTATTACTTTCCCAGCTGTAAGTGCACTGGTTTCACGAACTGCTGATGCTGACCAACAAGGTAGGTGTTGTCCTAATCCTTTGAATTCTAGTCAAAGATCACTGTGAAGCTAAACATGTCTAGTGAGTTATCCTTACTCGTGGTAGCCTATATACCTGAGCACAGGTGACAAAACGTTAAAATCACTTTAAAGCTGCCATGTGTGCATGACAAGTCCTTCTGGCCCAGAGGCAAGAACATTCAGACCCCAAACATAGTACAATATTTAAAGCTGTTTGTTTTCTGTACTTTTGATGTAAGTTGGCTTTGTTGTACAGGCTGTATGCAGTGCTGCTGCGTGAGAATAAGGATATTGTATATACTGATCTCTTAATATGCATGGCATAGGAAGCATTACTCTGAGCCTATAGGGAGATAGGAAAAAATATATATACCATAAAGACAAGTTGTCTGCACCCTTTGTTTATTGCTACTCACAGTCCAACAGCAGTGAGAGAAGTTTTCCTTTTTGCATCAGTGTAAAAGTCTTACTGATGTGTTCATAATCTATTAAAATCATTTTTACATATATAAATTTTATATATATATGTAGATACATAACAGAATATCTTGTTTTCTCAGGTGTGGTTCAAGGGATGATAACAGGAATTCGAGGCTTGTGTAATGGTTTGGGACCAGCACTTTATGGTTTTATATTCTATATATTTCACGTTGAACTGAATGAACTCCCCATGCCTGAATCACCACCAGGAAGCAGTGTTGTCACACAATACCATTTACAACAGGTACTCTTCTTTTACTGACTGATTCCCAAAAAAAATGAATTGGGAAGAGACCATGTCTCTGGTGGTTCCTGACTATGATGCTGAATTACATTGTCAGGCTAACTGTAAATTAAGCATGTAAAAATAGGTTCTTAAATCACTCTCACAGGCTTTGGCTTGAGACAAGGTACTATGGTTCAGTTTTTGTTCCTATTAGCTGGATCTCTTAGTAGTTCGGCAACTGCCAGCCTTTCCAAAGACAAAGGAAAGATGAATTAATAACTACATAATCCCACTGTTTTCTTGTCTTACTGAGCAGGTCTCTGACATTGTATTTACCTCTCAGGTATCATGCATTTGGGTCGTGGTGTCTTTTAGCCTTCTAGCCAAGGCCTCTGTATTTTTTTTAGTTCCTAATAGATGATAAATTGTGGAGGAAATTCAGCGGGTGACTATACTGGTTGCAGCAGGATATGGGATACTTCTCTTCAGCTGTTACATTGCAGTGCTGTCTAGCTGTGCCTAACTGATTAAGTTACAAGCAAAAGCTTTTCCCATACCTTGTTTGCAGAATTTTATTCAGTCTTTTTTTCGTTAATGTGTTTTTTGGAAGTCCACTCTACAAACAGCAGTGAAATTGAATGCTAATGGAAATACTCATTGTTCAGACCGCAAACAAAACTTTTCTGCACTGCTTTCATACAGTTGTGCTGTGTGCATGTACCTGTCTGGAACTAAAAAAGCAAATGGTACCTTGAAGGGAAGGAGAGAAAAGAACCAAGTTTAAGGTTAGTAGGGAGAAGACGCTAGATTTGAGTCTCCCCAGGTATCTCACGGGGAGCATGCTATACATAATGAAGTCCAGCCGTCAAGTACATAAAAGCGCGGGAAGTTGTCCTACTGCTGAAGAGCTGTTTGCTTCATAAAAGTTGCCTTAGAAAAGGAAGTTAGCAAACATTAGTAAATAACATGTGCTTCCTCTCCTAAATCAGAAACTTCATCATCACAGATTTCTTAGACTCTGCTTGGAGACAAGTACTGTATTGGCTAGCATAGCAAGAAAAAAAAAAAAAACAACTTTTAAAATTTGTTATAATTAGCCTTTCTTAGTATGTTAACACATGTAAAGGTTTAATTATATTTTGTGATGTTAACTGTCTATTTCTTTCCTCAGAATTCTATAATTCCTGGACCCCCGTTCTTATTTGGAGCGTGCTCTGTGCTGTTGGCACTACTTGTTGCCTTGTTTATTCCTGAACACACCAACTTAAGTGTACGATCCAGCAACTGGAAGAAACACTGCGGCAGCCACAGCCATCCCCACAGCCCACAAGCTCCCGGTGAAGCTAAAGAACCATTATTGCAAGATACAAATGTATGACAAAAAAATCCAGGAAGACTTTTTAGCTTTTTTTTCATCTGCAGTTTGGGATATACATTCCACTTCCATCAAAAACTTCTTAAGGTAATCTTAAGAAATATCTTTTTGCATGACGTTCATAGGAATTTAAAAACAAAAACAACAAAAACTGGAAATTTCTCCAAAGATGTTGCCATTAAATTAATAATATACTTTAAAAAAATATTACGTACTCGTCTCTTGCCATGAAATACTGTTACTATTAAACTTTATGTTCTAGTTTGGAGACAAAAAGGAATATAGTTAAGGTATGAGCATGTGTCTTTCTGTTTCCTTAAGGTGGTGAGCTTTAATTCTATTCATGCTAAGTCTCAATGAGACATACTAGCATCCATGTGGACCCATTCATTTTAATGTTGTAAAATCGTGGGTCAGATGATTCAAAGCCTTAATGTAAATGTACTCGAGTAGGGGAAAGGTGAATTGGTATCATTTATTTTAAAAAGTCATATGGTGGATTTGTTTGTTTGTTTTTTAAGTTTGTACTAATATAAAAATCACATGAGCACGCTTGCTGAACAGTAAAAGTTATTTTTTATGTAAGTGCATTTACTCTTTCTATTTTTGAACAAACAGTAGTATCAAATACTTGTTTAAATATTAAGTGGGTGTTTTGAGCCTGCAAATTTTAATATTGGCTCTAAAACTCTGCTTTCATAAGTACCATTTATTATACCACTATATTTCTGATGTTTGCATAATCATAAAAGGACCTCAAAACTTGAATACACAGACTGAAATATAAGCTGATAGCCTTGAATATGTCAGTGTGCTATATAGTGGCCTTTGAGGACTGTCACAATAACCCTTTTACATTACAGAGCTAATGTTTTAGTCCTAAATTTTCAGGACCCCTTAGTACAGAAGAGAGCTTTATACAATTACTGATGTGAATTTCTCTAAAAGTGTATATTTTTGTGTCCAGTTGTATTATTTAAGTGTTCCTTTGTATAAATTTATGTATAAAGTATTGTATAGGTTTAAAATGTTTTCATCTTGTGGTTATTGCTTAATGCTTTTTTTACCTTTGAACATTCACCATGGTTGACCAAGAGCAGGAAAAAAAATGTAAATATACTGTTAATAAAGTTGAATATTTTAATGAATTTTTAAATAATTGTTAATGTCTCTTCCACCCTTAGTCAAAGTTATGTAGTATGTATGTTACACTTCAGCAGGGTTTTCAAGAAGGCTGGAGTACATGTCCAGCACTATACCTTGTCAGATGAGCCTGCCTTGAGCAGGTAGGTGTTATCCCTTACGTTTAGCAGCACAAGCTGTCTGCCTCTTTCCTTAGGGCTCTGGCAGAACAGTACTATTATAGATATGCTATACATAAACTTGTCAGTAACAAAGACAGTTCAACCTGTAGTGCACTGCAGTTCTGCCTCCTCTTGTGAAATTTCAAATTCTCAAGCCCACTAAAGTTTTATTTTATCTTATATTTGAACAAGACTGGGAGAAGTTAATGTTTTAGTTACCAGTCTGGTGTTGGATAGCAGCTTATACATACTTCCAAGAGAAACAGATCAACTTCACATTCAGTTATACCTACTCACTCAAACTAAACTAGCTTGACCTTGCACAAGCGCAGACCTTAGAATGGGGTGGCTGTCATCTGCAGATGGTATGTGCACCATAGTGCTGGTCCAGCAATGCAGCATTGCATGAGGAAGTGAATAAGCTGGGAAGGAAACTCCAGAGAAAAGTGAATACAGTAGTACAGAACCATTCTGCCATTGTCCTCATCGTGGCATGTCAGTGTACTAGAAATATTAATATAGTAATCTTAAAAACCTCTGAAAATAATGTTTTATAAACGTTTAATATTTCCATTGAACTTACACATATCAAAAGTCAATATACATGATGCTGATTATAAACAAATATACACATTTTGCACTGCAAAACAAACCACTAAAATATACATCCCTCTGGCTGCAGTTAAATATTCAGGTATGAACTATCTTTAAAAACAAGTATGTAAACTGGCTTTGAAAAAAGAAGTGTATTTTAGCTGTTACAAGTACTTGCGTGCCAGTTCTTTATTGGGACACCAAGTGAAAAATTGCACCAAATGAAGTTGTAACATGATTCTAGCATTTGAGCACAGGTAATAAAATATGCTGAATAGACTCAAATTTAGTTTGAGTGTTAGAATATCCTCAGTTTCTGTACGGTGTTATAGTTGTAAAATACAATTAGTAAATACAAAATAGCTTTTAGATGTTGTGCTAATTTCAATAGTTCAGATAAACTGCTTTACAGCATTTTATGTGCAGTGGCCTGGGGGCTATAGTACTGACAGAAAACAGACATTAGGGCAACACCAAATGACATTTTTAACCCATACTTTTATACCTTCAGTGAAATCATTCAGGATCTTAGTATTAGTTACAGTATTTGTAAACCTGTATGCAATTCAAATAAGCTGGTTCCCAAATTGATCAAGTTTTCAAAAATAAACCTGAAAGGGGAAAAAAGTCATGCTAACTTACAAGCTTGACCATTAGTAAAGTTAACAGCACAACCAAGGAAGTGCTGGAAATTATGTGCAACACCCTTTCTCTGAAAGAAGTAAAGAAAAGTAGTCATACGGAAAACCGTTCCATATTGGGGAATACCAGAGAATACACATCATCTGTTACGATGTCAATTCCTATAACAAAGATGTCAGTGCACTTCTGTGCATTTTCAGGAAGACAAAGTTCTCAAATACCAGGAGAAAATTCAGCGCTTAATTCAGTGACTTACCTACAGTGGCATTACCATTAAGGCTGAGGCCCCTTAAAGCTTTATCTTTTCTGAATTGGTTTAACTATCCGAAAAAGTCATCCGTATACGTCAAGATATCTTTCTCAAAAAAAACAGATCCAGACGTCACCTTGTCAGTTCATACTGATACTTTACGAGTATGTTGTTAATACAGGACATCTCCAAATTCCCCAAACAGTTAAGAGAAAGTTCTTAAGCATCCTGTCTGCTATCCAGGAAAATAAGCTGAGGCTGTTGTTACTGCAGCTGTTGGTAATGGTTGGACTTTTGTTGGTAAGTAGGGTTTCAAGTACTCTGTAGAATAGCAGAAACAAGATAGTGTTCATAGAATCATAACTATTGTTACCCTTTAAGTACATTTCAAATAAGGTCTTGTTTAATTCTTTCCATACACACATACCTGAGTTTAGTGTATTTTGACTAAGCCCTCGTAAAGGAATGCTGTCATCTTTTTTCTTGAAATACTTTGATTCCAGCCCCAAATTCTCACCACTAGAAATAAAAAAGCTAATTAAGGATTTTAAACAATTAACATTGACTGTGGACAGAAACACATTCGGGAAAATAAAAAAAGAGAGACTTGAAGTGGAACTACTAAGTTCCTATGAATTTTATCATTCAAATATAAACAATGCCTGATTCAGTCAAATAAGAACAATCTACAACTCATTTTCTGACTGATCTATCCCTGGTAGCCATGGATATGTCAGCAGAAGGGACATACCTGCTTGGTACTTCCTCCTGAAAGCAAAGATCCTCATTTGCTACCTGCAAACCAAGCTTACTGAGCAGCAAGTCTGCCAGAACTTAAAATTCGTTAACATGTCAGTGGAGAAAATCAGATCACAGAACAAGCTTGCTACTGGAAATGTTTTGCTCAGTTGCAGATACTCACAGAAGATAAATGGCTTTATAAAAGGAAAATGCAATAGATAATACTTACTTCTCCTTATTTGCTGGATGACTAGTTGTAGCAGTCACTGTCTGAACATCTGAATGTTGATCCATTTTTGAAAGCTGCGTGTTAAATTGAATCTGCTGAAAAAAAAAAGGAGTTGCAGGTTAAGTAAAGATGCTCCAGATACTCCAGACAGGACGGTCCACCCGCAGGTATTCAGAGTGGGCTTCTCAGGGATTAACACTTCTATGCTTTGAATAGCAGTTAAGTACAGCAAAGCACACTAACCGTGTATTATCTTTGTTAAGCTGTACACTAGTTATACTGCAAATATTTATGCATTTTGAGAAACATTCAAAACAAAGTTTTGATTTTTTATGCTGTTATAGTTTTAGCCAAACAGAAAAGTCAAAATACCTACCTTTGGTACTGGACATTGCGGATTGATATTTTTGTTACGTGCTTGTTCTGGAAACTTCTGGAAGGCATACAGGGGAGAAAAGGGATGATTGATTCCTAGGCTAGGAAAGGATGGTCGGTCAAGCTGTAAGAGAAAGAACACATCTGAAAGAAAGGAAGAATACATTTCTAAAGGAGAAAACAATTCTTCAAATATATGTGCTGTAGAAATTTGAAATTCCAGGCTTAACAAGTAAACACAATTGCAAAGTTAACATTTCAATCATGTAATTCTTTCTAATAGGAAGGAAAAAAAAAAAAACACATTTCCAAGATTCACATTTGTAAGTAAAACCTGTAGCCTTTTAAAATTTGAAGGACATGAGCACTGTTCTAGCTTATACTAAAATAAAATCGTAATAAGCTACATACTGTGTAACCGATTAATATATTACATGCATAAGTCAGGCATCTTCACATGAATATGCCCTTCCACTGAGTAAGAAACTCACTCATCAGCTGCAAGGTACAAATAGAAGCCTGTACACATGGGGGCTAAAAAGGAGCAGGAACCACTAAGCTATGATTCTTAGCGATAGCCTGATAGGGCTTTTTACTGTGTACTTTCACATTTCCAAATCCCACTAGTAAGTGTATCCAAAAAGGAATAAACATTACATTTTGATTCATACAAAGATCCTTAGAACGTTAGTTAACTTCACAGCACAAAAGTGGAGGGTGGGGAGGTGTTTGTTTTCATCCCACACTTAATTTTTTCAAAAACAGTTTTAATATTGTTTCACATATTTTAATTAGTTAGAGCTTAAAAAATACTCCCAAGGCCAGGGCATCAGCTAGCACCAAATTGGGTATTATGTTCTAACAACAACAGTTTATTGCTATTTATATTTGTATCTTACCATGCCATGAGGTGAAATTGCAGTCCTAGCACCACCATGCGTGCTGGTAGGAGTATCCATCTTCTTTGTCATCTGAACTTCATTCAGCTGTTTGTTTAACCATGTGATTACTGAAGAGAAATGAAAAAAAAAAAAAAAAAAAAAAAAGGTCAAGCTCACCTCCTAGCTAAAACAAGCCGTTTAAAACACCAGTTAACTCTTCCTCAAACAAAAGTGACCGTTTGGTGGGCTTTCCCCCAACCCACTTCCTCAAGCTCAAATATCACTGTAAGCCCAGGTCTCACAAAAAGGCTTTTTGCTTAAACTTCCCCCTCCTACAGGCCACTGCTCCTTCCTCTGCACCCTGAGCTAGAGCTAGCCCCATGCACGCAAAGGCAGTCATCTCTACTATACAGCTCTAGGTTACTACGCACCCAGACAGAAGCTTATTTGTGCTATGCTGACAATAACTGCAGCTCTTAAAAAAAAAAAAAAAAAAAAAAAAAAAAAAGCAAACTAGCTAAATCATCGTAAAATTTCAAAGAGAAATTAAATGGTATAAACGTACCATTTTCATTGGTTTTCAGTAACTGCTTACTTTCTTCCAGTTTCTGTATTGTAGCTTCAAGTTGTTCTTGTAACTTGCAAACCTGCAATGTTCCCATACTAATTACAGCTCCATCAGGAACTAGTACTGATTCAAAACTCAAGAAATATGATCATATATATAAGAAGTAACGGATATATACATAAGAGTGAAGGATCGGGACAATTCCAAACTGAGAGAAGTTCAAACTAAATATCATACAAAAGCAGTATGACAATACTTCGAAACTAAGTACCGCTTCTAGCCAGAGTTTGGACCAGACTGCAGCCAGAGACCTTTCTGACCTTAATTCTTCATTATTAAACAACGCAAGGGCCCTAAGCAAGACAAGGGAACAAGTTCACTCTTACTTTTTTGCCTCTACCTCCAGCTTTCACAGGAATATACCCTGTAAAGCACGTCTATTCATTTGTTGCACTGCTTTGTACTTTCAGCAGTATTTTCCTTCATGTGGATGTACGTCTCTTGCAAATCAGTTTAACATGACAATATGAAAACATTCATCACACACACACATGCATTAACTAATTTACAGTAAGTCTATTATGTTGAATAG
Organism: Aythya fuligula; assembly: GCF_009819795.1. NCBI lineage: Eukaryota > Metazoa > Chordata > Aves > Anseriformes > Anatidae > Aythya > Aythya fuligula. The sequence continues at coordinate 29,000,606 of NC_045566.1, read as the reverse complement.
AATTATTGCTGTAGGTATTTTAAGTTTTAAAAAAAAACACGATACACACAAGAAAACATACATGTACTACATACAATAATGTTTACAGGACAGAGGTTCATCTATCACAATACCTCCTGCTCTTTCATTCGAAGAGATTGTCCAGTCTCCTGCAATTCTCTCTGCTCTTTTTGAAGTCTCTCTTCTTTTTCTGCTAATAGTTTTTCTTGTTGAATCGTTACTGTATTTTTCAGTTTTAATTTACTCATTAAGGTTTTCAAATCTCCTTGTAACTTCTTGATAATTTCATTAGCCTATTTAAAAAAAAAAAAAAAGGTGTATTTTCAAAATAAGAAACACCTAAAGGACAGACAGACATAAAGCTAATGGTATGTTCAAACAAACCTTAAGAAGTTCAGATGACAGTGACCTAATTGTTGTCTCAAGTTTTTCAATATGACTTTGTTTTTTTTCTGTATTCTCTTCCAGTATCACCTTTAAAAGAATTTTGAATATTTTTTAATAATTAAGATATGGAATAGACATCATAATTTTAAATAGAACCTCATTAATTTTTATAACTAGTCCTTAAAAAATAATAAAAAAAATCAGTCCTTGCTTTTCAGTCAAATTGCATAGGGTTCTGTCAATTCATCCACCTTTACAAAAACTACCACTAACTTCACCCAACTGCCACAAAATAGTAAAACAGTGGCTACCTTCATCAAAACGAACCCAGTTTACTTTTGATGCCATAATTCAGGACCTTTATCTAAATTTGAAAGCTTACTTGTTGCACTCATAAAATGTGGTCACCTAGTAACCTAAAGACAGTACAATTAACAAGGTTTACAGAGGTTTAGAGAGAATGAATTTGAAACTTGAAGGAACCTTTTGTTCTTGTGTTGCATCTAATACTTCTTTGGTTCTAACAACCAGTTGATCTTTATCTTTGATCTCTTGTTCCAGGACAGCAACCCGTGTCTGTAACTGATTAATGAGTTTCTCTTTTTCATGACATTCAGCATCCAGAGTAGTGTTCTCCCGCCGCAGTGACAGCACCTCCTGCTTTGCTCTTTGACATTCCTAGAATGTTGGGAAGGAATTTTATTGTTTTAATTAAAAAACAAAAACAACAACAAAACACACTATAATACTAATTTTAAAAGATACATTGAAATTATAGCATGCAAAATGTGGAATGAAGAAGAGTCAAACTTAATATGCTATATTTTCTCTTATCAGCATAGGCAGGCAGCTTTATCACTCTAAAAATTATAAGTTTGGTTATGGGAATTAATTAGCCATACATCATCTACTCCAGATAGCTTTGCTTTCAGTTCTCTGACTGTGGAGTCTCCTTTGTATCTCCTTTCTGTTAGATCTTTATTGATAACCTCAAGTTCTGAGAGTCTGTTCTGCAACTGTTGAATACTTTTCTGATGCAAACTTTCCAATTCCTTTTTCTGTTGTTCATGCTGTTGTTGGTACTGAGCTTGTGCCTACAAAGAGGAAAAAAACAGTTATCCAACAAATCTTAAGCTGAAGCCAAGAATATTGTTAATTCTTTCCTGCTGTCATACCTGGAGAGTTCTTTCCTTCTCATTTGTCAACTCCTGCGTGTGTTTGTTTGTCAGAGCTGCAGTGTACGATGTCCATTCATTTTTCAGTTTGTCTAGTTCCCGGCTCTTCTCTGACAAGCTCTGTTGTAGTTTGACAAACCACACAGCAAGGTTTTAAAAAACGAAGCATTTAATTTGATACTGAATGATTCTTTATTGTTACTTTGTGAAAGTGCATCTCAGTACAAGACACCAAAATATCCGGTCATTCTAAGAACAGGAAAGTTGTTGAGAAGCTCAATAGCAGCTTTCTGACCTTATGTGAATAAAATAATCTTCATTTCAAATTGTATTTTCTTCTAACTTAAGAGTGAAAGAACAGTCTGCTGATGTTCCCTATCATTATCTCTTCTGGATGTTTTAAACACAAAGTGCTCTAGTGGGAGGGGCCAGGGGGAGAGTTCTTAAGCAGCATTTTTTTGTATTTTTGGTTTGTAGTTCTGCATTACAATTTACCAAATATAATCTATTAGACTCCAATTGCATGAAAAATGAAAAGATGAATGTTCTACTCCAAAAAAATGCTCCACAACAGGAGATTTAAGGAAATTTTTCTGTTTCATGATGGTCAAAAAAGCCACCTTGATAGTTCTAGAATTTGACCCATTGCTATCATTCTCCTAAAGCGCAAATGCGAAGTCACTACTGGGCTGACTATAAAAATCCAAAAGTGAACCTCCAATACTTCTGATTTATTTGTCATGGTTTCACAGTTTCTGCAAATATAAAGGTTTCTAACCATATGCAGAATATTTAGAGAATATTTGTCTACTCTTATTGTTTTCTCTCACTTCCACATCAATTATTTTGGCTAGGTAGCAGTTACCAACCAGACCACTATACACACATTCTCCACAGACTGGGGAAAAAAACAAAAAAGTACTAAAACAGAAAAAAAGAGGTAGAACAAGAAAAAATGAATTTGTTAGCATAGCCTTATACTGGAAGTCCACAATTAACAAGTTGTATTCATGTGTAGCATTGGTCACCTAACCTAGGAAGTACAAACAACTTAGAACAGGAGAGTTAAAAACGTGCGTTACCTGTTGAGTATAACTCAGTTGTCTGGTCAGATCCTCTTCGGTTTTTTTAAGTTTTTCTTCCAAAATCATTTTGTCTTCCTGTGTACAAATTGATAGCAAGACAAACCCTTAGCTCCTAAATTGCTAGTATTTAGGTTCCATTTTACCATCATTATATCCTTTCTAAGCAGCCACATTGTAATTGTGGAAACATCACCTTATTAAATAAAATCCATATTGAGTAAGACTATCTATACATTAAAAAAAGAAATAAATGCATTAGCTCACAAGGTAAAAATACTGTATTAAACTTATTAAGTCTCTTTAAGGAAAGAGAGCTATAAAGATTTGAGTACAAAGGAGCTGCATTAGTAACAAATTAACTAAATACTGTAAATTTGTTTCATTAAAATGACTTCATAGGCAGCTCTAAACATGATAGCACAATAGAAGGGAGGCAAATCGCAGGCTACAAAAGAGACAACAGTCAAACTATGAAATCATTAATTTTGCATTAGATTAAAATTTAGCACGCTACCAACTGCACCAACATCACAATTCTCATTTGCTATTTACACCACTAGCCCTCTGAAGCCCCTAGGACCTTAGAATTACACACACACACATGGTTTCCTAAACCCGATTGCAGAAAAAAAGACAGAAAGCTTACAGTATGTTATTTTTGCAGTTGATCTGGCAATCAGAACAAGGCTATGAAGCATGAAACACCGAAGTATTCAACAGCTGCATAGTGCATGCACAGCATATAAACACCCGATTTCCTGTCAGTTTGAATTATAACACTTGGTTTAGTGGGTATGTAAGATTCTCATTGCTAGAGAGAAAGTAACAATTTAGTTCTGTAACATGTGCCAAAATAACTGCATGCAATGACACACATGAATTAAAATAATAATAAAAAAGCCTACACAATTTGGTGCATGCTTTTGAAGTATTAAGACTGAAAAAAAAAAGTTTAAATACACATAGCATCGAGACTCAGTCATCACTTTACCTTAAGGCATTTCAAGCAGTTGGCTAAAAATTTCTTTATTTCTGCATCATTTCCTGGTAGGAATTTTAGAGAGAGATGGGTAAGGTGCTTAAAAGGGTTGGTCTCCACAATATTTAAAGAGACAGGAGTGTGATCTAGATCAGATGTTGAAGAAACTAACTGCAGCAAGAACCTAGGGAAAAACAAAATAAAAACAACATTTACCATACCATTACTGAGACAACCTATAGATCCTACAAGCTATTTTCAAATAAAATATATTTTTATGCATGCAATAAAAGGCTGACCAGCTTTTCATTTGAAAAAATGACTATGCCATTCAATTCCAATGTTGTAGTTGATACTACAAATAAATATAATTTGGAATGCTTACGCTTTATAACAAGGAATGTACAGAACTTATCAGTTCAGTTATCTGTAAAATTTTCAGAAGCCCATCTTAAACTTCGGTGTCCAAAATCAAGTAAGGCCTTGGTAACCTAATTCCAAAAGAAAATAGACTCCTCAATCCTATTGCCTAGTTAAATTCAAAGTCCATAGTACACACTTCAGGAAACGACCCCAACTACTGGGGAGTGAGGTACTGTGAACAGGGCTTTCTCAGTGTGCACACACAAAAGCCACGTATGAAAATGCCACTAAAGGAAAGAGTAAACCTCAGTTCACCCACCTCACATATTAATATCTGAGCACTGAAACAAAAGCAAGAGAAAATCCTTATCGGAATGCCTTATTACTGTGGCTTCTCTTGTGAAAAATAACATTTTATACTTCAGTCCATTAAGCTCGTATTAGCTCTCTAGTATTAAACTGTTCCAACCCCCTGAAAAAAAAAAATATATACAACCACCCAAATCACACAGTGGTACTGCATCCTTGCGCATCTGCTAGCTTCTTGTAACTTGCCAGCCTCAATTCTGATAAGGGAGCCTACACGTATTATTAGGCAGCAATGTCACTGCTGAGACCTCTTAAGATTTAGGCTGTGTCAGCAACATCCACTAACCGATACTGAGACGTCCAAGGAAAGGTTAAACAATCCTTGTTCTACTGACTTAGACTGTTGGACAAATATTTTAAAAACTCAAAACAGATACACAGAGTGATATGGTACTCACTTATCACCTACCTCGGGATATCTTTGTTCTGTTCGTGAATGCATTGTTGAAGCAGATCTATAAATTTTTGTGGGAAAGCAGAGAAGTCTACCAAGAGACCTTGCTGGGATTTCAAGCTACATAAACAGATTGGGAAAAAAAATATTAACATTATATAAAAATGTAATTTATTTTCTAAAGAAGTATTTTGTTTACATGAATAGAAAGAACCAATTCTGATCATATCATTAAGTTTGCTAGTATGTTATTTTCAACCCTGAACACAGAAGAAACGTGATCATGTCTTGGATAATATTCTCTGGTGATTACTTTTAACTTCAAGAATTTTTGCAAGACTGCTGCACTAAGAAAATAAAAAAAAAAAGCTATTGTGGCAGAACAAGCATATTCCTTCAAGCATAAGTCCTTCTTAAGCACAGCACAGTAAGGATAGGGGCACAGGGAAGTATAAAGGGACAATGCTTTGCAGATGAGGGAAGAGTCAAAAATTACAAAGATTTTACCTGCCTACTTGCTCATTTAATTGTGCACCTTCAATACTAATGTGGTAAATTCAAAGAGTTAAACATGTATGCAGAAGCCATACTTTGTATAATGAAAAAATGAAATATTTCTGCACATCTGCTTTAAAAATTCTATTTTACTTTTGAAGCACGTTGATTACACAGGTGTGTATGTATGATATATAATAATACCTTTTTTGAAGAAGAAAAGCATGAACTGTTTGTGCATGGGGCTCAAATTTGATGATCAAATTCTGAACAAGCGAAACAAACTGAGATTCAACAGTGCAATTAGAATGGAAAAAAAAAAAACAACTACAAGACGAAGCCTCAGGTTTGGAAGCTATGTATGCAGACGTACTTTCCTCTTGCACTTAGCTCTTCAAATAGTTCACAAACTTACAATAATCTATAAGAAGCAGTTATGATACAAAAAAAAGACACAGGGAGTACAATAAACTGTGGTACTGTAACTACACAGGGAACTTAATGTCAGGATTCTGTCACTCATCTGCATAACCTCGAGCCAATAACCTTCCTAGACTTGTCAGTTTCACAGATGGGTGGAAGAGAATACTACCGCCAAAAATCTGCAAATGAGATATGCTAGAAACAAAAGTCTAAGATAAACCTTTATAAGCTAAAAAAACATATTTTTTTATTACCATGAGGAATGTTCACAAATATTACCACTTCACTCACCTTTGAAAATCTTCCTCAGATATGACAAGATTATAAAGGAAAAAAGGGTCAGCATCATTAGTCAATCGGACAGCTAAATCCTGAAAAGAAAGGTATTTCAATATGTTTTTAAAATACTGTAAAATACACTGTAGGATTGTTTAAATATTGCAAACAGTTTATTTAATATTTTTACTTTTTAACCAAATTAAAATAAGAATTATGGCAACTAATTTAGAAAGGAGAAAACATTCACATTTAACACAATTTCAATTTTAAATACTACAGTGGGGAAAAAAACAGAAAAACTATTTCTCACAAAAATAAAACAAGTAAAAAACATTCAAATTTCAGCAGCAAGTTTTTCAAAATTCCACATCCCTTCATTGTTCTACCTGAAGAAAATTATTTGCCCGCTGAAGGAAGAATATCCCCCATCATTAAATAGTGTGTAGATTCCACCTATGAGCGAGCAGTCCACTGTAGTGGGTCACAAACACGCCATTTCCACATTTGCAGGTTTTTCAGGTCCTATTGCTCCAAGCAATTTGAGAAAACACCTTCTGAACAGTCTATATATTTGAATACAGAGCTTAGCAAAGGAAACATATAATTGATGCTGCTAAAATCTAGTATACTTGTAAGGAAAATTGTAGTTTTATGCTGCTTTGGTTTTAAAAAATAAACTCATTTGTTCACTGGAAGCCTCCACAGTGTTTTGGAAAAATTGCTTTCTCTAAAAATTGTAGTCTTGTTACAAGGCTGGGACTATTAGAAACACCTGGTACATTAGACCCACACACCTGCTGTCTAATAAAGAGGCTCAAACCTATGTGAAGAGCAGAAGAAAATCAAGTAGAAAACTGACCGGCTCTTCCAGCCTAACTGAAGTGTTACCACAGCACATGTACACCTACAAAACTGAAGTAAGTTGCAGTAATTCAGGTACCACTAAGAATAACAAAACTCTTAGCTAGAGCGGTGTAAACAAACCTTGGGACTTACACATAAAGCTAGCTGTTAGAACTACTGACACTACAATACAACTAGGGTAGGCTGTCGGGTAGGATAAGAACGCCTGCTTGGTTTCATGTCCCACAAACTGATCTGAGTACATGGAGTTATCTTTTTAGAGTCATCACTCACTGATGTACACAACTGGATTTCAACAATCCTGCTTATACAGGATATATATGTATATATATATATATATATATATATATATACATACACACTTGGTACATAGTTCTTAACTGAACACTGCTTGCTCACATAACATCATCACCACAGTTAAGAGAATTAAATATATATATATAATTAGAATTAAATATATCAATATATACATTATATATAACTAATATATAATATGATATATTAAATATAAATATGAGCAGAGTTAAACATATTAATATATACATTATATATAATATATAATATGATATAAATATATTTAATTCTAATTATATATATATTTTTATATATATTTAATTCTCTTAACTGTGGTGATGATAATGTTATGTGAACAAGCAGTGTTCAGTTAAGCGTTCAGTTAATGAAGACAGATACAGATGAGTGTGTAAAGGAGCAAAACATAGATTTATATGTGTACATATACATACATATGCATACATATAAATACATATATGCATGTATATGTTTTGCTCCTTTACACACCCATCTGTCTTCATTAACTCTATCACCAACTGGTGACCAACCGTAACACCATGGTAGGTGGAAATAAAGTTTAAATAACAAATTAGACACACAACAAAACAGATTTTATAATCCCTAATATAAATCTCATTGCTAGTTTCCTAAGGATTTTTTTTTTTTACTGCAATTTAGTACATTACTTCTTTCCTATCCCTACTGGGTGAATTCCAAACATTCAAGGACAACAACACACACACTCATAAAAAAACAAAATGTTGCATCCACACAGAAGTTGTAATTTTCTGTAGTTTAGATGAGGACTTTGCAAGGTCAATAGCATTTTTAAACAAGAACTAACTATACTTAAAACAAGACTGCTCTTAAGCTAACTCAAGATCCTCCAAGGGTCTACAAATTCTTCTCGTTTTTAAGTTTATAAATTTCCACGAACAGCAAAACTAAAAAGGGTGAGCTAAAAAGGCTATGGGGAGAATCATACCAAACCAACTGAGTTACTCAAAAATAAAATAAGATCAAGTGACAAACATACCAAAATCTTATTTTGCTTTTCCTTTGCCTATTTGTCCTGTTATGCAACGAAATACTGATAAAACAATGAACGACACAAATGTAATAAATCTACAAACCTTTCTGTGAACAGGATTAGAAATTGACAGCAGCTCAATATTCACTCGGACATCTAATCTCCTGTGTACAACAAGATGTAACATTAACAAATCAAGAAAATATTCTTCAGATAACATCTGCTCATAGCAACCTTACAGGAATCAGATGACACTTAGCAAACAAAGTTTAAGCAGAAATATCAAGAAAGCTCGCACTACTACTACTAAGATAACTGAAATCATGGGGCTTTCAGGTATCATTACAGCTCCTCAGTCACCTCAGTTGTTTTTTGTTTGTTTTATGCTTACAATCCACCAAACTCTCAATAACAAGGCAGAAGTTTTTAAGCTTTGTCTGAAACCAGAACCTTTGGAAAAGTCTGCTGAGATATATTAATGACTGCTAAAGATTATAACAATCATTTAAGCACCGCTACCTCTTGTCGAGTGACCTGAGAGGTTACGTGCATTAAAACACCCCACAGAAACCAACCGTCCCGTGCCAACTCCGCCGGGCCCTCAGTAACCGCGGCTGCCCGGAGACGCACGCAAACAGCGGCCGGCCTCAGCCCCACAGGGGGAAGCCGCCTTCAGCCACCTTCAGCCGCCTTCCCCCTGTCCCTCCTGTAACCGCGTCCCCACCGCCCCTCTGTGCCTCCTCCCCAGCCGGAGCCGCTCCGGCCCCATAACGCGCGGACCCCCAGCGCAGCCCCACAGCCGCACCGATACAGCGCAGGAAGGAATAAACGCATAAAGGAAAAGGCGTCGTTCGGGAGCCCTTCTCTCGAAAGAGGCAAGAAAGCTTCCCTGCAGCTGGAGACGAGTCCGCGATCCCTCCCTCCCTCCCTCCTCACCTCTCCTGGCAGCCGGGGCCCCGCAGCTGCACGCTGAGCGGCCGGTTGAACAGCCCCTCGGCCGCCATTTTGCGCTTTGACTTTGCCGCTCGGCGCCCGCGGAGGAGGAGCCTCAAGATGGCGCCCGGGAAGCCAGCGCGGGGGGAGCTGGGAGCGAGATGGCGGCGCCGCAGCCGGAGCTGGAGCCGGAGCCGGGCCGGTGCGCCTACTTCGTGGCGAGGAAGAAGCGCTTCTGCAGGATGGTGCCGGCCCTCGGGAGGCGCTTCTGCGGGGAGCACGGGCAGCAGGAGGTACTGGGAGGGTAGAGCCCTGGGGGCTGCGGTGTCCCGGGAGGGGTCGGGGCGCTGAGGCAGCCGCCGCCGCCGCCCCCGGCTGTGGTGGCCCCGCTGCATGGACGGGGCCGTCCTGTGAGCCCTGGAGTCCTACGGGCAGCAGCTCAGCGGTAACGCTGCCATTCAGTTAAAGGTTTAGGAGGTGTTTTATTTTTAGATATTCAATTCTTGACCCGCTTCCTCCACTCTAGTTAACCTGGCTACCTCAGCATAGGTGTTTCAAACACTCAAACGTTGCTCAAAACTTGTAACATTCATAAAACTCAAAACACTCGTAACATTCTCTAAAATGGGAACACTGAATGTGTGCTTTAGTGTTGTTTAAACCTTTTCTTTATAACTAGAAAGAAAATGACAGAAAAAGAATTCCATGTCCTCTTGATCCAAAGCAGTAAGTATATGTAAATACGCGTGTTTTTGTTTTGTTTTGTTTTTAAATCAGAGTTCTCATTATAAATGGTGTTACTTACTTTTCTATTTGGATTTTAGCACTGTATATGAAGACCAGCTACAAAAACATTTGAAAAAATGCAATTCAAGAGAGAAGCCAAAGCCAGTAAGTAGTGTAAAATTCAGCATTACTTCATCTCAGCTTTAAGGCCCCAACCATTACAGCTTTGCACAGAATTTACTGTGGTGAATATAGCTGTGAAGAAGAAAACTGCAGTCTGAGCAAGCACTACCATAAGCACAGTGTGGAAACTTGTTCAGCTGAAATGGAATTCGCATTCCATGCTCCTTGTCTTCTATATCTCACTGTAATTCTGTATAACTTTTCAGTTCTCTTAGTTATGAAGGAAAATGCTAAATGGAATTTTCTCAGATGTTTTCTAAGAACAAGCTCTCACAATGCCACAAAATCATTTATTTTAGAGGCTTAATGAGAGATTGTCCTGGAAAAGCACAGCTGGCAGAGAGCTGTAGATGTTCTCTTACCTCTGGCAGTCTGCTAACTTAAGTATCTGCCAGCTTCACTCCATTTAGCGGTGAATTATGGAAAGCAAGGCTGGCAGTTGCAGTCAGTGCTGAAGGAAGGAGTCAGATACGTCTCAACAGCTGTTCCAAGAAAACAAAGACAGCTTCTTTATCCTCTATGTTTCTGTCTTATCAATGCTGCACATAAGAAATATTAAAGTTGTCACTGTTACCGGTCTAGTAAGCATTAACAGCTTAATTCTTATAAATACATTCATTCTTGTCAAAATATGCCAGAACAGTAACTTCTGCTGGGTATTCAGGATCAGACTTTAGGAAAATAATGGTAATAAAATCAGATTGCTTTTCTCTTGCTTTTTGAAGGTCTACTTTGTTCAAGATATTAACGCAGGTTTAAAAGATGTAGCAGAAATACCAGAAAAACAAGTGAGTACACTTACTCATTCCAAAGCTTGTTCCCTACGTAACATGCTGCAATTTATGATATGACTAAAGAACTAGCAAAAATAAAAAGGTCTTTTTTTTCCCTTAAAAGGTAACACTTTCTTCCCTATCCAAAGAAGAGTTAGAGAATTTAATTATCAAGTTGAAAAAAGCAACTAATGGTGAGCTCACTTAATAGACTAAGGCATTTTGAATTGAATTATTTCCTTGTTATATTTGTCATTAAATATTTATGAAAAGGTGAGATGTATTTGACACTAGAACACATCTGAAGTGATTATCATTAAGGTGTAGACAATCCTCTAATAACTAAATCTTAAGTAGTGAAAATGATTGAGAGAATGATAAAATGAATTTTGGTGGTGTTCATATAGCTAATTTTCCCTCCTTTTGTGCTTTCTTTTGGTTGTTTTTCACTCAAATATCACTACAGATAACTGTTTCTGTTACGAAGCTGTGATGATAGACTTAGGCTCTCAACAGACTGTTTTGTTAATGCCACAAATTGAGCTCATGTTTGAATATCTTAACATGCTACAAAAACAAACTCTTGACACCTATACTGAAAAGTTTTACATTTGTATGCAGGTCTGGAACTTGACCTTAAGGAACAAATACTGTCTCACAAGGCTTTACATGAAGCCTTAAATGACCCAAAGAATGGAGAATCTGCTTTTAAACATTTGAAACAACAGGTATGGTCTCTGCTTTACTAATAGCTGTAGATGTCTTCAAAAATGTGGAATTCTCCAGCCGTAAATTCTGATGACTGCACATGCATAGTGCTAGTCACTTCATATAGAGGAAATCTGATATGCTTTTTATAGTTCTATGCTTTTCAAATACTAGCCTATCTATATTAAACTTAAAAATAGCTGCTTTAAGTGTTAGTAACAAAAGTTTATTAGGATCATAAAATAAAGTACAGTGTGAGGTTCTCGTGAGTTTTCATTTGTGTATTCTTATTTTCTATTGACTTAAAAATAAATTTGAGCTACAAAAGGTAAACTACTGTAGTGCTAAGTGTAAAAGGAATTTCTTACTTTTTCAATAAAGACTTTCCAGTTGTGTAGAAACATAAAAAGAATTAGTCTGAGTTTATTTTCTGCCTTTTTAGTGTATATTGAATATATATAGGAATTTTAAGGAAGATGGATTGCATACTATAGCAAAGTAGGACTTTGAGGAAGGAAAAAAAAAAGTGAGAAACATCTGTTTTCCATACTTTCTTCCTGTGCTCTACTTTTCTTTCCTATACATAACGACACAGATACAGAGAAGGCTCTGTGGGTACTGATGGTTCATAGCTGTCTAGAGTAGCACCCGTATTTTGGGTGGCTACTTTGAGAATCAGCAAAGAACACTAATCTTACTGTGTACCTGATCCCAAAAGTCCATTCCAAAGGCTTCTAGGTGGAGTTCTGTGGGGTTGGGTGATGCTGATTTGCCAGAAGTTTTAACTCTTTTCCTCTGTGCACACAAGATCCCTTCCCTAATATGTCATGGAAGGGAGGCCTTGAAAAAGTTTTCTGCAGTTTGATGAAATAACAATTTTTTGTCAGGCATTGCCATACACATGTATATATTTGCTTGTTTCATAAATAATCTTCTTATGTTTGTAGGCTTCCATTTTAGGTAACATGGAAAAATTACATTTGCTTGGTCCAGGAAGATGTTTTATTGAGTTTGGAGCTGGGCGAGGAAAGCTGTCTCATTGGGTTGATGTTGCCTTACAGGATGTTGAAGATATTCAATTTTTGCTTGTGGAAAGGGCAACTACAAGATTCAAGGTAGAAGAAAATATTGTCACATTAGCGGAGTGTAATTTTTAAGCTGTTGTTACTGAAGTTGTTAGCATTTGCTTTTTACCTTCAAAATAACATGAAACCTAAAGAAGAGAAGGCTCCGGAGGGGGACCTTGTTGCAGCTTTTCAGTTGTTAAAGGGGACATAAAAAAGATGGAGAGTGACTCCTTGTCAATCAGATAATGACAGGACAAGGGGTAATGGTTTTAAACTAAAAGAGAGGCAATATAGTTTAGAAGTTAGGAGGAAATTCTTCACTCAGAGGGTGGTGAGGCACTGGAACAAGTTGCCCAGAGAGGTTGTGGATGCCCCAACCCTGGAGGTGTTCAAGGCAAGGTTAGATGAGGCCCTGAGCAACCTGATCTAGTGGCTGATATCCCTGCCTATGGCAGGGGGTTGGAACTAGATGATCTTTGAGATCCCTTCCAACATGAGCCATTCTATTAAATTCTTAAATGTTAAAAGTTTTGGAAGTGTTCTTGTGTTCCATACTTTGTAATAAATAAAATAAATATTAAAAAAATAAAATAAAAAATAAATAATAAATAGTATATTTATTAGGAAAAAAAATTTTAGTGTTTTATGTTGGAAAGGTGCAGATGTTGACTTAAAAGCAAAAAGTGTGGCACTATTATCTGTAGCAAAACTGTAATTATTAGTGGCTGGCCCTATTTAATGAATCTATTTTATTTACACAGGTGGATGGAAAACATAAAAAGAGAGATTCTGTATTTGAAAGGCTTCAAGTTGATATTCAGCACTTATGCTTAAGTAAGATTTAAAATTAAGCCTTTATTTCAGAATTAAAGGGTTTAATTCTGTATATTGAGTCAATTTGTTTGTAGTACATTTAAATGTATCTTGTTTTGAAGATTCTTTCTTACTGGTTACCTAGTATTGTTAATGGGGTGTGTGTGTATGTATAAAAAATCACTATCTTAAAATTATCAAACAGACTTAAAATTTCTGCTTTTTATACATTTATGGGACAGTGTTGTGGATGAAAAACAACAAAACAAAAAACACTTGAAAGTTTTTTTTTTAGAAGTTGCAAGATTATACATCTTCGGTTGTACAGAATGAAGCAAGTTCTGTATCTCATTTATATGCAAATACATACTGTAGATTAATGCATCTCCTAAAGACAGTTGTTAATGTCGTGCTTACATTTAATAGTACGGAAAGGCTGGAATGGTTAAGTGTAATTATTCTAGTATAAATGCAAAATCCTTTATTTCTAATACTGCATTTTAATAAAAGGCACAGTATTTACATTACTATTTAACTGAAGCTTTTCTCTGGGCCACAGTTAATTCCAGAGTTCTCTGGTAATCATTTTACTGATACATTGTTTTTGTTGCTGCTCAGAAACAAAACTGTGTTCTTTTATAACAGCATTAAAATACATTGTTCGTACAAAGCTGAGTTGTTCAAGAATAGTGCTTCTCAACCACTACATCTGTTTCCCTTCATCTTAAAAAAATCATTTTAGTAACAGTATGTGCAGACCATTGTATTTTTAGTAGCATCAAACATTTATTTGTTCTTAAGTGTGCTGAAGTTGTATTAAAAAAAATTATACTGCCCCCTACAGTAGTGGGGGGGTAGTTTATTTTTTATTTAAAAAGGTTTTGTTTTGTTTTGTTTTTCCAGATAAGGTACCTAGTTTAGAGAAGAAAAGACTACCTGTGGTAGGAATTGGGAAACATTTGTGTGGGGCTGCCACAGGTATGAATTACATGTTTGTTGACTGCAGAAGTTAGGATATTACGTCTTACATTCTGAAGGGAATGATTTTCCAAACCGTTTTTATGCTTTTTCTTTCCATCTAGCTCGCTATTGATGAATTCTGTTCTAAATACCTGTTGCCTGCAGTGGAACTGAAAATAGATAATAGTAGACCCAAACTGTAGTTCAGTTTATGACACAGTAGAACAAATAATGGGGTGGGTGGGGGTTGTCCTTGTCAACTGTTGAAAGTTATCTCTTTACACTGTCATCTCTATCCTAAAATATTTTTCTTTCTAAAATTGTATTGGCTCTAAGTACATATTCCAAACCAATAAGAACTTTTCTGTCCTCATAATTTTGAACTAATACACTTTTCCTAAAATTACATGCCTACTAACTTAAGACATCTCAACTCTAATGCTTGTATATTTACTGTTAAAGATGATACAGGTAAACATTTAAGAAGTATACATATTATTAAAAAGTATACGTAACATAAACATTAAGAAGCATATATATATATTAGTATATCTATCCTAGGTATTAAACTTTTAGAGCAAATAGTGACATGTTTTATAGGGAAGAGATCCTCCTTCAATATACCACTCAATTAACCAAAATATTTCAACTTGATTTGGGTAGAAGAAGAAGAGAACTTAAGAGAATAAGCCCTTAGGAGCTCTAGAGGTCTCATAATATTAATTTAGCACTTCAGGTTTTATGTTTTCAAACTATGCTTCTAATTTTTCAGTATTCTCAAAGTTGTTGTTTGGCTTATGATGCATACTTCTATTCTTTTTGGGACGTATGTTCCCAGCTGCAATACAGTTGATATAAATAAATGCAGGGTGGTCATTGCTAGTAGTTTCAGTATATCTTTTTTTTTTTTTTTTTCCAGATCTCGCTTTAAGATGTTTGATAGAAAGCTATGCAACTTGCTGTGAAGGAGAAAATGAAGAGCCTGCAGCAAAACGTCCTAAGAATGATAAGACAGAAATGGCTGCTAGGAGTTCAGCTGATAGTGAAAGGAACAAAGAAGACTTTAAGCCTGTAGCTGGAATTGTTATTGCACTGTGTTGCCATCACAAATGTGACTGGACACACTACGTAGGAAGAGAGTTCTTCCAATCAGTAGGACTTGGACCAGTAGAATTTCATTATTTTCAGAGAATGAGTAGCTGGGCCACTTGTGGCATGCGAGAAACCGTAACCTCTACTAGTGAAGAAAGTGAAGATCACACTAACAACACAGAAGAACATGACCAACCATACAGCAAAACAGAGAGTGGTTTTGACACTCTGCAAGGGTATGTGATTTTTTTTTTTTTTTTTTTTTTAGAATATAGACTCCCGCAGAAAAACAGAATTACATATGGTAGAACATGAAATTGTTTTGGGTCCTCAACAAGACTTGTTTTTACAGGAATACTTTAATTACTCATAAAAACATTCTACTTCAAAAATTCAGTTTTCACAGACATAAGTTTTAAAATATTTAAATGAGATGCTTGTCTGAGGTGAAGTGAATTTATAGTGACTTCAGTAGTTTTTCTAAGCATAAGTGCTAATATTCATTAAAATTATTCTCCTAATACATGCTGTTTTCTTCTCCTGTTTGTGAAACTAGGCTACCCGTTGAAGAGCGAAAGGAGATTGGTGCCCTCTGTAAACTGCTGATTGATCATGGACGGATCAAATATTTACAACAACGAGGATACAGGGCTACACTACAGTATTACACAGAGTCTGCTGTATCCTTGGAGAATGTCCTGTTGACTGCTGTCCCAGAGCCAACTACATGATAGGATATAGATTTGGAATTGGTAGAAGACAAACTAAAATCTGTCTAGATCACTTGAAAAGCAGATTTAGTGCTTACAAAAAAAAACAGACTGTTTTAGTCTTTCCTCTACTCAGAAAACGGTTTTATGGTTCCCAGTTTCAGTTGGAATTACAACTACACAATCCAGTTCTCATTACTGGAACAAAATCCCTAATAATACTTGAGACTGGTTGTAGGCCTCATTGTTAGGAAGAAGTATATTCAGTATTCTCTTCTACTCAATTACATTCTTTAATCATTAGCAGTTACGATAGAAGAAGGACCAGAAGTGCAACTCTCCAAATTTCCTGGAAGACAATGGGTTAAAATAAGAGAAATTAATATACTTAGTTTGTTTTCAGTTTAAAGTTCAGGATAGTTTTGTATTTTAAGTAGGCCAAAGTACTTGTTTTATCAGTTCATGCTGATAATGGAATTCATTAAGGAATAAAATTCATTTTTAAACTCTCGATGTATTTTTGATAATTTGAATATTCATTTAGGAAATACCACTTTAAAAAGCTGGCTTAGGGTTCTAAAGAGCATGTCAATTTTTTTTAAGCCTTCATGAAGAACACATCTTCAATGAATTAAGTTCCTTGCAAGTAACAGCTGCTACCTGCACATCTGTTCAAAAGTGGTTTTTGGTCTTTTACTGTGACCTTTAAGCACAGAGAAATAGAATATGTTGCTTTAGATATTACTGCCACTGGGTGTCTTTTTTTGTTGGTTTCTTTACATCTCCTAGTTTTCTTTTATCTAGTTTATCCTTCCCACTATTCTTATCCTCACTCTTGAGTTTATCCTCAAATAGAGTTTATTCCTCACTCTATTCCAGAGGGATTGGAATTTGGAAAGAAACCATACCTGTTTTCTTCAGTGACTCCTGAATATACAAGTGCATGAATTCAATGCCGTACATTTCCTGTTGCTCCTCCTCTTCTGTATTCTCACACGGAGGGAGTGTGATCTCTAACTCCAGTGGATTGTCTCTGAAGTTGACAAATCTGACAGTTCATTGCAAAATGTTATGCTTGCACTAGGTTTTGTCCAGAGAAAAAAGCTTTTGAAACTGAATTAAGATTCATCAGACAACATCTTGAACAAATGAGAAGTAATTTTAAGGGTATTTTTTCCAGATGCTATCTTACAAGTTAATAGAAACCACCAATATTAGTAGAATTATGTAAACTAAATGAAGATGACTTCTTACATTAACTGTAGCTGATTGTGGTGGGAGAAAATGTTGCAGTCTTCTGGGCTTCTCCCAGCTGTCAGCCTCATCTACTTTTCATAACCAGATGAGTGGGTGAGAACAAGGGTGCAAGTGCTGGTGTTCTCCTAAGTTTGCGAGGCAAGAGCCAGTCCAATCTTCCTCTGTTCTCAGTTCACCCCTTTCAGCTATTCCACGTGTACCTGTGCCTGACTCTATTTCTGATGGTTACCTTAGGGGTTTTTTGCTACAGCATGCTCAGGATATTTTAGCTGCTGTAGGAAATGGGCCAAATAAGAACTGTAAACTGGGTATTTCTCTACTTGAGGAAAATGACACCTCTGAGCCTGTCCCTCCATGCCCAACCTACTACATTCTACAACAGCTACCATTACACAGGGAACACAGATTGTAGACAGATAAAGCCTACATCTCCCCTTTCACAAACTAAAGATTACATTGGGCAGGTGAGCTTGTATGTGTGTGTTTAAACAGATGCTGCTTCCTCCTAAATGGTCTGAAAACAGAAGAATTGCTTTACTGGATTAGGGATCATTTAGACTAATATTCTTTCTGTAAAATAACTAAATGAAAACACATAACAGGAAAGTTTGTCATAGAATACAAAATCTAGTTGTACCAATTAACAACTTACGTTCTTTCATTTTATTTTTTCTCTAATCTAGTACAGAAGAGTTTTATCCATATCCTTATAGCTGATACTTTTTTCTTCAATTCTGAGTGTTTGGCTTTGCAGTGCCAACATTGTACTTCATCTTTTTCACGTTCAACACCTATCTTTCCTCCTGGCTCTTGGATTTAGGGAGCAATATATAAGGCCAATTAGAAGTAAGCATCTGGGCCTTTCGGAAATGAGAACATGTATTACAGTCTCCATTCACCTTTGGGGCTGTATCTATCATAGCTTATGTTCTTTAAATGATACACAACTTAAGGGAAGCTTTAAAACTTATTTGCTAGCATTTTTATTTATGCAGCTTTTTCTTACCTCAGATTTGTCATCTGCTTCATACAAGCAGGAATATCCTTAAGCTTGTTGTTGCTAAGAACAAGAGTACTAAGATTTTTCATATTACCAATGGTTTCTGGCAAAGAGTTTATTTCGTTCCTCTGGAGCCATAAGGTATGGAGATTTTCCATTCTGTCAAAGTAGGTATTTGCACAATCAGTCAAGAATTAGAGAAATAAATATTAATACAAAGAAATTGATTCATCTTAAGAATCATAAATGAATTCATTCAGTCAGTTACATAAAGGACTCACATAAAGAATACTAAAATATCAAAGAAAAAAATCATTGGTAAAAAACATTTAACTTGATAACTGATAGCAAATTTATTACTTGTTTATTGAATTGATTATTCCAATTTATCAAAAATGTATTAGGGCTGATAAATCCTAAGTTTGCTTTGAGGGTAATATTAAAATAATCTTTTGATGAATTTAACCGTTAGAATTTCAGTGCAGCAGAATTCAGACTAAGATGTGATCTTTGAACTGTACTTACCTGTCAATTGCATCAGGAAGCTCCTGGAGTTTATTTCCCCCCATATCTAACCACTCTAGATTTGGCATGTTGAGAAGAGCTGAAGGGAGGGTAGTAAACTGATTCATGCACAAATCTACATGTGAAAGCTTCTTTAATTCACTTAACTGAAAAGTAAGAGAGATTTAATGCTTGTATACATGTTCCATTACAGCAGTGATGTAATCATGACTAAGAAAAAATTTAAAATACATTAAAATGTATTTCAGAGTTTGTAAACAAAGAATGGTTTTTAAGTTGCATTAGCTGATATGCCTTAACAACTGCAGTACTCTGGACAAAAACAGATTGGCTCCTGCAACTACTCAGGTGTATATATATATCCTTCTCATGTGACTTCAGTTTGACTAGTCCTGTGAGAATACTGGTCATGTGTGTTTCTGTGGAGTATTTATGAAATCAGAGTATCAAAATAAATCTGAAAACATGGAGTGCAACTTCTCATGAGAATAGGTTTTGAATAAATTCAAAATACACATTACCAAACAAACAAACAAAAAAGAAAAAAAAGAACAGTATCTCAAAACCTGAGGAGGGAGATCACAGATATTCCTGTTGACAGCCAGTTCCAATCTTTCCAGGCTGATGCAATTGCTTATTTCCTTAGGAACAGACTTTATTCTATTGTAACTGAGAAGCAGCTCTTGGAGGCTAGTTAGCTGGCCTGCAGAAAGCATAAATGAAAGAACAAACATTGACATTTTAAGAGATTTGAAATACAACATTAACTGTTTTTCGTTATCCTAGTATTTTTATACAAGTACTTTGTGTTCTCACTAGAAAAAAAAAATCATTGAAATTCAAGAACTTCAGGACACTAGTATAGAACTCTAGTTGAGTACTTCAAAAAAGCCCGAAAACTTACAAACAAGGGCAACTCCTGCTGTGAGCTCAGAACTTATAGCATGTTTTTCAGTATCACTTTTCTTTTATGTCTAATAACTGCTGTGCTTACAAGCTCTTCCCCCCCCCCCCCCCCCCCCCCCCCAAAGAGCTTTCATAAAGATATAAAGATATGTCTTTTTCTACCTGGCCTTTTTTATTTTTCCTAATTTGTAGGGACTCAATAGCTTTAAGATCTGTCTCACTGCCAAATTTAAATCATGTTTTCTATCTATCCAGTTAGAATGCTAAAGAGGCAAAATGCACAAAAGTGGCATGTTTGAATAAAATTATTTTTCTTAGAAAAGCAGTTTAAAATAAAAGCAGTTTAAAATAAAAGAAAGCATAGCTCACCAATTTCTTTAGGTATACTTTCTATTGAATTCCGGGATAGATCCAGAACAACAAGATTGTGAAATCTTCCAATGAACTGAGGAATTTTCTGCAAGCTAGTTCTGTGAAGCTGCCATTCCTGGAGATGGAGTAGTTTCAATAAACATGAAGGTAATGTCTGAGACAAGAAAGAGAGACCAGAAGAAATTCGGCTTAATACACAATAATACAGGCTTTGGTAGAAGGTGGTGGTTGGTTATTTGAAATATTAACACTTTGTATTATCATTATAATAAATAAGTCTTCCTTGTTCTTAAGCTATACTGTAGGATCCAGAAAAATAGTTCTGAACACTTGTGTCATTCTAATCATTGTTTTAACCTGCCCACTGTTGTTCCCAGGATTTAGATATCTGCACTACTGCCATTACTTGAAAAGCTTCAGGCTTTATAACTGAAGATGAAACTGCTCTAAATTGCTTTTTGCACTTCAGTGGTGATCTGAACTGTATTTCTTGTTCTGTCAAGAGAAACAGTGAGCAGCTGAGAGCAGAAGAGCGGAGGGATAGAATAACTGCAGTGGTTGTATGTTATTTGTTCTTAACAAAGAACAGAGCTTCCTTACACTAACCTATGGACCCCCAGAGTATTTCTGGGTGGGGCTGTTACTCTCACTGGCCCCAGCATGGCCTCATTCACTTCATAGAGACCAGCATCTGCATTTCTGTGTTGGTGAAGCTGCCAGCTCTGCAGCTTAGAAGGTGGTTAGATCCCATTCAGTTGTTGATTCTACAGTTAGCACTTGTGCACATACATGTACACTAGAAACAATAAACTATTCTGGGAATACAATTTATTCGTTTTCTCTTTTAGAAAAAGTAACTAACAGGAAGAAATCTTTTCACTCATCTAAACACAGGTTTTTTTCCTTGATATATTTTAGTAGTTTTGGTACATTAACAAAATGAGGATTTACCTAATTAAACTCATGATTTGCAATGCAAATCTCTTCTAATGCAGGAAATGGGCTGTATTGGGGCTGTATTTTTGCAAAGTAATGCTTAATACTCAGGACTAAAAAAAAAAAAATCAGCTTGCTTTTACAGTCTCACAACAGTGCACCTCAATTCACTGTTAGCAAAGCACCACATGAGCGCTTCATAGAATAAAAATAGTATAGCTGTGAGTGTAAAGATGTAAATAGTAGTTTTCTAATGCATCAGTCATTCAGCCCAAGCAACGTTAATACCTATTAACACTACCTTCCATTCTTCTTCTTCTATCCTTAAAATTGCTCTTCCATCTTCATTAATTATTTTTTCTTTGAGCTTTGCTAAAGCGGCTCTCTCCTCCCAGACAAGCAGTAGCCTACAACAGAAAGAAACTCTCAGGGTTTCTCAATACTGGCAATAATTGCTACACATTCTATTTTCTGGAACAACAAAGAAACAGTAACTATTTTGGGTGACAAACAATATTTATTACCTCTGGATGCTAGTTATACTATCAATTAAGGGAAGACAAGAACATGAAGTGCATGAAGTAATGTTTGTCTGGGGTAACTTATAGGAATTTTACTTATTTGCAGCTCAACACATTTCTTCAAATTTATGGTCAGAAGGAAAACAAAACTGCATTCAGTTTCATCATATTGCATCAGGGCAAAAGAATATACAGTCATGTGAAATTACAGTTCCAATTTTGAAACAACCTCTTGGGACAGTTCAACCTGAACTGAGTAAGTGCAAGCAGACAAGGTCAATCAGCTAAGCATTCGTTTAGCTTGGTTTCTGAAGGGGACTTGAATAAGAATTATGAGAATAAAGCTAATTCTCTTTCTTTCAGCTTTTATTTTTCAATAGTAACTTCTGAATTTGTAATTCCATTTCAAAACACATTTGACAAATAAGGAAGGGTTCCGAAACCGCTAATTTCTTCACATTTTATTAAATTGCTGGCCACATAGAAAACTAAGTGACCCTGTTAATTCCTCCGTTGAGGATAGAGCATAGCAAATTAAATCCTGTATGGATTACTCTAACCAATGGAGAGAATTTTAATATCCGTATTTAGTGGGTATAGTATATGCTAATATTTTTTATCTTAAAACGCAGTTCTTTGCTTGATGAACATATTGCCAGATTTGAACCAGTGGGAATTCTGCTGGAGTAAGGGCTAAAGAATTGGACTGGATGAGTTTGAAAAGACTAGTTACAGTCTACTGCAGCGTACCTTATGGCTTAGTTTTTTACAAGCCATCTGCAATTTACCTACCTTCCTGCAGACCTCTGTCTGAATTCCTTTTCTTTCCGTAATTCTTCATTTATCTTCTGTATTCTTACTTCCCAAAGTGTCTTCACAGCAGTGAATGATCCAATACAAACTGCAGTTTCAGTCATGATTCTTACATGTTCAGGTTCAGCCACAGGAATCTGACTGTAATTTCAGGCTCAATGCATCAACGTATATAACAGCTACCAGATGGGAATAGTGACATGAAAACTAAAATATTGCTATACCTCCTCGATTACATCATTAAGCATAGTTAATGTATTTAAGCTGACAGATTTTACCAATTGCTTTCTCTCTACAAAATAATTGCACCTAGTTAAATTTTATAGTTAAAAAAAGGTGATTAGTTTCATAAACCAGTTTTCAACAAAATCATTGTACAATGACCTGGGAAATTTGACCATTGGAGACCATTAAACCACAGTAGAAGTATCATTCAAATATGTTTATAACTACAATAAATAATGACAACAAATAAATTAGAAAGCACAAGGAATTTAAACCTTCATTTCGGGAATCAAGGTAAATAATAACTGTTGAAAGCACCATTTTGAACTTTTTTTCCCCAAAAGGTACCCCTGTGAAGTATGTTTTTGCAATCTCTTCTGCATTCTTCATCAGTGAAGAACTATTTCTTTCAGTTTCTTACACCTTACAATTGTAGACTAAGAACAACCATAATTATTAAATGCAGATATAAATATTCATTCCTTTCCCAGGAAGAAATGAAACTGTTCCATGCAATTTTAAGCAGTTAAATCATGATAGCTGCATCCTGGCAGGTATAAATGTTTGGAATTAAAGGAGTTTTGCACTTCACAGAAACTAAAATGCTGCTGGAAATAAATTATTATGCTTAATTTTCTTAATGGTTTCTCTCATATTCTCATATATAATCTCATATTATATTTTAGAGTTAGCAATACAATACCTTTCAAGGCTTTTTAAATTCTTCACACCTCTCTCTCAGTCTTCTTGGGGTCCTCCTGAGTTTCAGGATCCCAATTTATAAATAAGGCTAATGTTCTGAAGTCATCTTTTCCTTAGAGAGATAATTAATACATAATTTTCTGAAGAGCTGCAAAGTAGGATATTCAATCATCCCAATAGGTGCATCCCTCTGAAAAATACTGTCAGTATTGTAATGATTTGGGGAAAGTTGTTTGTTTTTAGAAGTAAACTGAAGCAGTGATAATCATATCAAGGAGAGCTTGGAGGGTTAAACTTTGTGCAAATAGCAGTGTACATACCTGTACTCTGGATGCTGGCAATCTGATTGCTCTATTTCAACTTTTTAATAATATTTGCAGGGGCTAAGTAACAAAAATGTTTACATATCCATTCAAACTGAAAAAGTGAGGAAAACTTTCTTCCTAACAAGTAGGTAGATATAACGAAAGTGGAACGTCAAGTCTTTTCATGCAAATATTTCCTTACAATAACTGCAGCAGGTCTGCCTTTTAGAACATCCTTTACCATCATGTTTATTCTATTGTAATTTTACATTGCATGGATTACAGTCGTTTAGTGAACATTTCTGTGTTCAAACAAGTAATCATTCTGCTTCATGTTTACAGAGTCTTTTGCTACCAGAGTTATTTGTAAAGCCTGGTTATACTGAAATCAATTAATCAACAAGGTATAGCCAGGCAAATAATAATAATTTTAAATCATCAGGATTACTTTCTGTTATAAAGACAGCATACAATCATATTATAAAGCTTGAATAAAGGAGAATCTGGTCCAACACTTTCATATTGAGGATTCTTAACTGTTCTCTGTTAAGGAAAATTGGCAGAACTTGACAGGTGATGCAAACTGTCACACAATGTGGCACAATGCACCCTGGTGCATTACGAATTCAATCCCTTTTTAGGAATTCAATCCCTTTTTTCCTTTAAAAGAGGATTCTTTCCTTTTTCTCTCTTCTGCATAAACATGATCACATTTATGTGCTGTATTTTGAAAGATTAACTTCTCTTTCAGTGATCCACATAGAAATTACCTTTCCCATTCATCATGCAAATATGCAACAGTAGTGACTAAAACACTGTATGAGGCTTTTTGCTCTGATTTGTAGTTTCAATTTAAATTGCCATATTCTTCAGGACTAGATTTCTATTGGGATTAAGCAATTTACCTGATCCATCATACCTGATTTTCTGAACTATATGCGTTTTCAGGTAGAAAACTAGAAATCTTTTTAAGTGTTTTGTGCAGAAAGGAGACATTAGGGTTCCAGTCTCAAAAGATGTATTTGTTCATGCATACTAAACCCAGTATCAGACTATATAATCAATACTTATTCTTATTGCAATCTTACACTTGGCAACTCTCATTTGTAGTGGAAAACAGACGATTTAATAGACATTGCCTTAAAGCCATGAAATATCAAAGAGGCCCTGGGGATACGATTCTGTTTTCAAGGATGTTTAATTATATCACAGGATTATCAAAAGTTTTTAGTTCTTTTATGTTTCATTTTCATGACTAAAAAATGGACCACAAACATAAAAATCACATTGTCACTGACAATTCAGATGGGAATTCACAAGTGTGGCTGTAAAACAACCTCAAGTTCCTCCCATGTAATCTGATCTCCCCAAAACTTCATCTCCAATCATGTGAACAAGTTTAAGAACAACTTACCTCAAAGATGTGGTGCTTTCAAAGATTTTCCATGACTCATTGCTTTCTGCACAAGAGAATAGATAAGTTACAAATCTTGTCTGTACTACCAAAAACATTTGGAACTCTCACGCAGGCTCCAATGCAACGTCAGTCTAGTTCTAATTTTAACCTATGCTGAGAATAGAAGGTATCATATGAGGCACTTCTGCAAAACCCCCAAGCATTTACCACTCTTCACATCTCCCCAGTTTGCTGAAAATGGCTAGACTCCCATACATTGTTTATGAGATTAACAAAAATTACTAATTGTGAACAAAAAGAACAACATACTTGTTATGACACATAATGAAAAATAAGCAAGTTTTCAATTCAAAACGGCAATTACTTGTTTTACTCTTATATTGTTTAATAAAATTATAGATCACTATTTGAGATAAAAGTCAGAAAACTGGATCATTCTAACCCACATTGCAGATTATAAGGGTATAAAATACGAAGATGAAACTTAACAAATGTCAGCCATTTGATTGCAATCCTCTTCCAGTAGAAAGAATTTTCAGTCATTAGGCTTTCTTAAACTATTTAGATTCTACTGTTACAACACAGAACTTTATAAGAAAAAAAAGGCAGGGGTAAACCCTCTCCAGACCATCAAAAACTACCTGACTGCTAATGCCTACATAAAAAAGATACTGTTTTAGCTTTCAGTCTTCAAATGTGTATTTTTCATAATTTTTTGTGTTTGTTTGTTTTTGATGGAGCTGGGGCAAAGTTATGCAAAAGCAAAAATGATATAACAGCTTCTTTCGTAATAGGTATTTCTTTTTTCAGTTCTAGTATATGTTCAATCCTCACAGTATTTTTATTTTTTAATACAAAAAATCGTAACTTAAAGTCTACTTAATTTCTTCTTCCTTGGAAGAGGTGGATAATTAGAGTTAAACTAAAAAACCCTTCCCTTTTATTGGAGTTTTAAGAAATTTCACATTTCTCCTGTGAACAAAAATCTTCTATGAAACATTTCAAGATCACTTTATCACTTTCTCTTTTACACTTTTGTTGTCCCATTTCATTTTTTGCATGATCATAACACTAAGAAAAAAATACACTGCTCAGACTGGACCCTTACCACAACAATATACTTGTAGGAGAATAGCCATTAGGCTGCGTTCTTTTAGTAGTCTCAAGTGCAGTAGGTTCTCTAAGATAAGAAGAAATAGAAGACTGAGCCACCTGTATAGGATTGCCTGCATGAAATTCACAAATAAAACCAGTATTACTACAATTCTTTGTGGCTTTAAAAAATTTATTAGGAATAAATAAATCTGATAAAAATGAAATAAGTGATAAGCACAACATATTAGTCAAACATTGCAAAAAACGACTAATATAAAAGACCCTTATACCACAATAAAAATATAAATAGCACCTTACATGTATACTCTCCACCTACATTACCAGCTTTCCTCTTGCTCAGTCTCAGCATCAAGGGTAACAGAGATTCTACCTCTGGTAGCTTGTGTCTTGCATCTTCACAGCTAAATACATTAGACTACTTTGGTCTACTATTTTGGAGAATGCTCCTGTAGAGACAGTTTTTGATATATCTAAAGAAAGGAGAAAATGTCCAATTTGCATATTAATTTTTAAGGCCATGTAACTGTCCAGCTTACATTTCTAGAAGGCATTTATATCCAACCATTTTCTTTGTATTTCCTGTTAAATACAGCTATAATCCTTACCATCTGTTTAGTTTACCTTAAAGAAACATTACTATTGTCTGTTCTGAAGGCATTAACTTGAACCTGTTAATTACTTGACTTGGATCTCCGTTATCCCACATAGTATTTTTATAATACTAATTCTTTGTTGTATTAGAGTAACCTGTCAGATTCTAGTATCTGAACATCAATAACGCAAGATGGTGAAAACTTTTAGAACACATTCTGCTTATTGCCAGGCTTATCTAACCACAGAATAACTAGTAAGATCCTCTTTTTTTTTTTTTTTTTTTTTTTTTCTTTTTTTACAGACATGCTTTCTATAAGAAACAAAAATAACTGGAAGGAATTTAAAGATTGCAACTACTTACAGCCTACAAAAATACAGTATATTCTAGACAGTTTTAAGGCCCCGATAGTTATCATTAAATGTTATCAGTAAGCATTTGAATAAGTGTGCCCTCTTCCCTTTATCATTTGATAAAGAGTACCTGTGCATATAATGCCAGGAAAAAGTGGAGTACCAAAAGTTTTGAGAGGTTAATTAGTTAAATAACAAAAAGCTCTCTGGACATCTTACAGCAGAAGCATAATAGGTATTTTATTCGTGTTTGATTTTTGCATAACTTCTTTTGGGAATTTGGATATTACCTGTTAAAATAAATTTATGTTTCCAACAAAGAACAACTGCAAGCTTTTCCCTTCAAAACCGGTTAATCAGTTTAAAAATATTGCAGACGTAGATCGATCAGTGATTCATTTAGACCAGCCTCATGACCATATGTATTACAAAAGGCAAAATAAAGACAATCCATCACCACATTCAGAAGTCGCGCCATGACCTATTGACAGCTGGCTGTAGAAGAAATTACAGCACTACTAATTAAAAGAAGTAACAATTAATTGATAGACTGATTTAAGCTGTTGAGAACTTTTAACCACATAAAATTGTTATATAATGTAAGTAGCAAAGGGCATGTGCTAGCCGAGACAGCTTTTGTAATTCTTCAGTCTAATATGAAAAATTTAGAGGCATATTCTAGCCATGGTTTCCTTTATTTAAGGTCTAGCAGCATTGAAGCAGGGTTCTCCAAATAAGATTTCCACAAGTTAGAAAATCGGGCCATTGTAGCTCCATCAATAATGCGGTGATCAGCTGACCAGCTCACATTCATTATCTGTGCTTTAAATACTTCACCTTTTCCATTAAACCGAGGAAGAATCTAAAAATCAGAGAAAGGAATAAAATAAAATAAAATATGGAATATTTTAATTAACAAATTTGTAGTTTTATTGTTCATTTGTTAATCTAAATTCAAACATTTGACTAAATTAGGCAGACAGGTAACAGTAGTGCCATTCAGAAATGAAAGAGCTTCCATCATTCTTTGTGCTGCAGATGAGACTATATTGTGAACCTATATAAGAAAGAGCTGTATCTTGTTTCCACCATCCTGGAAATACTGAAGTAGTGAAAACCTTTTTTGACTCAAAAGCCCCCTCCTGAATAGTTTCTTTCACTGATAGCATTCAAAATGACAGTGTCCCTAAAGCATTCCCTGAGCAAAAGGATCACAGAAAGAACATACAAAAAGTAAATCTAGTTAATATTGAGTCATGTTCAGTATTGATCTCAAATGTCTACATTAAAAACTTAAATCCCCAAATTCAGAAAATAAGAAGTTGCCTTAACCATACAGAGTTCTGTATAGATTCAGCCACCTGAATCTATACATTCTAATTCTAATAATCTAATTATAAGCATTATTAGAATACTTTTTCAGTCTCAAGTTCTCTCCTTGATCATAGCAAGAGTGCTATGGCCGTGTTGCAAAACTTATAAAAATATAATTTACGATATTTACTAATAACCAGAAGATTAAATATATATGTGAGTGAATATAACAGAATTCTAGAAAATAAATCTGAATTTTTGGCATAAAAGACTTCTACTGAAACATTTGGCATCTCTGGCCAGCCATCTAAAATTACAACAAAACTTTCCAATCACAAGCTATGCATTCATATAACAGAAAGAGGTCATGTTTTTGTGAATATATATATATATATATACACACACACACAATATATATATGTGTGCACACATGTATGTTTATATATATATATAAACATACAAGTGTTCTTAGATTCATATAACATATGATTCTGTGTGATTTAATATGACCTTAGTTCACTAGAATTAAACACGTCACTAAGTTAATATACCTGTATCTTTCCAAGTGCTCCAATAGCTACTTCAGGAGGTAGTATTACTGGTTTGGCATAAGTGCCACCAATCTAAAAAAGAAAATGCTAGAGATATTATCAGTTAAAGAATAATTATATAATTTATTTTAAAAGGTTGTTTGTTTCTTGAATGAATTGTTAATCATTTTATTCTTTGCATATTAAACTTTAATTAGAGTATTAATTTCAGAAGCAGTTTTCAGGTTACGTTCTCATTTTTCTGGTACTTACTGTGCCAATATTTGAAAGGGTGAATGTTCCCCCAGTGAGGTCATTTGTTCCCAGCTGGCCAGCAGAACCCAAGGCTTGGAGGCGATTTAATTCAGAAGCAATCTCAAAAATACTGCAGACTTGAACATTTTTCACATTTGGGACAATTAAACCTTGTTCTGTGTCCATAGCAACTCCAATGTTGTGCGAAGCCTACAATAAGTTTCATTAACTGGATATTAACATAAACAGTCAACATAACATGTATTGCACACAAAAAACACTTGAAGAATGCTTTCAAAATTATATATATTGGCAATAATATATATATGCACACACAATAAAATATATACATATTTTTAACCAAGGAAGCTTTCTCTACATTAAGCTCCTCTATACTATTTTGAGTGGAGCAATGGACGTAAATTTTTAAGAATTAGCTTTTCACATCTGCAAAGTAAGTCCAAACTGATTTTTGTGGGAATTTCACCTCCAGGAAACACAAAATCTGGAATCAGTTTTGCACTGAAAATATTTCATGTTTTGTTACCCATACAACCATCTTTAAAACAACTATCAGTTTAGAAGAGAACACTATAATACTATAGAACACTATTATATGAAAAACAGTTAAAACAAACAAACAAACAAAAAAAAACGAAAGTGAGTTGTCTTGCATTTTGTAGAAGAAATATGTAAGGATTCGTCTACGAGAGTCTGACAAAACAGCACAACAGGAGCTTGGAGCTTCAGGACCTTTCACCATTATGTGTTTTAAATACAGTACTTTAGAAAACAGGCACTTGTTTTCCAGAAATATCCCGCCAGTGCTTTGTATGAAATTTAAATGTTTTATTAAATTTATCTTATGATTTTAATATGTAGAGTAAAAGTAACTTTAAAAGTAACATTAAACAAACCACAGAAATTAGATGTATATTGAATCAAATCTAATCTTAGACAGAATCTAGATCCTCAAATTTTTTTCCAGCACAACACAAATTGGTGGTTTCACACCAATGGACAGCTAACCTTCACCACAACCAATCTTTCACTTCCTTTCCTCAAAAGGAGAGGAAGGGAGGAAAGTATGATGGACAGAAAAAAAAAAACTCACAGGTTGAGATAAGGATAATTTCAGAAAAAAAAAAAAAAAAAAAAAAAAAAAAAGGTTAATGGAAGCAAAGAAAGAAAAAAAATAATTTTTACTTCCCATTAACAAGTGATGTTTAGACATGTCTTAAGTGGGGCCTCAATACATGTAGTGGTGTGTCAGGAAGACAGATGTTCTCTTAACAGGAGCCCTCCTGTTCAGCCCCCCTTCCCCTTTTGCAGATTTTATTGCTGAGTGTGACTTCATGGCATGGAATACCCCTTGGCTGGTTTGGGTCTGCTGCCCTGGCCGTGTCCTCTCCCCACCTCTTGCCCACCCACAGCCAGTAGGCTGGGGAGAGGGTCTTAATGCTGTGCCAGCACTGCTCAGCAATGGACAAAACCTCAGTGCGATAACAGTGCTGTCCCAGCTACAAAAACAGAGCACAGCTGTGGGGAAACTTAACTCCATCCTAGCCAGAGACAGTACACACTATAATTTTAGTACAAGTCATTACAATTAGGTCAGACGTTCTGAAAAGTCCTCATTAGCTGTTAGCTTGGATTTTCTGTTCACAATTTTTATCAGTAGTTTACAAACCTTATATGTGACGTTTTGACAGCTTTCATCCAAAGAAGCATTAAGAATGGGATACTGCAATAATCCTAGAGAAGCTGCCTGTTAAATATAAACAAGAAATAGATTGTCATACTTTGTATCTCAGAGAGGTACATGGAAAGCAAGAAATGGTGAGAGAATTTAGATTGATAACAATTTGGTTCTTAGTGCAATAAAACGTGGCTTCAACTCTCCTAAGCTCTTTGTGTGTTGATGCTTCATCATGATTAGGAAAACAGAACAAAAACTTCCAGAAAACAAAGATAGATGAAACAGACATATAAAAGATAATCCCTTCATGAAATATAATTGAAATTGAATCAGCAATAATTTCCTGTTCAAGAATTCAAATCAAATAGCCCAAGAAAAAAAGTTACAAGATGCCTCAGCAGTGTCATTCTGAACTCCCCACTTAGACGATTATTATTTCAGGGACTATTAATGCTGCCTAAAAAGAGCGGGAAGATTAAGAGCTTATTTAACACTCCAGTTGAAATAGCATTATCCTAAGTTTTAGACTAAACTATACATTCAGCCTTCAGTGATGACAACAGTTGGAAATGAAACATGACAACTAAATGAGTACAAGTGCCCGGTCTCCTGAACAAGAGAGGACACAGACTCAATTCACCTGAACAACAGAAGAGACATACTCATTCACCTGAGGGATTCATTACCAACAGACACCAAATCAAAACAAAATTAAATTGTGTTCCACACGTGAGGTTAATTTTAATGGAGCTCACTAAAAATACCAATAGTTTGCTAAATTTGTTTTGTTTAATTTAAATACCCAGTGATGCTTACCCCTTTCCTAAGTAATACTTTGTCTGCTTTATCTTTCCCCATTAGTATTTCAAATAATTTCCATGGTATTATCTAACCCTGGCTACAATTCCAACACTAAATTGATGAGCAGTTCAATAAACAAGAAAAGCTGATACTTTTCTTGTGATCTGTGATTTTTCAGGTGATAGAGGTGCTCCAACCTACAACAATAATCGATCAGAAGATTTTAAATCTTCTTAAAAAACAGCATTAGTACTTCAAATAGCCCTCTACTGGTTGTCTCACCTTTATGAAGAAGGGCATAAATGAAAGCTTAATTCCACGAATTTGTGCTAAAGGTTTCATCTCTTCTCGCAACTGAACAAGCTGAGTCAAGTCAATCTCATCACAATAACCAAAGTGAGGGATCTTCAAAGCTGCACTCATAGTCTTTACCATTGCCTTGTGAAAACCTGGAAAATATTCACTGACTTCATACTCCAAGAAAATTAACTTCTGGGAAGTTACGGTGAAATTGCAATTATTTGTTTATGCTAAAGTTACTAAACTTTAAAAAAGCACAGGATAAAGTCCACCTTAGGGCCAACAGTTATTCAGCACACACAGCTCAATTTTTACAACTTTATTATTTCGGATCATATTACTACATCTCTCTCCTCTGTATATTTTTGAAATCATAGTGTCATAGTACAGTGATCTGCACTATTTCTGCACTATTCGCTCTACAAGCCAATACTGCCTGAAAGGCAACCAGAAAACTTTTTTTTTTCTCTCCAATTTGCAACCCAAATCCATCCAACCAAAACATGAACAATTATTTCATAAATATTCATTGAGTAACTTTTACTGGTAGTCTACTGTGAACATCACGTCAAGACTTCATGTTTCATGAATTACCTGTTATAGGTTCAGTTTTATCTTTTCCTGAAAACACAACCGGTCTGGAAACAGGTACAGGAATTTTGCGTGCTTTGTCCTTTGGAGCAGTTGGCACTGTCTCTGATTTTGGCAGTGGTGGGATAATTTCAGCCTTTGGTGAGGGAGGTAGAATAGCTCCCGTTTGTTTGGCCAAATAATTGAGTATGTCTTCCTTAAGGATTCTGTTATCTTTCCCTGTTCCAACAACTTCACTCAATTTAATCTGAAAAGTACATAACAAGCTATGACACTTGCTTTACAGAGATATAAAAATATTCAATATTGTGACAAACAGTTCATTATTCCAAGTATTAATCCAACATGCCTACAATTTCCCTCCCTTCCAGCATCTTGTAGGTTCTGTGCACCTGACCAACCAGGATATGACCCCATCACAGAACAGGGAAGCAAAACAGGACACAGAGCGTTGCCTATGAAATCAAGCAGCTACGAATCCTAGGCAGGATTTGGACCAGACATGCCACTATACAGCAAAACACATGATTTTCTGGTGGTCAAGGACACCTCCATTTAATTAGAACAAAAGCTAAGTAACCATAAGCTACACTACTTATGAAATTGTGTGCTATGCTAATTACAAAATTCTGTGAAAAAATAAAGCTTTAATTCTAACTACAACTTAGTAGCATTTTACCCACGATCCCTAAGAATACATCTGTCTCTGCAGCAGCCAGGTGACACTTTCAGTAATTTACTAGGTACTCAACTTTGCTCAGATCATCTAAATTGCCCTGCAAGGTGTCTAACTGCATACTTAAGGAGGGACAAATGCTACTTACCTCTTTATTACATGATCAGTGGTAAAATATTAATTTGAAGAAAATTAGTTGTCACTTAAATTTCTCTCTATTGTGGTGCATTTTTAGGAGAAAAATTAAACAAGCTTTCAAAAACAGTGGAATATTCATAGATTCACCAAAAAAATATAAAGAATTTAAAAAATCCTTAAAGGACCACCTAGTCCATCCCCTGCTCTTACACAAATCTGGAGAACAGAACAAACTACCTAAAGCTGAGAACTGATTTTTCTCTCTTCCCTCCTTTGTCCCAGAAATCCATTTTGATACTTCATTCTTTTTTCCCCTCTAAAAAGGTTTTCTAAAACCTCTACCCTAGAGTACCCTAGCTTCATTTTAAGCCCAGTAATTATTTTCCTATATGTCATAATCATCAGAAAGCATCATTCTCTCCATCGCTACATTTTTTACACATTTGAAATAAAATTGCAAATAAGTCATTTCTCACTGTACTTTCCTCTAATCAATATCCTCTCAGTCAACTGATTTATAAAAGAGGGATAAAATGTGGCCAGATGCAATTCAGCAAACTTACATTGTTTTCCATAGCAAGGCGACGAACTGCAGGCGTTGCTAATGTTTTGTGTCCTTTTATCTCTTGGTGCGTGTGTTCTTCATGAGACATAGCAGGTGTTTCAACAACATCTTCTTCTGGGGCAACACCTGAAAATAAAATGAAAAAAATAACTTTATTAGACTATTCTATAAGAATTTGATAGATTTCAGAACTTGATTTAAATTTTCTTAAAAAGTTAAATGGACAGTGAACACTGTCCCAAATTTCTTACAATAAAAAAAAAAAAAAAACAAAAAAAAAACACACACAACAAAGGAAATATTACCTATCCCTCACATGAGATACTGGGGAAGGGAACACAGTGTTAAAGACTGCTGCTTGAGTTTTCAATAGGAAGTAACTGGCCTTTGAAGTTTTAAATTCTAACACAGTATCACAACGTTTTCCACTTAATCTTCTTGACTTTACAGAACAAAAAGTCAATTTCACATTTATCATTTTCAGGAGGAAAAAGTAAACTCCCCTGTTAATCTGATGGTTTATGACAACAAAATACGCAATAGAAAAAACTGCTTGCAATACCTTTTGAAGCATCAATTTCAATGTCCACTAATGGTTTTCCAACATAAGCAATTTCATCTAAGTTGTAATGGAGTTTCCTAATGATGCCATCATAACGACTAGTAATAGTAACAGAAGCTTTATCGCTTTGTACTTCACAGATGCTATCGAACTGAGAAACGCTATCACCTTCTTTTATATACCTAAAAGAAAAGACATGTTAATATAAACATAACAACTGTTAAAATCCACTTTGTGTATTCTTTTGATAAATTCAGTTATGTATATCTCCACAACGTTAAACGCATTCCAGATAAGATGACAAATCACACATACTGGATACATTGGCTATATACCTTTTGCCAGATGTCACACAAAAATGTTTTTTGAGCAGTGCCACAATGTTTCAGAATATCACCACATATACAATTTTTACTATTACTTTAGCTAAGCAGAGTTTTTTTGGCAGATAATAAACCATGTAAAAATAAGAATAAGCCTAGCTTAGTTTGAAGCTGAAGAAGTCTGTTTTGAGTTGTCAGGATCAGTGTATCATCAGTTTCAGAACAGAATCTAGAAGCCGGAATCTGTCTCCTACACAGAGATATTGCACCTGTGTGTACAAAGAGTGAGACATTCTAACACTGCCTTGCTCCCTCTACTGGACACTTTGTTTTTGCTTAATCCAAACATCACCAGCTTTCTAGCAACAATTTAAATGTTTAAATATTTCGATAAATTTAATGAAAAACGGGTAAAAGATAATTTTACGTAGATTCTCTAGAGTTGTATTTTTTTCTAAAGTACAGCCAAGACCTTCTGCACCCTGAAAACACTAAAGGAAAGCCTATGAACAGGTGCAGTTAGGGCACCCCATTCCCTCCACCTATTTATTTCCCATTTTCAAATGAAGCAGATTACAAATATACAAAACATAAAGCTTACTGTATGCAATGAAAACAAAACTTGAAAAACTTCACAGAAAACACTGTCAGGTAAATAACTGAATTATTGACAATTATCAATAATACTCAAACTACTTGCTGATTTCTTAGTATATTTCTTATATATACGAAAGCTTAGCTTACCATTCTTTCACAGTCACCTCTGTAATCCCTTCTCCAATATCAGAAAGCTTAAACTGGACAATTTGGCCACATGAAACTTAAAACAGACAATAAAGAAAAACAGCATGTTTAATATTAAATATAAGACAGAATGATCTGAATGCATTAAAAATGGTCTATATACCAGCATATAGAAATCTCTAACATAACATTAGCAAAATAAAATAATTTTATTATGAAAAAGATTACCAGCAGATGTTCTGAATAATCGCTGTTGACGACTAAACTTGAAGGCAGATTTGTCAAACACGCACACATATTTTGATTTTACAAAGCGAATGCTGCTGCACGATCTAACGTGGTGAGCACAAACCTGGGGGAAAAAAGTCTTAAGCGTTAAAATATTAGACTGAGGAGGCAGAGCTCATTTAATAATCTTGATGCAACAGCAGTAACAAAAGAGTTTAACTGTAATTTATATAGAGAAATTCTTATGAAAACACAATTATACCAAATAAGTACTGAATGTATAATAACCATTAAATTAGCATAAGCTTTGCAACGTCTTTAACTTCTTTTACTAACACAACACATGGAGAGATTAAAGCCACGGTAACATAATCAATTAACAAAAATCATGACAAGACCTGAAGAGATTCATAGTTGCTATAGTTTCTCTAAACAATTGGTTTCATCAGGACACACACAAAAAAGCATACATAATAGCAAAAACATCAGCCATTTGGAATATTCTCATGCAGAACAAATGCTGGAAAGGTCCCCTAGACTGTGGGAAAAAAATCAGCATATTATTCTTTGATGGTTCTTATTCCAATCAAAAGGTGATCAGAAGTGCAAATTGGAAAGGAAATTCACACCAGAGGGCACAAACAGTTGCCCTTTTATTTCTGTTATTGTATAGGAAACAAACATCTTCAAATAAATTTCAATTGCAATTATATTTATCCAGGAATCAAAGGGTCAAAAAATCTTCTGAAAGGTTATTTATGGAAAACTGTCTGCTTTAAAGCACTGTGTAATCAGTCATGATTTTGGTCAAAAGCAAAGCCAGTAGCACTTATATTGAAATAAACAGGCATTTTATCATTAATCTCAACAGAAGTTAGTTCAGACCCTTTCTTATTTAGTAATATTTCTTAAATCTAATTCTGGTGTTATGTTGTCTTGGGTTCTGTAAAATTCATAAAAATAAAAATTATCTGTAGATACTATCTCTAATTAATTTAGAGATTAAAAAAAATCAGGTGCTACAATGTACCTCAAGTAGCTCACAACTGTAAAATTTAGAAATTATCTTCTTAGATGAGCCAGAAAACAGGACACCTGTATGGGAAAGTTCATTTAAACTTTTTTTTAAATATCCTTTCAAATAATATAGAGTATTATTAAACTTCCTAATTGCCCTCCCACCCCCCAAACCGTTGAACTATTTGAACTATATATTACACATTTACAATATAGATTACCCCCAAATCTGTACAATTCTGAATTGACAGTGTACATTTTCTATAGTATTTGATCTAGCATTGCAAGTTACATTTAATATCGTCTTTTAGAAACAAGTATTTATAAAATAAAAACTCCGGTAAAGGACACAGCAAAGTCACATTGAGTTACTTTGCATCTGCCTGCTATCAAGATTGCATCTACTGATCTAGAGTATTTTTCTAACTCCTATCATGAACAAACAGTAAATCCTTTTTGTTAGTTCTCCAAATAATTCTCCCTGAAAAAAAAAAAAAGGCAAATGGTAATTGTAAGTGATGACAAATCCTATTGCATGAACACACTTAAAATTTTAATTCAATTCAAAATTGGTATATAATCTGTCTTCAGAAATCTATTTGCTCTTATTTTTAATTTTGTATGTCTGTCCACATGGTTACATTTTTTTTGTCCAACAAGATCTTTTTGTCCCAAACTTACAATAAAACTTTTCTCTTTATATAAATCTACATGGCAACCATTCAGTATTTACCTGTGAAGATGATCACAAGGAGCACATCAAATCTCTGAACTACCTCTAAGTGTGAAGTTTCATAATGCTTCCCATGTGATTTTAACATCTGGTAACCAGGTAGTTACTACCAAGCAGGTAGTGAATTAGCAATGTGTCTGCCAAAACCCAGACCGGTTTTGTTACAGAAGTTTCAATGCTATTTCGATTTACATCTGTAGGAATCATTCAAAATTGCTGCATTTCAAAGAACTTAATTATTTTGGTTTGCAGGTTTTGCACATTATCTAGTAAAAAGCTGATGTGCTAGTATGTTAAAGCAATAATACAGTATCCAATCTCTGCATAGAACAGTATTCCTTTCTAACAAGGTAAACAATTTTATACCATAAAATAAAAAGACTATGCTTGTATTCAGTATTTAATCACTTTAATACTACTTGCTGCATAATGCGACGTAAGGAAATAATAAGAGCATATAAAAGACAAGATTAGTTCTAACATTCATCGCATACCCATACATATTCATGCAAGTACTAAATGTCAAAAAAGTTAACCAACCTATGGATCTTGGTATCTGGAAAAATAAAATAATAATAAAAAATCCCAAGTAGCAAAGTACTAGCAGTTATGTTTCTGTCACCACTGTCGTGCTGTATGACAACCTAAAGGCAATACTTTCCTGGGCATCTTTTCAAGAAGCAGAGTTACCGTGAGGAGAAGGGACTAATGGTCTGCTCCAGTCTCTCACTGGTGTTGAGGAGGTATCAGCCACTGTTTTGTGGATGACCTGAGACTTGTGGCTTGAACCAAGGCAACACACAAGCTGTATGCTATTTGGGGAAGAACTGTCTTGCCCCGTTTAGTTCAATTTGCACTGTTCCCGTAAGAAGCAGCCTACCATGCTTTTCTAAATCACCTCTAACCCTAGAAATCTACTGCTGGCTTCAGAACAAAGTGTTGTTACACAGCACGCGGGTAACAGAATACCTGATGAAGTAACACTCAATTTCAAAGTCATATTGAGTATGCTGTGCTCAAAGGCAACTATTTCGTATTAAAGGATATTCTTCTATGGAACTCTTTGGACTTGCTGTCATATTGAGTCATTTTTATTGACCATTTAATTATCTTGGATGTGTTTCGCATACATCTTCTGTATTTCCGAGTATAAAGTTACCTACACGCTAAACCAACAGCCTTACCAGCATATTCCCGAAGGACATAATTCCTTGCCTTAACACTTGGCACGCTGCCTGGCCTCTAGCTAACTGTTATTTCTCCACCATTTAACCCTAGATCGCCGGGCTCCTTCCTTACTTACTAACCTACAGCCTCCACGAACCACCACAACCTGCCTCTCTTCCCCTTGACAACCACAAAAAAAAAAGAAGAAAAAGAGAATATTCAAACACAACACTTCAGAATTGCAATAAGCATCCTTTTTTTTTTTTTTTTCTTGGATGTCGCCAGACGCCCGCCGAGCGCCAGCAGGCTGCGGGCGGCCTGCCGGGGGAGCACGGGTCCCTCTGGCAGCAGGCGCTGAGGCGCCCCGCGGGCGAGGGGCTGAGGGGAGGCGCCAGCCCCCGGCGGCGGGGCCTTGGCGCGGCGGCCCCCGGCCCGTCCCTTACCAGGCGCCCCGCGGTCCGGCAGCCGCTCCGCAGCGCGGTCACCGCCGCCATCTTCGCCCGGCAGCCGCGGCCGCCGCCCCGCACACCTCCCACCCGGCAGCCAACCCGCGCGCAGCCCCGCGAGCCGCAGCCAACCGGGCGGCGGGGCCGGGGCCGGGGCCGGGGCCGGGACTGGGGCCAGGGGCTGAGGCAGCGGCTGCGCTCCGTGAGGGGCCGGCGCGGCGCCACCGGCACCCAGCGCCCCCCAGCTCCCGGGGGCAGCGCGCAGGGTGCGGCCGCTGGAATAAACGTCCCCGAGGGGCCCCGTGTCCGTGTGTGTGTCCGTGTGTGTCCGTGTGTGTCCGTGTGTGTGTGTGTGTGTCCTGAACGATCCCTGCACCGGGACGGGACGGGGCGGGGTGGCTGGGGCGGGCAGGAGGGCGCTGTCCCCGCCCGCTACGCGGCCGCCCGGGCGCTGGGACCCGGCGGCGGCTCCTCAGGCGGCTGCGGCGCCGCCCCCGCCCGCCCGCTCTGCGCCTGCTCCAGCGCCGCCGCCCGGCACCGGCACCGGCACCGGCATCAGCACCGGGCTGTGAGCGTTGCTTCGCCGGGCTCTCGCCGTCCTCGGGGCTCGCTGCGGCTCCCCGCGGCTGCCCGCCATGGATGGGGACAGGGTGGAGATAGACGGCGGCATCATGGAGGGGGTGAGCATCCGAACCGGGCCGGGCCGCGCTGGGCTGCGCTCGCCTCGCCTCGCCCGCGGGCGGCGGGTGCGGGACCGCAGCGCTGACGGCGCCGTTCCCCCCGCAGGGCGGGCAGATCCTGCGCGTGTCCACGGCGCTGAGCTGCCTGCTGGGCCTGCCGCTCCGCGTGCGCCGCATCCGCGCCGGGAGGAGCCAGCCCGGACTCAGGTAACGGCCCCGAAACGCCTCCAAGGGCAAAAACCGCGCCCTGGCAGCGTTTTAAGCGGCATTTTTTAAACAAAAAGTCTTCCTGTGGCTCGCTGGCGTGGAGGGACCGAGTGCGGAGGGAAGCCAGAAGGTAGCAGGCCTGTCCGAGCAGGCAGAGCCGCGCTGCGCTTTGCTTTCTGCCCTCTCCTCCCTCAGGGCAGCTTCCTCCCTCCCCCTGGCCCTGCCTTGCTGCCGGGAGCGGTGAGGGCACTCCCTCTGCCCCCACCTGTCAGGCAGCGCAGCCTTAAAAGCGCCTGAAAACTATTTTCAAAGGTAAAGTAGCCTGCGTGGTGTGAAACAAAATGTAATTAAGATCGTATAATGCCTCACTGAGACATTAATCACTGAGTATATAGCATATATATCATATACACCATACAAAATGTTTCATATTCTATACAAAACAGTTCCTATGCTATCTGTGTGTCCCAGAGCAGTCATTTGTATTCTGTACGCTACCAGAAACATCAGACACATTACTTGCATTTCTCATCTTGATTTAATAACTGGCATTATTCTGCCTAGAATTGTGCTCCTTCATTAACTCAGTTAATTAGTGACATGCTTTTCGACTAACATCACATTTGTAAGACAAACACGGAGGTCAGAATCATCATTTATTTAGGATGAGTTTTAATTACAACTAAGGAAAACCGATCCCTTAGCATTTTTATATATGTGTAGTTGTGTAGTTTTTCAGCTTAAAAAAAAAAAAGATTATTGGTCTTTAAACGTATCCAGGAGAGATATGAGCTTTGAGGTAGTTAGTTTAGGCTTACTGAAACAGTCTCGCTTATCCATGCTACTGTTTCATAACTGCCATGAAAGTAGTCTGTAGAATGGTATACAGTGGGTTTTGCTGTATTTCCCGATGGTTTTCGTGTAAGGAAATTCATATATTAAGAGGGGCTTGACAGTCAATTAATAATGAGCTTTACTGTCTTAACAGCCTGTTAGGCTACTGAATAAAATCAAAGCTCAAGTTCTTAATGACATCTTCAAAATGTAACAACACAAAAAAAAGAATTATTTATTTATTTATTTTCTCTCCTATGTAAACTACACAAGCAAATGGAAATGCAAGCACTGCAGGA
Source organism: Aythya fuligula (assembly GCF_009819795.1). Lineage (NCBI taxonomy): Eukaryota > Metazoa > Chordata > Aves > Anseriformes > Anatidae > Aythya > Aythya fuligula. Next base: position 28,959,355 of record NC_045566.1, on the reverse strand, counting down.
GAGATGCACTGAACTAACTGTTAGCTCTCTTATGGCTCTGGGAACAGTTAATCGGCTTTGGCTCCAGTTCAGTATTGCTATCATTATACCACTTTGCAGCATTATCCCATTACATTTTTGTCATTTATCACATTAGGAAAGTGACTGTTGCATCTCGTCTGTCTGTCCTGACCCTTTCTATTGGAAAACACACCAGGACCCTATGAATTTCAGAATGATCAGAAAGCTACTCCTTTAGCTCCTCTGAACTCAGGAGAAATGTAGGAACCAGATTGGATTTTCTGATCCTTGTTTTAAATCGGCAATTGATGTTGACTGATGTATTAGTTGATGTTTAGTTGTTTTTTTTTTTTGTTTTTTTTTAATGTAACATGATTATGTAGTATATTTGAATGGATCCTTAACTTCATATTATGACTTTAAGACCCCAGCATCTGTCTGGATTGGAGATCGTTCGAGATTTATGTGAAGGGAAGCTGGAGGGTGGAGAAATTGGTTCAACAGAAATAACCTTCACTCCTGGGAAGATCAAAGGTGGAACCCACATAGCAGATACAAAAACAGCAGGGTATGTCTTTGTATGTGGATAATGATTGACAAGCAACTGCTCTTAACTGCTTTTGGTAACTTTAAAATTGTCACAAAAGAGGTGAAAAAAGAACGTTAATACGTGGCTAATGAGCCATGATCTGTGCTGTCTGCTACCTGTGAGCAAAGCTCCTGCTATGTAAGCAGGATATATATTGATAAAGTATATAATTACATATAAATTGTTGAACAAATATAAAAGTTGAACATTTGGTTAATGTTAAAAAAAAAAAAAAAAAAGATGCCCATGCACTTAAAAAATTTTCTTCCATTAGCACATGAAATGTTAGGTCAATGCATCAAATTAGATAGGTATTTCACAAATGCAAAAATACATTGCAAAGGTATTACATATCTGATGTTGAATTAGTACATTGATTAATGTAATAATATATTGATTATACAATGAAATATTGAATTAGTCCTTCTTATATAATAAAGTCAGTTTTAAGGTTGTACGTACGCACATGGTGGTGCAGTATACTAGTCTTTTGGAACTTGGGCCATATTCAATCAGCTGGTTTTTGTCCCTGTGTTTCTTCCATTTTGTTTTTCCTGTATTGAATCCTTTGTTCTAGGAATCTGTTGCAAAAAAGTAGAACGGGTTTAGCTGTGAACTTGAAAGTGTAAGCTAGGGTAGGTATAAGTTAAGGTTTCCTTTAAGAGAAATATGTTTCTGAATTGCGATAGTATAAACAACTAAGCTGATATCTTTTATGTCTTTTACTTAAACATAATGCAGAAAGGCTTGAGTAGGCAACAATGCAGAAGAATTAATAAAATTAATCACAAATGTGTGTCATCAAAAAAAAAAAGTATAGTTCACAAACATGAAACACACATGACATAACTGTTTCACTTACTTTTGTAAAACTATTTTGAGGTTCATTATTATCTATGAAATGTGGAGGGATTCAATAACAGGGGAATCATGTATCTCAAAGCATATTTTCTATGCCCCTGAATTTTCTTGTGTGAGATGTTGAACAGCTTCTAAGCAATTTTGCAGGTTTTTATGTATTTTATTATTAATTAAATATTAAAATGTTAAAATTGCTGCCTAAACCTTTCCTGCTTTTACCATCTGCTGTCTAACCCTACAGTTTTCACAGTACCATCAGTATACTAAGAAAGCATACGTTACTTTTACTTCAAACAGGAATATTAAAGGTACAATTATTGTGAAACAAAAGTGTTTATGTTTAGGCTTGCCAAGAACATGAAGTTTTAATTAGAATTATTTTTAAGAGTAATAAGTTTACTTTATAGATAATGTTAAAAATCAAATACTTATTCTCTGTAAAGTTATTTGCCCTCTGTGTGTTGTGATTCTACACAGATTGTGACCGCATGACATTTGAGTATCTTGTAATTGCTTTTAGGAGCGTGTGTCTGCTGATGCAGGTAGCAATGCCCTGTGTGCTGTTCGCTGCTTCCCCATCAGAACTTCATTTTAAAGGTGGGACCAATGCTGAGATGGCTCCTCAGATAGACTACACACTCATGGTAGGGAAAAATTCCTTCAACTCATGCCTATATATGTAATATAACTATCCTACTTCTGTTGCTCTTTTGCAAGTTTATTTGTAATTATGGAATCAAGCATGGGAATATTACACTATCCGTATACCATATGTATACAGCAACCAATGCTTCATGGAAGTCCCTGAAATAATGGCTTGTCTGTTTGCTTATAATTACTAAAGCAAAATTCACTTAAGATATATTCTTTATTCTAGAAGCTCTGTGAATTGTTATTTGTTCTCTTCTCAAAAAAGAATCCTTTAACACAAAGCATTATTCAGAATACAATATGGGGAACCTCAAATAAGCTGTATGGATGAGACTGCCTATCTTTTTATAATGTAATTGAAATTTTTGTTTTGAACTTTTTTTTTTGAAGACTGAATGAAATAGTGGGAAATGATAAATTCAAAATAGATTCACTGTGTATTTTTATATATGCTCGTTTTTAGGTTTTCAAGCCAATAGTTGAAAAGTTCAATTTCACATTTAATTGTGACATAAAAAAGAGGTGAGTTACAGTGTCGTGTGGCAGAAGCAGTCCTTACAGCAGTGTGTGAGCATGGAGGCACACGCAAGGTGCTCTGAATCAATCTAAGGGCTGAATTTATCTTACATTAACTATACTGTATTAGCGGCCCCTGTGCGGACCATCACTGTATGACGAATGTTATGTGGTTCTTCCCTGTCTTTTCTTTTTCATTGCTGAGCCTTCAGCTATTGTTTTAATGTTTCCAGAGAACTAACCCCTGAGGGAAGTGCATGCTGAACAGTCAGTCCATTACTGAGCTTTTTCTGAGGTACCAGTTAAGTTAGTGTTAGGCAGTTAATAAGATCTGTATTTTGAGGTAATGCTATTGGAGAATATTCTTGTATTACAAAGATTTCTTAGACACACCAACAAAATTGATATGTATAGTAACAGAGAACATGAGAATGTATCACAGAATATACAAAGAGGCTTATGGTTATTTTCTGGGTTTCCCTGTGATCTTTACATTTAATTATATCTGATTACTGTTTGTAAACAGGGGCTACTATCCTCAGGGAGGTGGTGAAGTTGTAGTCCAGATGTCACCAGTCAAAGAGCTGAGCGCAATAAACTTAACAGAACGTGGCACCGTGACAAAGATATATGGAAGAGCGTTTGTTGCTGGAGCACTGCCTATAAAAGTGAGTGCTGATAATAGCTGTGGTGGTATCCAACTTCACAGATCTATATAAAATTGCATGTAACCTCTCTAGCACACCTCTACTGTTCCTGTACTCTGCAGTCACATATAAGCCAAGTAGTTGTGTTAAAAGGATTGCATTATTCAGGCCATAAAACAGAATTTTGGATTTCTAAAATATTGTTATTGCACAGGGATATGGTAGCAGCTAAAATAGGAAATAAGAACAGTGTCTGTGGTATCCTTCGTGTAACTATTCAAAAATATTTAATACCTATTGAGGGGTATCATATCTAGGTATAGTTCATGTTTCTGTGAATTATCTGAAATCTGAAATAATGGCTGTTTTTCATAGATTCATGGCTAAACTATGGTGCACTGTAATAGAAGACAGACAAAATCAGACTTCAACTATTGTTACTGGGATCAGACAGAACAAGTTAAGTTAGCCAAAAATTAAAAAAAAAAAAAAAAAAAAAGATAAATTTGCCCCTTTATGCCTCCTCCTTTCCATTATTTCTATCCTATCTGTGTTTACAGAGAATGAGTGTTGGAATCTCCTCAGGGCTCCATCTCACACACAGACTAGGAAGCAGAAAAGGAAGGGAGAGGAGGAACTGAGCTAGTTTTTGAAGAGTGCTGAGTTTGGTCTTAAAATCTCTGACCCTATGAATATCACAAGGATAGGATAAGCTTCATCTGCCCCCACGTGCCTAAGTTACATCATTTAATTAATTAATGTTTCTACCTCTTGTTAGCTGGCAAAAGACATGTCAGCAGCAGCAGTGAGATGCATCAGAAAAGAAATCAGAGATCTTTACATTAACATTCAGCCTGTTCGAGAACCTGATGATCAAGCCTTTGGGACTGGCAGTGGAATAATGTAAGACAAGCCTAAACTTTCTATTAATGCCTGTAACGTTACTGGTTGATTAGCTAGGTCTTGATTAATTGTCTGATGAAGTGTAATGTGACTGATCTTGTTTTTAATACTTTTTCTGCTCAGCATTGTTGCAGAGACATCAACAGGTTGTTTGTTAGCTGGGTCATCACTTGGCAAGAGAGGTAAGAGTTGTATGGAATACATCTCTTTCAGAATCAACTTAGTATTCTATTAAGTAGAAATCTGAAGTATAATCTGTTCAAAGATCTGATGCTTTGAGTGTTGCATTTTTAAGTGGATGTTATTTACTAATAAGGGATAGAGGAAATAAACAGATTTGAAACTCAGTAGATAAAATATTGCACTTTGTATTTCTAAGCTGCTTTTACGTATCAAAAAAAAATTACAAAATTATTAAATTCACCTTTTATCAGAAAGGATTGTTAAGGATCACTGAGTTGAAAATACTTCTGGACTTTACATACAGGTTCTATGGTTTACCTCTGAAGGTTTTGTTCAGCATTGAATCTAGATGTGTATCTAGATTAAAAGGAATAGATGTGCTTTTGATCTACATGGTTTGAATAAAATGTTTTTCTGACTGTAAGTGGCGCCATGTGCTTCCCAGTGCTTATGGAATATGTCATCATAAGACAGGAGTTTTTTCAAGAAGACATTTGAGGCAAGAGCATGGAAATAAAGTTTAAAAAGTTGTTGTTTGCTTGTTTGTTTTCTCTAGTTTTTATGTGCTAAAAATAATTGGCAGCATCCTAACTTCTTACATTTCTCTGTTAGGAAAAAATTCTGACAAGGTTGGCATTGAAGCAGCTGAGATACTGCTGAAGAATCTTAAACATGGTGGAGCTGTGGATGATTCTTTACAAGACCAAGTAAGGCTCCTATTTGTGTTTACATGAAGGTGATGTACCAAGAACATTTATGTATATATTACTTGTAAATAATGTAAATCTGAACAGTGAAAGAACGGCACATAGACTTCAAACTCGGATTTTATCTCCACAAGTAGGCATGGCTTTAAATAATTAATTGATAATCAGTCTTGAGAAGTTTCCAGGTGTGGTACACATCAGTACTGGTTCACATCAGTAGAATTAGCATATTGCATGCAGTTCTTAGGAACCACAGATGCTTCTGGTTTTGCACACATCATTAAATAATAGGTATAAAATATGAAGTAGTAATTCGCTTTGGTGCTGCATGTATAGGAGTAAAAGTAGCTCCCTGGTTAAAGTTATTGGAGAACAGATTATCTAGGAGGTATTCCTGTCTGTCTGGTGAATATGTCATCATAAAGTGTTATATTTAAAAACCTTTTCTGAGTTTTTCTCTCCACACAAAGGTAGTCTTGTAATCTGGAGTCTGACATGACTTTGGGGAAGCCTGAGGAATGAGGAGCAAAGTAAAACATAATAACACAAATTCTAGTGGCAAACTTGACTAGTAGTAGCCCTTCTGTAATCAGGCATCACATTAGTAAATTCCAAGCTTCTTGAGCTTTGGATCACTCTTAACACTCAGCAGCATGAACTTTTATGATATTTGGCAGACAATGTTTTTACATTTACAGACTTCATGGATTTTTTTTATATATATATATATTTTTTTTAAATCAGTAACTTCCTAGGATCTGAAGAGGTATTTAATAATGACCTTTTCCCCCTCTTTTCAGCTGATCATTTTTATGGCACTAGCAAAGGGGGTGTCTAGAGTGAAAAGTGGACCAATTACACTTCATACACAAACTGCTATACACTTTGCAGAACAGCTAACAAAGGTGAGTCCAAAACTTCAGGAATTTTATCCTCTCAGTTGCATTCCAGAAACTAAGAAGGGTGCAGTTTTGTAGATTCACACTGTTTTATGCAGGCAGTGTGAACTGAATTTTGTCATTGAGGGTAAGCATTGATAAAATAACTGTTACAGTATTTATGGGGGAGTTTGCCAGTATAAATTAAACATAATTTAGAGTTTAATGCCTTTAGAATTGTTAGATACTTCTACCACCTTTAAGTTAATATTTGTAATGAAATCAGTAAAATCTGTAATATGTATAAATTATTGGACATCAGATATTGAAAATTTAAACTTGCATATAACTGAATTTGTGATGTATATTTCTAATCCTGTTTTAGGCCAAATTTACTGTGACAAAATCAGAAGAGGAAGATCCCAGTAAAGATACCTACATCATTGAGTGCCAAGGAATGGGGATGATAAACTCAAACTTATAGGGTTAAAAAACAACAACAAAAAAGCAAGCTAGCAAAAGCAAGCTTTTTGCTAGAAAAAAAAAGCAAGAAAACTCGACATACCTCAGTGATGCATTGCACTACATTTCAATAGATGTCTAATATGCATGTGAACAGGAGGATCCTTCTGTCACATCTAATTGATTTGATTTAACTTCAAGGATGATATCAAGTTTTCCCTTGGTGTGCTGAGAATCTGTGGTGCGAAAAATGGAAATTAATTTTTTTTTTTTTTACTTTTTTTTTCTATTATCAGCAAAATGAGTACAGATAGGACAGCAAACAGAATACAGTGCATGTACTCGGGCCTCCAAGAACATCAATTAGAAGCTCTAAGAATTCAGATTCATCAAAGCAGAAAATAACTGTTTCAGTTTTGGGAAAAAAAATACCTAGATGATACATTCTTTCCACTTTAAAACATGTACATTTTATTTCTTGGGATCCTTATGTTATGAGGAGCATGGAATGAAGTGTACCATCAAATCTGTATCTCTGTTCTTCCCTAACAATTTTGCTTAAATCATATATGAGGAAATAAAAAAAGCAATAGCACCAAACAAGTCTGGTATTTCTTTTTGCTATTAACTCAGCAGGTTGTGTTAATAGGAGATTGATATAAAGAAAGTGTTCAGAAATGTAATTTCTTTCCCTCAGTAGAGTAAGAACACTCAATGCATATAACAATCTTATTTTAAATCTTCTCTTTTTATCAGTTTTATAAAAATCTTCTCAGACAAGCTTAGAAAATGTACAATGTTACATCCCAAATAGAAAAAATACAATTATTATTTTCTATCTACATCTGTCCTTTTTAGCTAAGAGTAATTGGTCTACATTTGCACAAAGCTGTTGTTTCTTCTTAATGGGAGTACTTTATTTCAGCTGAGATTAGAGAGCTGTTGAATACAGGTATATACACACAAATGTATACATGTGCATACAGTGAGCAGTGCACATACAAGTGTATTTAGGCATATAAAACTCAGTTGCGTTATCCCCTATCTGGGGAGCAGGTAAGAAAGAATTTCTGCTAATCTGGTCTTGATCTTGCTATCAAATCTTACTCTGAATTAAAAGATTTAAAAAGAGATGAGGCATCATGTGTTTTGTACATGAAGAACTGAATCACAGAATTGGAATGACTTTACCAAAAATGTATAAACACAGTCTAGATTAATCTAATTATTTTCCAGTTTTCCCACATCCTAGTCCACAGATTTTTTCCAAGTCCAAGATCTTTTTTCCTACTGTATTGAACCTAGTAGCTGAAGTAACTTGAAGTACAGTTTGTCTTACTCATTAAAATAAAATCTACTGCTGATATATAAAAAAAAAAAAAATCACCAGCTATCTACTTAAAAATGTATTTATTCTTAGGTTTTTTCCCACTCCCCAGCAAAAACTAGTGCAGAAGAATGGAATGCTATTAATTTCCGCTTTAAAAACTTTTCTTTAATACTGGGAGTAGTCTGAAGGGGGCAGCAGATACCCACTGAATTATGTCTGTAATACTGATACTCTAAATTCTTCATTTAATAAAAGCGTCCCTCTCTAAATTCCTATTTGCTGCTGCTCATGATTTTCAGTGTTTCCTTTTGGAAGAACTTAAAATGTATTTTAAAAAGAAAACTTGAAAAAAAAGCTCCCAAGGAGTTGTTTTCTGTGCTTGTTTTGTTTGCCTATTTCCCCAGTTCAAAAAATTAATTTACTTAACTAATTACCCTTCTACTGGAGAGATTCCCACTGAAGGGAGGGCTGGCTGTAACATAATTCAACAGCATCAGTTTTTCATAAATTCTTTCAGAAGAAGTTGTGGCCAAAAATAACAATATAGAAGATTTCTGGTATGTGGGGAATCCTCAGGTTACTCTGGCAGCTGAGAAAGAGGAAGCTTCAATTAAGCCCTAAAACCTAAGAAGTTATAGCCAAAAATTAATTACAGGCAGTTACTTAATACAGAAAAGCATATCAAAAGCCGTTTGTAACCTACAAATATTAATTTTTATTACCTTTGAAGTTCAATAACTGAATTCTGTATAATGTAATAATACCTTTTTACCAATATCCAATCAAACAACTTGCACAGACTACAGGCAATTACAATTATTTGTTATGAAATTGAAGCCTTTGTAGAAATTATGTTTAGAGAGAGAGAATAAAAGTGTCATTTTTTGTAGTATTATTCAAAATAAGCCGACAGTGCACATCTTTATAAATTACAATCCAGGAATTAATGCTTTGCCTTTAGTTTTTAAAATCTCTATTGAGTGTCTTATACACTTAGCCTTCTTGCTCTACAATTGTCATGGTTCCGCTCGAGTGGGCAGCCGAGCTCCACCACAGCCGTTCTCTCACTCCCCCTCCTCAAAGAGAAATGGGGAGAAAATATGTGAAAAGGGCTCAAGGGTTGAGATAAGGACGAGAAAATCACACAATAATTATTGTAACAGGCAAAACAGACTCAGCATAAGAAGATAGTAAGATTTATTGCTCGTTACTAACAAGCTAGAGAAGTGACAAAAAAAAAAGGAAAGAAACCAAAAGCACCTTCCCCCCCCATCCACCCTCTTCCACCTCCTCCCCCCAAGTGGCGCAGGGAAATGGGGGAATGGGGGTTATGGTCAGTCTACAGCGCTTCTCTGCCGCTCCTTCTCGGTCACTCTTGTCCCCTGTGCTGTGGGGTCCCTCCCACGGGATGCAGTCCTTGATGAACTGATCCAGCGTGGGCTTCCCACAGGCAGCAGCTCTTCCAGAACTGCTCCAGATATGGGTCCGTACCACGGGGTCCATCCCTCAGGAGAAAACTGCTCCAACCTGGCTCCCCCACGGGCAGCAGCTCCTGCCAGGTCACCTGCTCCTGCGTGGGCTCCTCTCCACGGGCTACAGGTCCGGCCCGGAATCTGCTCCGGCAGGGGTCTTCCACAGGCGGCAGCCTCCGTCGGTGCAGGGCCACCTGCTCCACCGTGGTCTCCTCCACGGGCTGCAGCGTGGGACCCTGCTCCACCGTGGTACTCCATGGGCTGCAGGGGGACATCCTGCTTCACCATGGGCCTCACCACAGGCCGCAGGGGACTTCTGCTCCGGCACCTGGAGCACCTCTCCCCCTCCTTCTGCACTGACCTTGGTGCCTGCAAGGCCGTTCCTCACTCCCTTCACTCTCCCAGCTGCTGTGTGGCACAGGGTTCTTTTTCCCTGTCTTAAATATGCTCTCACAGAGGCACAAAACAACATCGCTTATTGGTTCAGATCTGGAAAACAATGAGGCCCTTACCAAACATGGGGCAGCTTCTAGATCTTTCTCACAGAAACCACCCCTATGGCCCCCTGCTACCAAAACCTTGCCACGTAAACCCACTACAACAATCACTACTTTAGCAATCAAATATGGAAGATCTGCTCTCTTGCCTAATTGATTATTTGTGGACTGTAAGCACACTTAGATGTTAATGCCTAGATAGTTTAAAAATAAACAAATCAACATACCTAGCTCCTGTCATGTTAAGAAAACCTTATGCATAAAAGTACAGCTAAATAAAATCTTTCAGATTTAGGCATGCTTCAATATATTTGTGCACATACACATATTGCATTATTCATGAAAAGTGGGATGAGCTTGAGCATGATTTTATATCTGGTCTCAAAGGCTGGCTGGAATACTTTTTCACAGCTTTTCTTCGCTTCTGAAAAATGTCTGTTTGCACACTGGAGATGTCTGCAGTGCAACCAGGATTTTTCCCACATTCACAAATGCCCAAGACTGTCTTGGAATAATTGCAGCAAAATAAAGAACTGCAAAACCTTGAGACAGCTAACTCACATTAGAATTTCTAGTTCTGAAATTAGATCTATCTAGCTAAAATTTTATTTTGGAAAAAAAAGAATCAACATACGCAGGTTCTGTTTCTAAGGATAATAATAAAAACAAACAAAATGGACAGATAAATTGCCATTAAAAAACTGAAATGCAAATCCTGTCTTCTAGGCAGGACTACAAATGCATATAAATGCCAATATATTTGATAAAGACAAACAAAACCAAGGTTGGAAAGGTTTACATTTACATTCAATTCACCCACATTTTAAATCTAAAAATCAAAACATGCTGCAGTTCTTGTTGCACACTTCTGCACTGTACATGCTGTATATACTTAAGCTTAAACTTTACAGCATAATTAAGTCTTAAAGTGAATGCTGTATGTAAATCAGTTGTTTCTAGTTAGTGTTGTAAATTCTTTTTTTTTTTAAAAAAAAAAAAAAACTTCCTGCCCTTTTGAATATTAACTAATAATTACAGTGTGCTACTTGAAGCTTTTTAACTCTCATTTATATCAATTTACAATCATATCACTTTTAGTGTTAAGGTTGGATTAAGTCATTTGTAGGAATGTATTAACCTTTTGTTCAGGAAGAGATGAGACATCACTTGCACCTGCTCTACAAATATGCACTGGGTTTTCTTATGTTAATCAGGCACATTAGAATCTTATATAAAAACTTCAGTGTGGGTGTATAGATACAACTAAGATGCTTACATTTAATACTGCTCAAACAAGTAGTGGCAGTGACTCACAAGTTCTATATGCCAAGGAGACAGGATTAATTCTCCCAACCTGTGTGTCTGTAGTGTATTTCCATGAAAGCCAATAGTGTTTAGATGGATGCAATGATCAGAGAAAGCCACTGCACTGAGATATGTGGGAACTGAAGTCTCAAGACTAATAATACAGGCATTATATGTAGCCAGATACAAAAAGCTCCTCAGAAAATACTGCACCCTGGTTCTGATTACTCTCAAAAAGAGCATCTTTTAGCCTTGTCTTCACATGTCCTACTTCAGCTAGTAACTGTTACACTTTTGAGCTCATGCATCTCAGTCTATTCACTAAAATATTACTTAAATATTTACTGCTTTCTGGACTTTGTCAAAAACCCTGCATTTAGTTTCAGGCACCTCTGTCGTGATTTAACCCAGCCACAAAGCCATTCGCTCACCCTCCCCCCTCTCTCTCTGGGATGGGGGAGAGAAACGGGAAAGTGAAGCCCATGAGTTGAGATAAAGACAGTTTAATAAGACAGGAAAATAATAATAACAATAATAATAATAACAATGATGATAATACATGTAGTACTACTACTAATAATGTGTACAAACAAGTGATGCACAATGCAATTGCTCACCACCCGCTGACTGATGCCCAGCCTAACCCCAAGCAGTCCGGCCCCCTCCCCCGGCTAGCCACCCCTATATATTGTTCAGCATGACCCCATATGGGATGGAATAACCCTGTGGCTAGTTTGGATCACCTGTCCTGGGTCTGTCCCCTCCCAGCTCTTGCTGCACCCCCAGCCTGCCCGTTGGCAGGACAGAGCAAGAAGCTGAGATGTCCTTGGCTTGGTGTAAGCACTGCTCTGCAGTAATTAAAACATCGGGGTGTTATCAGCACTCTTCTCATCCTAAGCCAAAACATAGCATTCTACCAGCTACTAGGAAGAAAATTAACTCTGTCCTAACTGAAACCAGGACAATCTCCAAACAAGAAAGACACCAGCGGTTAAGGTGGTCAGGGGCTGGAGCACTGTGAGGAGAGGATGAGGGGAGGGGACTTGCTCAGCCTGCAGAGAGGAGGGCATGAGGGTGACACCTACCAGCAACCTGCCAGTGCTTGGTAGCAATCCTGCAAGCTGGTTACAGAGGAGACAGAGCCAGGCACTTCGCAGTGGGTGAGAGACAGCAGGGTAAGCTGACACCAGAGAGACACAGGTGAGATAAAGCCCTGAGCAACCTGGTCTGAGCTCATGGCTGACCCTGAGCTGAGCAGCAGGTTGGACCAAAGCCTTCCCACAGCCCTTCCCACCCGAATTGTCCTACAATCCTGAGTGCCCTGTCTGGAAACTAATGATCATCTGAACACAGCACAGAAGAGTTTTCTAAAATAATATTCCAGCAGAGCTTATTTACAATGGACATTGCTAAAAGGAGTCACAGGTTCAATAAGGCTCTATATAAAATAAAGGTGCATATAGAAAAAAATGCCAAGTAAAATTATTTCCAAAGGAAATAACAGAATTAGAGCTACATGTTTTTGACTTAAAAGCAAGCGAATGCAAACACAGAGGTTCATTCTGTTGGTTATTAGAGATAATAGGAACTATTATGGAACAAAAAATTAAGTTAGACAGATCAACTGAAAAGCATTATTACTGCTTCCCTAATATTTGACTACAGAAAAGTCTGTAAAGGCAGAGGTAAAATAACGAGAAACTCAGTTCTGTGTAAAATTAAGCAGAACCAGATTTTTTCCTTTAATCCCAGATTTATTAGTACATTTAGGGCCAAAGTTCAAGGCTTAGGAAACCTACTGATAAGCCCACGTAAAAGCTAAAAGCCCTTATGGAGTACCAATACGGAGAAGCTCACACTACAAGCTGTGGGATTTCAAGTTTTTGTACCACCCAGCTGCCTCTTAGGAGTTTTGCAGCCTTTCCTCTGCCCAGGATTCTTTCTGCCCAATGCTTTCCAAATCCAATACTGTAATGCCACGACAATACAGTATCTACTAGGACAAAGAACTGTGATTTGAAAATCCTGCTTTCAAACAATAACTGAACCTTTTTCTTCACAGACAAGTATTCTAGGGTGAAACTTTAGACAAATTTTCTGCCATGTCATGCAAGTGTTCCAACGTCCATTAAAAACAAACAAACATATAGAACAAAGAAAAAACACACATTGTATTAGACCAGAAATATCTAGAATTATTTCTCCTTCCCTCCTTCCAAATACACTTATTTAGTCACTTAAGACTTCCATTTACTGAATAATGGTTCCCGTGTAAAATTTGTGAAAATTTGTGAGAACACTTTCCACATAGAAATTTTTCCACATGGAAACCTCTGTATATACAGAGAATTTTACACACACTGCACTGGTTTATACATTGCCAGTTGACCTGAAATTTATACAGGTCCTGTAACCCAGGAATGAGCTAGGAGATTGTATGTTTTCTCAACCAGTAATGCTTGTAGCACCTGAATAAAGCCAGGTTTCGATCCCAGTCTTCTTTCCTACATTAGTATTATATTATATATATATATATATATATATATATATATATATAAAAAGTGAAGAATAAAGCATTCACTTTTTATCAGACTGTACCCTTATACACAAGCATACTGCAGACTAAAACAAATTCCAGTGTGTTTTAGAAACAATTATCAAGACTTTCTTATTGTAACACAACAGCAAACTTAGGCTTATAAATACAGCCAAACTATGACTAAGGGAATTTATGTCAATATAACTGAAGATGGAATTTGGTCTATAAATTTAAATGGAAAAGATTGTCAGATTATAGCATTTGGAATGGAGAGTAAGCAGTCGGTTTACACAGCATTTTCTTCACTTCTATTCTAGCATCATCCCCTCAAAATGTAGCCACAGACTACTTTGACTTTGAACTATACCTTGCTGTAACAGCTTGCCAGTGAGCACTTCACAGCAAATGAATTATGCTCACTCACTTACCTTTCAGCTACTCAAATTTACCACTTATTTTGCTTTTTACAGAAGGTGATCCTCTCTTCCCTGGACTCATCTCCAAGGATAAGTCAAAAGTTAGGTCTTCTGTCAGTACCATTTTAAGATCGGAATGTAAAGACAGATTCTCAATTTATAGCTATTAAATTCACAGAACATCCAAATAAGTCAAAGAAGTTGCTCTGAAGTAGCACTGGAAAGCACTGGCCCCATACTGAACAGGGAATACCAACGTGTGCTGACAGAACTTAGATAGCTTCAGTGAGCTTGTCATTAGAAATGAGGATAAGCACATGGCCCCTTTATGTTTAAGTGATTTGGTTGTGCTGTATAAATATCTCTTATCAGAACAAGATTGCTAGCATTCTCATCCAAGTGGGAGAGTTCATTTTCATAATCAAATTATCAGATGTAAGACTGTACGGGAAGCTGTGAGTAAAGCTGAACCACATCAGCTCAAAATAAGAGCTAAAAGTAATTACATTCCATAAAGCCCTACAAATCCCTGGCCTTCCAACTTTTTATCCAAACCTTTCATCTTTTTATTACCTCCAACAACATATCTCTGAACTTTAAACATCAGCTACTCAGCTTTACCAGTGATTTTGCTACACACAACTGTCTTCTCAGCTTAAACACTCTTACTAGTATCACATATTTATTTATTTTCCTGTTCCAAAATGTAAAAATCTCTAAAAATTATTCATACTTCTGTACTTTCCTGAACTTTTTTTTTTTTTTTTTTTTACTTCTAGAAATGAACAATTAAAAAAAAATCAGTCTAAGATGCTGCTTTTGCTGGAAGTCTAAGAAAAGTGCTATGAGGCTAATTGATGAAATCATTCAAATTCGCCAGTTTCCTTCACCTTGTTAATTACAGCTAGAGCAAAACTTTCAAACTGGATGTACTGCTGAAACAAAATTTTTAAAAGCAACTAACTGATTTATAAATGTATATCCTTCAGCAGCATAGGAAAAGTAAAGCATGTTGCTAAATAGAATGTTAAGAATTGGCTAATATAGCTCAAAAAGTCATATACTAAATAAGAATACTTTATATCATCAGAAATATATAAATTTTTGCATTTTCAGGTATCAATTAAAATACCCAAATTATTGATAATCACTGTCAGAGAGAAAAGGTCAATATGATTTTGAACTAGCTTGCTTTTAACACATTTTGGCCAGTCAGCACAAATAATTTTGAAACTGTGCTTTTAGGCACATTTGTTCACTTCCGTCTTAGAAGATGGTGACCTCCAGGACCAAAAGATTTATGTCCTCTGACTGCAAGCCAGATTTCTGTATCCTGTTTATTATTTAATATGTGCTCTGTAAAATAAGCACAATTCAAATGCTTTGCCACTCAATCGAGAGTCAAGCTTAAGCCCGCATTTAGACAGAATGTAGATGTATTAAACATACGCTGTTTAATCCAGTGATAATTTAATGATGCTGAAACAGAACCAACGAAACCTTTTTCCATGTGAATGACCATGCTGCTCCTGTTATCATGCAGGAAGAGAGGAGAGCCTCTTTCCCACAGCCTATTAAATAGTTGTTAATATTTACTGAAATTTAGAGGGAAATCTATTTAAATCCTTTCTGGCAGAGGAAGAAATCAAGCATGAATCTCTTAATTCCTGGATGATATTAACTCACACATTGCAAAAAGAAGGAAACCCTACCACCTCTTGTCCTGATTTTTAAGTGACTCCCTCTGTCTTTCTGATGAAAAGGTTGACTGTCTGTCAGACTACAAGCTGGTGGACAGACGTCTCTACAGACCTGTGGGAGGAACTGGCTTTCGTACATACCTAGGTATTGCTCCCTGCCACTTAGGTCTTGGCCACAATTAGCAACATTTTGGGTGGTTTCCTGCTCCACAACTCACAGGCTGCACAGTGAGCCTTGGGGTCAAACCCAGATCTCCCACTCCCCAGGAATTTGGGCCTCAGAGCCAGGCAATGAAATCCAACTATTTCTCCAAAGCTTCTTCTTCCACCACATGACTGCATGAAGTTCAATTTCCAGTAAATCCTAGCAGGCTGTTTCCAGGAGCCACTACTCCCCTGGACATGTAAGTAGTGTGGATAAGATAAATAAGGTCAAAATTCAGCAGAAGAGAATAAGAAAAACACAGCAGAAAATGCACAAGTTTCTCGTGACATATTACAAAAATCCTGAAACACAGCAGATTTAAATTACACAATCTCACCTACTGATATAATCCTTTCTTTTGCCTTTTATTCTCTCTCCTAGTCACTGTTCACTTTCTTTTCATCACTGGCTCTGCACTGCAGACTAACAGCATCTCCAGCTTGCAGACTCAGTTGCAGTAGAACTAAGCACTTCTGACAAGTAGGATCAAATTTTAAAAAGTGTCACGTTTTTTACTTCTAATCCTTTTGCCTTTCTATTTTATCTTACAGAAGCATTACAATATCACAGTATTGTTAAACTACAGAATTAGAAGTACAGTCTGGCTCCAGCTAGCCTTGGTTCTTGCAAAACCATTTTACTTCCTGAAAACTACAACAATTGGGGTTGCAAAACAGATTCAAGGACATCTTTGCAAGGCCCTCCTATTGTTTAAGGGGACTGAGGCTCGCTTCTACTGAAAGATATTCCCAGGAATGCAGCACTAGCCTATGCTTGCAGAAGGAGCTTCAGCAAATACTGGTTCAAGATATCTTATGAAATTAAAGAAATATTGCAATAGGGAGTTTCGTTTTATTTTTCCAGGTACTGAGAAAAAAGACATCCTTCTACAGAGTTTTCTGTTGGTTTGTTTTGTTTTGCATCAAGCAAGTTATTTAAACCACATAAAACTGAAGGAAATTATGCTCACATATATAACACTGTAGCTGTGCCTGAGTTCCTGGAGGCAGCTGCACACACAGAGCCTCGTGGGGTAAGATTTTCACGTGAGCCAGGCTATCCCTATGCTTGTCACTTCTCCTGGAGAGTCCTGGGCTCAACCAAATTAGACAAAGTGAGAGTTAATGTGTAGGTGGATGATCCAGGAAAAGGGCAAGACTGGCTTTTCCCACATAAATGTAAGTCTGTCTTTCAATGAAACCATGACATGCATAATCCACAAAACAAAACAAACAAAGAAACAAACAAACAAAACCAAACACAACACTTAATCAAATTTTCTGAATGTCTAGAAAATCTCCATGCATTTTACTCCTATGTATGATTTATCTACCCTGCACTCAAACTATCATCATATGAGCAAGAGCACTCTTCTGCCCCAGTATCCTTCTCATAACAGTGGCTAAAAAGTAATTTACATGAATTAAACCTCACTATATGCCCAAAAGATAATGTGGTGTTACAAGGCAGGATATAGAAAAGAAAGATAAGTGAAGTGAATTGTTAAAAGGTTTACTAGAAAAGACAATCAAAAAGTAGGTTTCAGGATCCCTGGTTCTCAGTTCCTAGTTGTACTGCTTGACTGCTCTTAATATTTAGTAATGATTGTAAAGTTAAGAATCATTTGAAAGACTTCCCCACATCACTGATGGTAAAGACATTTTAAATTACTGTAATATAGAACTAATAAACATCTTTTTGTTTTCATGCTAACAGATCTCTCAAAAATCCCAAAGTGCCTCATATATTTTTCTCAGTTTGTGTAATTTTGGAAATTCTTCTGGAAAAAAAAATAGCACCCAGCTTGCATGCTGTACCACAGCTGTTCCGTTATAGCGTTATCACAAGCCCAAAGGACACATTTAATGCCTCTTTGCAAATACGAATGCAGCAAGGAATCAGAACCAGAGTAATTCAGAAACAATTTTCATTTATGAGCCTGGGGGTCTGACATTTGTATCAACTACAGCTTTGTGGAAAGTTCTTTGATTCTATCCACAAATGAAGAGGAAAGCCTTTGCAGAGAAACTGCTCCTTCTGGAAAGCTTCTGAGAGCTATGTCACCGTGCTCCATGACTCCTGGCACTTTCAAGGCCACCCTTTCCACTGCCTCACAAGCTGCTACCTTGTCTCTTCTCCACAACATTCTGCAAGTATGGGTATACAGCTACAGTCACACATCTGGCATATGGAACAGGGTTGGGTCAGAGTCCTGAAAACACTTAAAAACTGGTTTTCATTTGCAAATAGTCTTACTGAAGTGCACTGAATTTACTTACACATTTAAAAAGCATCACGTTCTGTTAACACATGATTTTCAGTCTCACATCATCACTTCATGTGAGTGTCATGGTAATTTTTCAAGACTAACAAAACAGATCTTAGCCTTTGGGATCAATTATGTCTGCTGCAAAAAGATAAGGGATCAACTTATTCAGTTACTTCTTACCTCGTCTATACTACTGCAATTCAACTATCCAGAAAGGAGACAAAATTGTTAACAAAGTTAAATTAAAGATCCATCAAAAACTTAATAAATTACAGATAGTAGTAGTATTTAAAATAATGACTTCTACTATCCAAAAAGCCATCATAATGGCATAATGAAAAGTGTAGTAAAGATCTTTTTAATAGGCTTTTCACAATACCAGATTTGCTTAAACACTTTATGGATTTTAGTAATTAACAGCTTAAAAAACACTCTGGCACAGTTTTGCTACTGCATGAAAATAGAGACATTCCTTCCCCCTTCAATCTTAGAAGCAAACAATAGTAACATCGGCGGTGGTGACAAACTCACCAAATTTAAGTCAGGGTATTAAATAGCTGTGAGGACGGATGCCAGTTTGAACTATCATGATGTTCCTCTAAAAAATAAATTTTAAAAAAATCTGTTGATTGAAATTATATATTTTGATATTACACATATATAATCATATCAAAA
Source organism: Aythya fuligula (assembly GCF_009819795.1). Taxonomy (NCBI): domain Eukaryota; kingdom Metazoa; phylum Chordata; class Aves; order Anseriformes; family Anatidae; genus Aythya; species Aythya fuligula. The sequence continues at coordinate 28,940,550 of NC_045566.1, read as the reverse complement.
ACAGCTGACCTTAGATATCTCTGAAAAAAAATATTTCCTAAAGAATTTCTTTACAAGAAGACAGTAGGAAGACAAACAGCAGCAGTTTGTAGATTTATGTTCTTGACTCATGGGTTTTGACAAGAAGTTTTTTGTTTCTTTTTTGTTGTTAAGCAAGTGGGTGAATACAGGATGACAGGAATAACGTGTGTTCTTAACCAACTTGCTGTTTCAAAACAATGCTGGGAAGCTGCTGACATATCAGTATGTATCACTTGTACAGCAAAACTGCTGGAAGGAACTCAGAGAGCAACTTCATCTACAGTTTCAGATCTGCTCACCAAGTTCCTTGGGGAAAGCACCTGGCTCCAGACTGCAGGGTTTCTCCAGGGGCAGTAAACATCTGATTTTTCTCACCATCCTGATACAACTCATAGTCCTGGGTTTGTCTTGTGCACCCAACGTCCTGCCATCCCATCCAATCCATCCCTTGGTTAATGACATCACTGAAGTGGAAGACATTCAAGAACTGGTGTCTCGGTAGTATAGGGAAGCGCATACTGGAGTTCAGGGCTGAACCTGGGATGCGACTGGTGTGATTATAAAACAGATAATCCAGAACAGATATACATGTGAGAACTTTCAAACAGAAAAGAAGCAGAAGAGGTGTTTTGCATATCTAATACTAATGTATTAGTACTACTCTAATCCATTAGTATCTAATACTAATGTATTAGTATTCATACTAATGTATTAGTATTAGAAGTGAAAACTTCTACATTTTACTCAATGGTTATTCGGTAAAAACAAAATATGTTGGCCTTCCCCCATATCAAAAGTTCTTATAAGTTTCCATAGTGAGATACACATACATGTATTTTAATTGACTTCTGATAATATTAGTGACACAAGGATAGCTGATCCTAAATGCTGTTTGCAACATTCTAAAAAGGAAAGGGTTATGGCTGCAGAGAACTACAGGGCAAAGATAGGAGAAATACAGCCCATCATCACATCTTCCTTTGTAAAGGTTGAATCCTGTGTCCCGCATACTCTCTGACAAGACTCATTTATTTCTACAGTGCAGGTCTTTACATTTAAGAGAACGTTAAGGCAACCTTCAACTCTTTTCACTTGAATACACTTTTCAATCAAGGATACTATAAAGGAAGTCCTAAATGTGGTTATCAAATACATTTAAAATGTTCAGGGAAATGGAAAATATTTTTCAGTCAACTTACTTGGAAAACGCAGGACATGCTTCAGAAATATCAAAGACAGAGAGAGAAGCTAACTGCCTTTGATTTCCTACAGGAAATTTTTGCTGGTGAGATGCTGAACAATGACTGTTTAGATGAGGTTATTCAATCCACTGTAAGTCTAGAATCCATTTTATAAGCAGGCAATTAACAATCACTGTTCTAAGCTCAGTAAAGATCTCTGCTGAGAGTGCATGTAAGGTTAAAAAAAGGTCAGCTGTCAAGAGTAACTGGTTTCACAGAGAGGGAGAACTGATGCGAGTGTGGGAGAGATGGCTCTGTCATCATGTTGATCATCATCACTGCCACTAGTTTGGTTGCTACAGACTAGATATGAGTAAGACCCTACGGCAAGTTCGGTGCAGGACCTGACCCAGCTGGAAGCTAGCCCAGCAGAAAAAAAAAAAAAAAAAAAAAAAGGATTGACTGGATGAGAAATTCGGATTTAGTAAGTAGCTAACTCTCCTTTTACCTACCATAGGTGAATGGGAATTTAAAGTATGAAATAACCTCTTTTGGCATCAGCTGGACTCTGTTGACCTAAGACCACTGTATCCCAAAATACTAGGATCTGCAAGGAATGAGATGAAGAATAATACAAAAACACTATTATTTGCTTAAGGTAACAAAATGATGGGGCTTCATTTGGAATGGTAAGTACCAGATTGATCACCACGTATGAAAGGTGATGCTGCTGTAGAAGTTTTGGAGAGGGTTACAAAGATTATAGACATATGAAATGCATTTCTAGACACAAACACTTGAGTGATATTTTGGCGATTTTTTTTTCCTTTGAGAAAAGATGTAAGACAGAATTGCACACATTGATGAACAGTAGAAAAGCAGTTGATGACCAACTTTTGTCTCTGTATATAGTAGTTCAAAAACAAGGGGACAAAGGAGACATATTTTAAACCATTCAAAGGAAATACTTCTTAGAAAGTGTGTAATTAAACTATGCTACTCTTATCCACAGGAAGCAATTTAGGACAGTACTTCAGCAAGAGTCGTAAAATGGCTGGCAATTTAGACTTATGACTAACATCAGTGATTTGGAAGAGAGACCAAGTCTTATGCCTGCAAACTTAAATTTAAGCAACTTAGAGAAGCAAACAAACAAACAAACAAACAAAATACTGTAGAAGCAGCGGTTCCTAAAGGTGTTCTTCAGGGGTGCTTTTTACATCCTCTTGTGAAACATTGGTTGCTGCTTATTACCAAAGAACTGTTTGTGTATTTTTTATTTTATCCTGTATGGCAATGACATCGTTCCTTATGAAATAAGCAACGGTAAGTAACTCAAGGAAGGCTCTGTAACACCATGTTACAGAAGAATTTAACCTGGGATGACCACAGGAGATCATCAAGTCCATTGCCCTGTTCAAAGCAAGGCTAACTTTGAAGTGAGATTAGGTTACTCAGGCTCTTTTCTAGTTGAACTGCAAAAATCCTCAAGGACAGAATTTATACAGCCACTGAGTAACTTGTTCTGAGTGCTGAACCACCCTTGCCATAAGCAATTTTTTGCTCACACACAACTAGAACTTCCCTTGTTGCACCTTTGAATGTAATTCCTTGTCTTATTACTGTTCACCTCTGAGAACGGACTGTGTTCTCTCTAAAAGGTAAGCAGAGGGATATTGAAAGACTACAACCAGACCAGAAATACACTTTGCCCTTCTAAAATGGATTTTTTAATCTATCTGGCAATGGTGTTTAAACATACCTGCAGATTACAAACTTTTAATTGTAAAATAGATTAAATGGGATGGAAAAGTAATCTTACACTACCCACAAAGTTTCTCATACTTTGGCTTTTAAACCTGTAGTCAGTATATTCTCAAAAAAATCCATGATTTAATTCAATCTAATCATGACCTGTTTAAACTTAGGAAATCCTACTACATAACTTGCATAAAAATATCAAGAAATATATCGATCAAACTTATTATATGAAATTGAAGGTGCTTCTGTATGTGACTCTTGTACTGGGATATAATCGCAGGCTGACCTAGAAGATACCCTGTAATACATTCCTTTTATCTAGACTGCAGACTTCTGTCTCTTCCCATAAAAAAACAGGAGCCCCAAGATGGATCTTCTTAAAATGTATATTCAAACCACATACTTTCCAGATGTCTGTGCTTGACATTTCAACTGCAGGAAAGATACAACTAAAAAGAGGTATTCATCTTTTAACTAAAGGCAAGGATATTAATTTTGCAGCTCAAAATTGACACCTTTTCTTTTCAAGTGTCATAGACTTGAGCTCTGATTACACAGTCTTCACAGGCATCAACAAAAGAAGCTCTTGTTTCATCTTTGCTTCATGCTGTTGGTTTATGGCTTCACATATTCATTTTGATAAATCTCACAAAGTGCTACCTTTAAATGAAGTTTTCATTATTAAGTTTTTGTCATTAATGGTGGAAACAATACCTATGCAAACAATCTTTTATAAAATGAGATTTTTAAAATGTTCCACTAATTCAGTAAGCTCCATAATATTTCTTTCTCATCTGTTTCCTTACTACTCTCTAGCCTGTTTTATTTTAACTCTTATTTTACTCTAGGACATTTAACAATGGAGTGTTTTTTTTAACCTCTGGTCAAGGTTTCTAAGCATTTAAAACATTAGAACCCAAATAATGTACATTAAAAAAAAAAAAAAAAAAAAAAAATCCCAAGGTTCTGAAAAGCATGGTAAAGGCTTTCATCTTGTTTGCAATGAACAGGAGAAGGTGTGGTGGCTAGTCTTGCTCCTGCCAGCCCTGAACACAATTGTCACAGCTACCTCATTTCATTTCAAACAGACAAAACCGGAGTCAAACAATCTTTCTGCAGCACACCCAAAATCTACTCTCATCTACAGTACTTCAATGACTCAAAAAGAGACCTTCCACCACCTCAAAACTATCCTTCTTTACCTTGATTTCAGTTCCTTGGAAAGGCCCAGGTCTCAAAAAGAAGCATTATTCTAAATTGATTTACACCTTCTGGAAAATAGTTCTTTTCAACTTTGCTAGATGAAAATCGATTTTGTGAACAGACATGCCATTCAAACCAGCCCAAAAAGTGGCCAACCTAGACTTAAAGATAAGCATTTTTTCAGCGTTTAGTCTGCAATGCTATTCTAATTAAATAACTTCAGTTTTTACTTCACAGAGATACAGTAAGAAAACACTATTTAAAATAAGTTTTTAACATTCTACTCTGAGTCAAATATAAGCTCATAATAAAAATACTATTATGTCAGTAGCCTGGCTACCCTATTCAAAAAAAAAAAAAAAAAAAGAAAAAAAAAAGAAAAAGAAAAAGAAAAAGAAAAAGAAAATTTGGCTTTTCCTCCAACCGAATTTTATAGGAAATACCTGACCTAATTTTTGAAAGTAACTATGCAATGTGCTTACATTTGCTTTAAAAAAATACTTTGAATGTTAAATATCTAAGTGAGAGCTCTTGAAATGCAAAAGTAATGCTCACTACTCACTTGTACTGCATTAAATACAATACAGACCGCATGCAAAATTACTCCTTAATAGACTTTCCACATTCAGTCCTCCAGCTATACTTTGTGAGATCACTGTCAAATCCCACCTTCCTGCTGCTGACAGCTTACAGCAATAACGTGTAGCATTCTTCATGCTACATTCTCTCATGTCCAAGACGTTATCTAGAAATCTAGGTAGCTCGTTGTTGGAAGATTGCTCAAACTTTCTCTTGCTTTCTTCCATTTTGAGAAGATTACAAACCAAAATGCTTAAAGCAGAAACTCCAAAACCTCCGTGAAACACCACCACTGGATATCAAACGCAGCAAAGTGGTGCTTACTCCCTTGCAAACAAGGGTGTTGTGGATGCTAGAAATTTACATAATTTCAAGTGACAAAACAAACTGAAAACAAATTAATTGCAAGTTACTCGAACACAGAGAAGCAAACTCTGACTCAGAAAGCTACCGAGCTTCAAAACGGTTGGAGGCTGGGAGTGCATTTGGAGAAGGTGTTACTATATGCTTTGATTTCCCACAGCATTTTTCAGGCATTAACTTTAATCTACTGCTAGTTAAAAATTTGGTCTTGACCTACTAGCATGGTCATTCTTATGCTCTCCATCTCCCTTTAACTGTCTCTTTCTATATAAGTCTTTTCTATATTGCTACCTCCTTTCCGAATCCAGGTTCCAAAATTACATGTGCACATTTAAAAGACTGCAGAAACCTTGGGGGTCAGCCAGTATCCATCTCACTTTGCCATTCAATCATGCCCAAGGCTGAACAGATGCATCAATCATAATCTAATTCACTTGTCTCTCATCTCTGCATCAAGAGTGCTTTGCTAATAAGAACCACAACAGTTTTTCCTATTTTTTTCCCCACATATAAAGAAGCTAAAATCTTAGAGATTTATACAGTCCCCATCTATTGAATTAACAGTGAGCTAGACACAGGAAAGAAAAAGGAATACATGCATACTACTGGTAGAGCATGCTCTTCAGTTTCTTGTCACTGCAGATACTTGCTACAAAACAGGGAATGAAACAAAGAAGAATTAAGTTATCTCAGTACCGTTATAGATCTAATAAGCAGAATATTTCAGTACATCTTCATTTTGAACATAGAATTATCAGCCTATTATTTGGATGTGGAAATAAATTCTCCTGTATCCTATACCTTTTTTTTTTTTTTTTTTTTTTTAAATCTGCTTCTACAGCTATACCCCTTTCTGAGCTGCTAAACAAGGCAAGTGGAGCACAATTCTGCCATGTTCTCGATTTTTACTTCAACTCAGACAATTTGGAAAGAGTTATTTATGCCAACATTGTCACAATTTCTCAAAAGAAGTGATGTTGTTTAATCAATATGAACAAACCTGATGCTATCTGCTCTATCCCTACTCTGTTATCAGCACAAAGCCCATCTTGGCTATGAACTAGAACAAAAGACTCAACAATAAAGTTGTGCCAGAACTACAGTTTGTATCTGAGAAGGTTTTTTTCTTTCCTTTTTCCCAGAGCTTATCTACATAAGCTAAATTATCTCCCTAAAATGTTTATTTCTGCATGCTTTTCAGATAAGAGTGTCCAAATGAATTATTCAACAGGGAAGAATCATGCCATCATCTACTGCTATTATGCTTAGATAGGTAGAGAGGGACAAAATGTTCCTGAATTTTATTTTATTTTTAATATAATTTTTAAAATTGCAGGGAGTCATGTTTTTATCTCTATTTATTTTATTTGTATTTCTGATATTGAAGGAGGGAAACCAAACCATAATCTGTGGTAAAATTTTAATACCCCAAGCCCATTTCCTGAAGTTCTCCCTTCAGCTGCATGTTAGAAGCAGTGCTAAATGATCTAGTGCTATGATTTGTTTTGCTTTCATGCATACTGAAGTGCATGGGAATGTAAAAAGTTAGTTTAATCTACTAGGTTCGACTAGGTGCAGTGAAAAGGCTCTGTGGCTTAACAGGTATCAATGTCACAAAGTTACATTACAGTAAAAATTAATAAAGTCTCCACCACTCTGTCTCTCAGCCCTTGAAAAATATGGAAGAACAACATAAAATACATCTATCTGAAATGTGTAGGAGTGTTCAAGACATGACATCTGTGTTGGGAACATGGATTCATTCAGCTTCTATGGCACCATTTTTTTCAGCTGCTGACAGCATATGTCCCATATCTGCCTCTCATTCAAACAAAGGGAAACTAAGAGAAAAATAGCATTAGGTCGTAACACTCTGATTTTTACAATTAAATGCAGCAAAGAAAAATAAAGTCATTTTGGTTTCCTCATATGCTCCTTTCTGGTTCAATTATGACATACTTGTATACATTTCATTATTTCAAGGAAAAAAAGATGTCATTGTTGCCCCCAAGTCAAGTTGTAAAGTCACATTAAGTACAGAGTTCACATTCCTCTAGACTCACAGACCTTCTGACCCATCTTCTATTTATTTATTTATTAGTAAATCTTCAGTTAGTCCTGGCACAAATCTTAGGATTTAAATATCTGAACTTCTTCACTTTGCAAAAAGCAAAAGGTGACCTTGCACACGTAAATTTTCAGCCAACCAAAAAACCGTTCCCCTTGTTTCATTCACAACAAATCATAGACATATCAGACTCACCAAGAGGAACAACGAACAGAGTTAGCAAAAAAGACTTCACATCCCTGTATCTCAGTTTGGCCATTTTGTGCACTTCAACAGCATCAAAAGAACTACACAGGTGGAAAGGGCAGAGGGACATAGAGCGGATTCCCTGCTTTGTTGCCTGGTAGCTACCCAGTTACTCAGAACAATAAATTTTTACTAAGATGCCTGGTAGCTAACAGGAAAGCACATTACTCTTTTTACAAACATTTTGATATTTCTTTTAGCAAAACCTCATCACTCTGGTGGCAGGATATATAGCATGTGGACCTCAAAGACAGTGATGTTTAAAGACAGTTGGGCTGCACACAGACAACAAAAAAAGAGAGGGAGTTTCCTGATATATCTGCTTCTCTCATTTCTTTTTTTTTTTAAATGCAAAGCAGCTTTGAAACTGAATATACATGTAGGTTCAAAAAGTGTCAGCTTTTTTACTGGTCAGCTGAATGGTTACAGTAAAATTCAGACTAGTTGTTATGACAAAGATTTAAATAATACAAAAGATGATACAGGGATTAAAGGATTAGAAACATAATTAGTGTCAGTCAGTATGGTTTTATGGAATGTAGGCTACAACAGAAAATTTGTATTTAAGGTATTTGGACTTACGAGGCATTTGTGCCTCAGAACTCCTCTGAGGGACTCTATCCTATAAAGGATTGAGAAACTGTAATGGGAATAAGGAATTGAACAAGTTTCCACAGTGATTCTCTAACAACAACAAATATATATATATATATATATATATATATATAAAGTTAATGTAAAAAAGGCTGTTTATGTAATCAGAGCTGCAAACATTAGGAATAAACAAACAAAATCACCTCTTGGAAAAGCAGCAACAGTACAGGAAAATCATATACAGGTCTTTTGTTGACACCTTACATCATACTTTGAAGTACTGGAAGGGATTTAGAAAAGAACACATGGTTTATTTATGTACTGCAGAAAAGGCCTTATAGACAAAGGTAGGCTTACAACAGCTCAAACAGCTCTAGTTTATCAAAGAGATGAGAGACAGCTTAATTACAGGATACAATTATCTTGTGAGAGGAAAGGCATAAAAGGCCAGACAAACTGAATTAGCACTTCTGTAATGGGATTTATTAACTGTTCCTTTCAGTATACCTACAAAATCATTTGAAAGCATTCTCAAAAAAGTTTTTAAAAGGTTAAAAACTTCTTCTGTTTGAGCTTTACATTTTAAGGAGGAACACGTTTCAAACTAGTTGTGGCGAGTGAGATTTTGTAATCACTTTCTAAAATTCATACTCATTAAATTTATAGCATCGACATTTAGCATTGCCCCACAGCATTTCTGGGATAAATTCTTGCTCAGAGGACACAAGGGAAGAGGTAAGATGAATGGGGGAAAAATAAAAGTCATCTCGCAACAGCACTTAGGTGCTTGTATATACTGTGAACCTGAAGGGAATTTCCAGGAAAAAATATACAAGCACCTAAGTGCTGTTGCGAGATGACTTTATTTCTCCCCCATTCATCTTTTACTCAGATGATACTCAGAGGTATCTTTTTATTCCTTCTAAGGGACTACGAAGAGGGAAGAACAGCACAGAAACTGCTATGCCCTTTCTCCAAGCAAGTCTGACCCACAGCCCATTCAGAAAAGGCCTAAGAAAGCAAGAAATGCCTTACCAGGTGTGACCACTGTGGCAGTACGTCTCCAGCAGTGAGAGACTGTTCTGGGACAGTATACAGACCTGGCCACTTTCTGCAGTGTATTCCCTGAAAAATTTCTGCCTATTCCCTTTATTATTTGCTTTTGGACATTTAGTCCATTATTTTTTCCTTTCCCATTTTGTGCCAATTGATACTGTCTTCCTCCTGGAGCAGCAGCTTCTACTTTTTTTCCCCCTTGCTGTGAGAAGTACCTTCTATTATTTGTGTTAACCTGGTCTACCTCTTGCTTGAGTGCCCTGCAGTTCTGGCATTGCATGATATAGCCACCAGCAGTTCTGCATCTGTTGTTTGTTATCAACTACCTTCACAATTTTGAAAACTTCGATCATATCTCTTCCTCCTTCAGAATTCCCTATCCAAACTGAAAAGTCCCATACATTTTAATTTTTCCTTTTTTTTTTTTTTTTTTTTTTTTTGTCCCCTAGGTCACCCATCATCTTAATCACTTTGGTTTCTTTACTTTTTATCTTCTACGTGTGCTACATCTTTATTGCAATACAGAAGCCAGAACTGTGCTCAGTAGACAAAATGTGTGTGCACTAAAGTTTCACACAGTTGAAAAATTATACTTTCTGGTTTGCTCACAAGCCAGCACAGAGACAGGCCTGACATTATTCTGAATAAATCTGCCTGGCACCACCTCCAAGAAATTTATGTCATGGGCCTGTCAAAGCTCTCCTCCTCCTCTGTCTTCAATCTTTTCTTCGCCCTCCTACTGCACGCTCACATTCCTCCAAGCCAAGTCCACACTGCTCTCCCATTTTTCTGCTACACCCCCACTTTCCAAACCTCCCATTCCAACTGTAAATAAGCATAGGACCCCGCATGAACTGATTTACTGTGCACAAAACAGTGCAGAACATGTTATGAAGAAGACATGAGAGATCCGTACCCCACCTCACCCTGCAGCTAGCTCCCATGAGACATCTGCATTTGTACTGCTGTTGGTGGCAGCTGTTAGCATTTTTAAAGAATGGTAAATAATATAAAGAAATTCCTTTCACATATCTGTCAGATTTGGCGTATGCGAGTGTGTTTGGAGGAGCCAGGCCCACCTTCTTGTGCCTAACACAGTGCCTCAGGACTGCTGGGCCTAAATGCGCTCCAATACCTCAGCACCTGCATGCGTAACCTCACTTTGTACCTCCCACAACTTTGCCTTCAGTGCTGAACATCACTGACCTAATGAGTCAAAGCAGCACTGCTGCCCAGGAGTAGAGATACAAAGGAGAATACCATTAAATGCCACCTCGCGCTCCCTCTCATCTTTGCCTGTGCACAGAGGGCCCACTGTTTTCACAGCCATTTTCCCAGCACTGGAGAGAGCACGTGGTGGAAAGGGGCACTAGCCAGGGTGAAACACACAGGCACAGGTTGTCTATTCAAAGGAAATCTGTCAGGCAAGTAATCTGATTTTCCACAGTGAGCAGCCTGGGAAGGGTATTGCTCCAGTAACCACCTCAACCCCTGTGGCTGAAGTTGCACAGATTTTGCCTCTCCCCACTTACATACACTCAGAGTTGCTCGTGCCTTTACAGAGAGAGCTTCCCCTGACACAACCTGCTATTGCTAATGACAGCAGTTTTCACTCATTCCTTCCACAGGAACATGCCTGAGAACTGCACAAGTTTTCCCTCAATAACGCTAACCTACACCAAGATCTCTCTAAGTTTGCATACATCAGATGAAGTCCACAGATAGAAAGTAGCTACATTTTCAGCAGCTGATTTCCAAGTATAAACCATTGTGCTCTCCAAAAAATAAGCATTAGCAAAGGGGATATGGTAAGCAGGTATTCTGACATAATATTAAGCAAGAATTACTAGAGGAATCTAAAAGAAACCCAGCAACAGTATTATCTTGTAGTGGAAATCCGTAAAAGTATAGTTAATGGTAGCTTATACTCTAAATAAAGGGTCTGATTTGGTTCCTCAGGAAACAACAGAATACTACCATTAATTTGTGAATGACTGAATCCTACATAAACACCTTAGCTGTACTAAAACTAACATATAATCCCAGCCACTTTCTGAATAATATTCATAATAATATATTCACTAGCTAAAATACAATATTTCATGAACAAGTCTTCAGCTTGTAAATTAATTTAAAATAATTGAAAGCGTACAGCCCAGTGATTGTGTAACTTCTTTGGAGGTACAGAGTTTATGGTAAAATAAATGAAAAGAGAACATTTTCCAAACATTACCACAAGCAGAAAGATTATATTAAAAACAGTCACTCTGTGGAATAATACAAAATAAAATATCATCTGATCAGCTCAAGTAATGCTGATTTGTATTTCTGAATTAACAAAATCTATGTACAGTTGCAGAGACTGCAATTTTACAAACTGATATCCAGTTGAACATATTTATAACACAATTTATACACTATGTACAAACCTAGTTCTCCAAGGAACTCTGTTCAGCCTGCTTCGACATGGAAGTGTATTATCTATTCTTAGGACAGGATGCTGGCCTTCCCTTTCATTTAAATACTGAAATTCTTAACAAGACTTGAAAAAATTTCCATTTGCTATCACATGATAGTGTTCTTAAATCACTTGTTTGTTACCAAATGTAGAGGAGTAGAGCCAGTCACAACAATAAATAACATTGCTTACTATGAACTACTTAGACTTATATTCACACAATCACACTTTCAGCCTCAGTGCTTTAACAAGACTGTAGGATCCATTTATCTTCGCTTTTCTTGACACGTAGATCAAAATTGCAACCACAGGTATCGCTATTGCTGTTGTGCAAGAGAATGCAATAATCAGTGGCATCATTTGATGTCTTTTTTCCAATTTTCCTGAAAATGGAGACAAAAGGAAAAAAAAGTTGTGTAAAAATTGATTCAAATGGATATACATGTATAACTAAAAGCAGAGCTATTAATGACCTTCATTGGAACACATTTTCTGTTTTCATGCACAAAGCACATTTCAAAACCTTTTCCTTATGTTTTTTTTTTTTGTTTGTTTGTTTGTTTGTTTGTTTTTTTGGTTGTTTTTTGTTCATTTTCTTTAGTAACTTCATAGTACTACTTTAATTCTTGGCAGGTATCTTGGTCTTCAGTATGCTACGCATGTTCAGACCCATCTGATATAATCTACAATAAAGATTACCATGGAGTTCATAAAGAATACAAGAAGAACATCATGTGTAGTTCATGCATGGGACAGAATGGAGCCAGAATCCACCTTTTTCTGGCCATATCCTTAAAGCTACTATGCCAACTCAGGTAGCAGAGACAACATCCATGCTGAAAAGAGGTTCTCACCAGCTGTCCTGTTTATTTATTTATTTATTTATTTATTTGTTAATGTTAAGTGCAGTATTTTTGAGAAATATCAGCTGTGAAAACTATCTGTGAACTAGTTTTGCTCACCTGGACACAAAATTCATTGGAAGGTGCAAACAAAGTAAGTTTAAGGTAATACATTGACTTACCTATAACAGCTATCTCTATCACTTTGATATTGTTTCCAACCTCATTGAAAACATCAAGCAAATATTTGCCTGTATCGTTTTTGGTGACATTGTAGAGTGTAAAGGTTCCATTCACTGATGGCAGAATAATTTCTCTCTCTTGGTGAACTTTTTTCAGGACCATCTGTGATGGTGGGTTACTGTATGTGCTACATGTTATAGTGACATTTTCTCCTTCTTTAACATTTTCTGATGGATATACTAACACGGTAATATTTTGAGGAGGAACTGAAAAGAAACACAACATACAAATTAGAAATAAACAGAAGAAAAAACAAAACAAAACAAAAAAACACACCAAAACTCACAAAGTATCAGCGGCTTGTATATGAGAAGTACTAATCCAGCTGATGAATTCACTACATTCTTCAAGCACATAGCTTTATAATATTAGACAGACACTACTCTGTCACAGGCTATCCCACACATACTTCATCCAACAGCAGTTGACAGAAAGAACATTTTGATGGGGTATTCTGTGTATCTTTACATTATATGGAGCCTTTTCTTCTCTTGTTTTAAATTCACTGTGTATTCATTTGAGTTCACAAAAGGACACAGACCAATAGATCCCAAGGTCCTCTTTCAATAGAAAAGTACAAAAGGCAAAGAAGTTCTAAAATAACAGCTTTTCACCAGCTTCCACAATTTTAAATCCTGTTTTCAAAGTTGGGGGGGAAGTGGAAATATGAAATATTTTGAATAAGCAAATATTTTGTGCTCTGCAAATCCAGACAGAAGTTTTCATCACCACTAATACCCTACCACTTATGTCAAGAACCTGTGCAACTCATCTCAGTTTTTTAAAGACATTGTCATTCCATCCATCTAAACCAAATATTAACTCTGTACGGTAGTTATTTTAACTTACCTTTGACATCAAGTACTATGTGTTGAGACTGCTTTCCAAGTTTGTTAATGGATATGCATTCATATATTCCTGCATCCTTTAGTTGAGCCTTGTCTATGGTGTATTTGCCATCTTCTGTTTCAAGGGTTGTGATCACATCACCTGTTTTCTTCCTCAGGGTAATCTGAACAGCTGGAACATCTGCAGATGTGCAAGAGATGGTAACACTTTCTCCTTGCTTCACCACACTTGAAGGGAAAATTGAAAGTGTTGTATTTTTTGGTGGCGCTACAAGTAGAGAATAACAAAAAGACATAGATTAGTGCCAGAAACAACCCCTACATACTACTTCATTGTTATGTAATAAACAGCAGCAGGGCTTAAGTAGAGAAATCCACTTACTACTGAAATGAAACTGCAATCATTTCATATTGGTTGAGGAGTCAACATTTGGCATAGCTTAAATGGCAGTTGCAAGAACAGTCTACGAAGTTGTAGCTCAAAGGAAAGCCAAAAGGTGCACTGTAGTCTCCTCCACAGAAAAAAAAAATTAGTTTGTATTTTCTCTTTGAATCTTTTGTATGCAGGTAACTGGATCCTACACCAAGAACTATTTGATGGAAAACACAGGCACTTCTCTGCATAGGTTCTTTGTCTCATGCATCACTCAAAGGAGTGATGAAAACTCAACTGACATGAAGAACTTCATATAAGCTATCTGTACTAAGGCAGATTTCACCCTTAATTATTTAAAGATACCTAAATGACAGTGGCGTTGGGGCCACCTTTTGTCTCCATTTTTTCTTGTCACACAGGTGCCCCAAATATTGTAGAACTCTGCACCGAGTCTTCTACAACAGTTCAAGTAGGAAAAAATGTTTCCATACAACTCTCTGCTGAGAGTAACCCTCCTCACAAGATTATTTTAAGGAATAGTGTAGACACTGACAGTGTAGGCATGGAGCCTTACAGCAAGAGTTCTCCTTCTTCCATCTGTGACATTTGTAAATGGAACCAACTACCAATGTGCAGCAGAAAATAAGTATGGAAAAAGTGAAGTGACACTTAATGTGGAATGTGTCTGCAATCTATTCTAAACCACTTAAATATCATTAGTTATGTTAATTCTGCATAAGGCAAAAGTAATACTAAAGATAGAGGAGATTTTTATGAAATCAAGAACTGCTCACTCAAGTATTTCCTCATTTTGGTTTTGGTCTCAGATTTCATCCGAAACATTTGGCTCTACTAAAACAGCAGTAGCACAATAATCAGAACAACAACAACAAAATATAGTCCAAAGTAGTTTGTAGTACTATTAAATGACCACTAAGTAGTAGACAAAGTAGTACTATTAAATGACCACTAAATTTGCTCATCACTAAAACTACCTGTCCAAAGGAGACTGAGATGTTGCTGTGAAATTGCTACGGACTATTTCTACAGACTATTCCTACGGCTTATTTCAAGGAAATAAGTATCCCCCAAAACACCAGTTCTTCAGATTCTTTTATCACTTTGAGTGTTGCATTGCAGTAAACATACAGAGGTATGTATGTATAGCCTTAGAGAATTAGCTGAAAATTAAGCATAGAAATTAAAAGCATAGCCTTAAAGAGCATTAGTAAACTGTAAGTTAAATCCTGAATACGTAAGGAAAGCTTCTTAATTTCCTATATATCAGTATGTCAGCACACTCCAACCCAATACACAGACTGGTTACTGAATTAAATTCAAGTAGACTTGTACCTTGTATAAAAATGTCGACTGTTGCTTTTTCTGTTTTATTAGTTACAAGATTAATTACTTCACAGATGTACAGTCCTGAGTCAGTGAAACGAGCATGAGGAATAGAAAGGACATTGTTTTCTATAAAATGCTCAATGTTTCCATCAGCCAGATGTTTGCTCCAAACTACTTGTGCTGGTGGATTACTCTCAGTCACACAAGTGAGTTTTAGAGGGTTGCCTTCCACTGTAAAGTTGCTTGGAGATACAGTAATGATAGTATTTTGTGGACCAACTGGAAGAAAACAGAAGAAAGACAAGGTCAACATGTTAGTGAAGAATGATATGTACATCTTTAACAGCAGCTTCTCTACGGGTGTGTTGCATGCACTACAAAGGAAAAATGAATAATGTGGATAGCATTAATGTAGTGGAGCACTTTTGCCAGACTTGATAAGACATTTAGTTTGCAGTTTTGAAAGCGAAGCTAGTCACAATATGTACCCATAGCTTAGTGTTTGTTTACTCTTACGTTTGTCTCCCTGTTAAGTCTATAAACCTGAAATTGCTAAGCATACCATGGCAATTTTAAAAATAATTGTTTTTCTGCATACTGTCATTTTTCTTCTGGTCTTCAACTTTCTGACTGAGCATCAGGGCCCAAGATATGAGAGTGACAGATGAGTTACCACAGGACAGATTAACTTCCGTCATGAACAACAGCAGGTGCTTAAGGCAATATGCACAAGCTTCTCAATGACCATTACTGAATAAAAACATTAAATTTCTATGCCCTGGCCTTTGAACATGAAACCATTATCTGTTCCACAAAGATGTTAAAAGACTGTGCTCAGAGATAACATTTAAGAAATAAAAGGCATATCCTAGCTTTGATATTTTTGCAATACAATTGCTACAGTTTAACATAGATCCTAGGCAATAGACTATATAAATACAAAGAAGTGCAGATTATTAATGATTTATAGCACAAACTTCATAAATCTATTTAATGAACCATAACATTAAACAGTATTTGGTATGAAAGCCCTGATATAAAAACACTTACAGTTTGCATTCAGTTTCAGAGAAGTAACTCTTTCTTTGGGCTCAAAGTCCATGGTAGCAATTGGCAATTTGGCCACACAAGTAATCTCTTTCCCAATATCTTCAGTTGTGGGGTTAAATGAGTATGTCACAGTTTTTGTTTCTTTATTTCTGCTGTCGTCATCCAAGAAATGTTTCTCATGAAGAGTGTGTCCCTCTTTCATTAAGAGTACTTCCAGGTGATCAGAAGGAAACACATCAGGAATTTTACAGATGACAGTGGCTGGTTCCCCGGCAACTAATGATGTGCTGATCTCAATGACAGGATCACTGGGGAAAGCTGTACGAAAAAAAAACACTTTTCTTTAGTCTACTTGAGATTGGCCCTAGAGTCAACATAAGAGCAAGATCCAGACATCACACACCTTCAGTTTAGATGTGTTCAGAACATGACCTTATATCAACTCTATTACAAAACATACATTGAATACATACAGGTCTTTTATAAGCAGTTCACACAGGTAATACATTCGTAAAGTTGTTGAAATATACAGATGAGTTAATAAAATCCAACAAGGCACCTAGGCAGTGGTATAGCTACCTAGGTAAACAGAGGCATCTGACAAGTTTAGACATCTGGATCATCCCTCTGCAAACTGCAAAGACTTTGATTAGGTGTTTTGCACTTATAGCTTTCCCATATATGTCCATCTCTACCATGCTGATTTTTTTTTTCTTGTGTTGTTTTTGTTTTGGTCCAGCACTATAAAAGTTTTGGGGAGTCTATGCTCTGGCTTTCAAGTATTACCAACAATAAAAACAAATAAGAGCAATACATACTATCTTCAAGATAGAAAGCTAAGCAAAAAGGGGCTGAGAACACCCTGAACAGACAGAGGAATCTTTACAAGGAAACATACGTTGAGCTTTATCAGACTCCTTATTCTATCATTATCAGTTAAATACCAGCTGCAATGTCTAAGAACAATTAATCTTTTTTTTTTTTTTTTTCTAAATGAATGAGTACTACCTAAGTAAAAGTAGCTTTTACTTACAGTAAAGTTCAACTTTGATACTCTTCTCCTTTTTCCCTTTTTCATTGCAGAAGGCAGTACACAGGTAATCATTAGAATTCTCAACACTAACTGGATTCATAGTCAAGGTAGAGTATGTCCCGTAGTTGTTCACTGTTCCTCCAAGAGGGTGGTCCATTTGGGTTCTCCATGAAAAACTTGGTGATGCACAGCCAGTAGTATTGCATGTGAGTACGAGCATTTCTCCAATCTGTACAACAATTCTGCTAGCAGGTATAATCTCCATTTCAAAGGCTTTAACTACAATAGGGAGAACATACACAAACTCAGTAGCATTCTCAACATTTATTTCCCCTCTTCTTCTACTGTGACATGAGCTTATTATTTTACAAGTTTACAATTGTGTTGAGGTTAAATTAACAGATGATACAATGGTTTACATTTCCAAAATACCCCATAAAAATCACTATTTTTGTCATAGTTAACACAGATTCAGATGATCCTAACAGGTAGTTATGATGAATAAAAAATGCATAAAACCAATGTGGTCAATGAAAATAAATGCATTGGTACAATATAACTTTTCTACCAGGTGGATCTAGTTCTAAACCTTTGTAACATTTGTGGGGATGGATGGTAAATAAGATAGTAAGGACAACTGCAGAATTGCTTTCAACAGGGCATTTAGTACCAAGCTTGACTGGTACTGTCAGGTATGACAGTAAAAACCAGACATACAGTGATGTACTGCAGTTGTCTCCAAGACTGTCTTTTAGCCAAATTCAATAAGAGTTATTGTGGAGCAAAGAACAGCTCAAAATAAATGCCAAAAATAAACTTATTGACATTTTGAAAGAACTACTTAATTGACAGTTGTGTTCACTGGAATGTAAAAGCAAACCGAACAAAGAGAGAGAACAATAAAACAGTAAATTGTAGGTCAATTTGCAATTAAGAAAATTGAAAGCAAATGAAGAAACAAACCTTCCCAACTTACCAGTTATTAACACATACAAAATAATTAGCACAGCTTGGTTTATTCTTCCCATCTTTTTTAACATTTAGAATTGCTGTTACTAGGCAAAAAAAAAAAAAAGCCTCGCTTTATTTTCTGTGAAGAAGCACAGTGAGAGCCTGCTGCTCTGCAACTGTTTATGATAATCGCTGCAGTGAGCTCTTTATAAAGGCTCTTGAAGTGGAGCGGGAAATCCCATGATGGGGAAATCCAGGGTAGGGAGGAAGAGATCCGTGCAGGGCTGTGCCAGCAGTCTCAGCGCCCTCTGCTGCTTTTTTAAATGCAAAACTTAAAGCGCAAGAAAATAAATATTAACACTTGTAATGGAGTTCCTAGAACACTTTAAAAAAAAAAAAAAAAAAACAGTCAATATCTGATCTGGCATATGACTGATAAAATGAATGGATGTGGGTAATTATGTGTAAGAAATGGAACTATATCTGAGATGGAGAAGTTATTCAGGTTTGTTTTTAGAGCAAACATTTTTATAGGACTGAGTCATTGGAGAAAACTTGAGAGTCAAAACTGAGCCAACTGGAGAAAACAATGTTCTTTGATGAATAATTTTACCTAGCTCAGTATTTCTTTTGAAAACTACTAGCACTCCCAGAGGTGATGCTACTCATGTTACTAAGTATTTTTGATCCTTAATAATGAAGTCAGCCAGCTAACAGAAGTCTGCAGATCTAGCTTGCTCAGCTTGAATTAAGATCATCATGTTCAGACAAACTGAATGAACTCATTTTCTAAATTCTACTTCAACAATGTCCCTAAAATGTCCCTCTTTCAAGATGCTACTGCTCTGTATTACATTACTGATATGCCTCTCAGGTCTCTCATGTCCCATTTCTATATAACTGAAGTACAGAAGTTGAAAATATGCAGATCAAGGATTATCTTCAGTGTTAGACATCTAATGGATATACAAATGCAGTTGGGAACAAAGACTATCTGAGGACTACTACTTCTGGCTAATAAAGAGACAATATTAGGAAAAAATAAAATTACATTTTCTGCATGTAATTCTAAATTAGGAAATGCTATGAGTGCAAAGAATGGATAAAGGTTTCCAAACCTCAACAACTTGGGTAGTTCATATTGTTCAAACATGCATCACTAAACAAAAGCAGCAAGAAATTCTATGTAAAACATACATGTTTTAAAAATGTTTCTGACAAATCATTTGGTATGTAAAAATTTGACTATTTGATATCTATGAAATATTGTCATCATGAAGCATATTTTATAAAGGACATAAATTCAGCTATTTAGTAAATGAGTAATAAATTGGAAAAATGAAGGCTGAAGAAATAATGCTGTCAATGCTGAAGAAATTTAATTGCTGAAACATTTGTCCTACATCAACCTAATCCTTTTTGAGCCATGCATATTTTATGGTCATTAACCTAATGCTAGCTCTAAAATCTCGTATTCGGGTGAGATTAGTACTGGAAGATGTAAAGCTCCTGCTGGCCTACAGGCATGATGTCTTCTTCAGATTAATTTTTTTTTTTTTTAATGATTTTTCTCTGACTATAGTTTCCACTACATTTATATCTTTGTCCAGGTATAGCCCGACTGGAAAAGCTACTTGGGTAGATAATGATAGGACAAGGGGGAATGTTCTTAAACTTAAAGAAGATAGATTTAGACTAGATATAAGGAGGAAGTTCTTCACTGTAAGGGTAGTGAGGCTCTGGAACATGTTGCAAAGAGAAGTTGTGGATGCCCTGTCCCTGGAGGTGTTTAAGGCCAGGCTGGATGGAGCCTTGTCCTACCTGATCTAGTGGGTGGCATCCCTGTGCCTACGGCAGGGGGGTTGGTGTTAGATGATCTTTAAGGTCCCTTCCAACCCAAGCCATTCTATGATTCTATAGAAACACCAAAGCACAATGTAGTAACTACATTCATTACTCTGTCAAAGATCTTACACGAGGCAAAGTAAGAAGCATTGGACATTTTTTCCCCCCTTTATATACTCTTCATGAACTCAAATATAAAAGGGATGTAATAATTGTGGGAAGTTAGAATTGTAATGTCAGAAAATGTCTTCAAACCAGTAATAATTAATAGCAATAAACAGAAGAACCCAAGAATTATGTAGAAGACAATAAACAGGGAAATACGAAAAAGCTAGGAATGCCCAAACAAAACTCACTAAAGCTAAAACTGTCACAGTGGATTCTCCTATAATTTTTATTAGAGGAGGAGGAGGAAGACAAATAAAAATTCTCGTAAGTCTCAGAAAATGCAAGAAACGGACTGTTCTGGAAGTATTGTTTATCAAATTCTGTAAACAAAAATCTGACCAGAGAAAAAAGTGGGAACTATATTCTCCTACTTAAGTTGCAAATAAATACTTCTTAATCACAGCCAGAGAGAAATAAGAGATAAAAATTTTGTTTTGATTGCTTAAATAATCACAGTCTAAGCTGAGGGAGAAAAGGCAAACTTTCCCTATTTCTGGGAAATCCGTTTCTAGACACAAGAAGATATAAACATAGAAGGCCATATCCGCATGCTGGAAAAACTGTAATCAAACCTTTAATCAGATAACTCAGAATAGGAAATAACTCTGATATGGCTCCCACTAAATTAAACTGGACAGCTGCCATTAACTGGAGTTGGATCCTTACCAGAGGGACCTACTATACTGAGTGATCAAGTTTAATCAGACAGAATAGGTAAGAGCAAGATGAGCCAACACATGTTCAGATTCTAGATCTGCCAGGAAATTCAGAAATTTCTTAAAATGTACTTTATTGTTGTCTCTGTTATCCTCAACATCAACCTGCAAATAGGAAAGTGGATATCCAGTTTGCTTGTTTTCAGAACTGGCTGTTCTGTTTGAAAACAGACAGAAAGCAGCTGACAAGTTTTAGGGGTTGACAAGAGTTCAACTCCAGCTTTTCAAATGGCACAGTGGAGGATGCTGGTGATAAAAAATAGAGGATGCATCTAGATTCACAAGCATTATAGGATCAACTGGAAGAAATTCAGACACACGCAGAGCATAATGAACACTGGAATGTAACCAGTATTAAAAATAATAATAATAATATTGCTAAAGACACAAAAGATTGAAAGAATTAAGCACTGGGATGTAAATAAATGTTTTCCCAATACATCTAGTAATCAAAAGAGACTTTTCTCAGGCTTTGGTGGACAAACCAAGATAAAACAAATGTGTGTCTCAGAAGGCAGTTTGGAAATACTGAACACATCATTTTTGGCCTGGCATCAAAAAAAACAAATGTCCTCCAGGAAACCGAAACTTAGTTATGACCTCTTCTGGAACACAGGACAAGAAAGCCACGTCAGAACTTTTCTAAGCATTTGCTTTAATTCATACTTCTACAACCATGTTAAATATCTAGAAACAAATTTCACTTAATTTCCTCTAGTCAAAGAGAGATCACAAGTTCTCGATGCCTTAAATGAACTAACATATAATAATGAACAAAATGTGCATTATGCAGGAAGCTAGTTATCCAACATTTCAAACCCTTTTTCTGCATTTCTGATGTCCTGAACTGCGTGAAGGAAAGCTGAAAGGCTAAGAGTAATGCTGAATCTGGTCTCCTAATACCTTCACCACTGATTTTGTGATTTACCGCCAAGAGGGTTAATCCTTCTCTTTTGGCATAGGGGATTTAAAAAAAAAAAAAAAAAAAAAAAAAAAAAAAAAAAAAAAAGAGTTAGAAGGAAACTGGCCTGATTTCACTTTCTATTTCCTGTGCCAGTTAAAAATACTATGTAGTGCTTCAGCACAATCTCTGCATCTAGAGCCACCGCTTGGGATTTCTACTAAAAAATACGTACTGCTGGAATAATTATTTCTATATCTGGCCCCAACACAGAAAGATATGCAAGCATATTTATTACTAAGCATCTTCAGTAAGTATGATCAAGTAATTACATGATCAAGTAATTGAAGAAACATGAACCTGGAGGACACGTATGAATACTGCTGACCTATACAGCAGGCAATGATATGGTAGCTTCAGCCTCTCAGTGCTCAGTAACCTCAATAGACTGTTATATGGGTTATATACCATTTTTCTTTCCTCAGTGCCTACTGGCTTTTTGGTTCCCAGTACTTTCCTGACCCTTTGCTTTCCTTAACTCCCTTCACCTTCTTTCTTATCACCTGGCAATAGTACAAATTCTGTATAACCCCAAGATGGGGAGGAGAGCATCACTGACTCCCCATAATTTTCATCTCTGGATGAAAAGGATGGGATCTACTTGCAGATCTATTTAAAGGATTGTGCCTGTTTCAGGAATTGTAACTTTGTTCCTAGTTACAAAAAGAACACCAACGCCTTACCCTGTAACCCACATCACACCTTACAATTGTACTCCACATCTAACTTGTCATCTATTGAAGAAAGGTAAAAAAGAAACAACTTAAAGATTTATCATCTGCTTCTTTACCTTTTCTGGAATTTCTGAAATACTGTCTATTAAAAATCACCAACAGCAACTAAAACATATGCATTGACTTCCTTCGTTATCTTTCTCAGGCACCAGCTCACCAGCTATGACAATTCCTGTTTGATTAGTAACTGCACAGCAACTAAAATCACCCAAAATACACAAAAAATATCAGATAACATAAAAACACAAGTGTGTTATCATTTGCATAGACTACAAAATAGCTAATATCTTATTCTCTTCAGAGGCATTGTCTGTTTCATTTCACAGAAGAAACAAAAAGTTCATTATGAAGTAAATCGCAGCTACTGAAAAGAAAAGTCCCTACTTTTGATCTTACTCAGTTGTTGCTGCCAAAAAACAAGCTGTGGAAATCCCAAATCTTATTTCTGAAAATAAAGAAAAAAGTTTTTTAGATCCAGCAGGGCTGGAAGTGAAACTGTTGGCTAACCTTTAAACCCACACATTCCTTAAAGTATTAAGCAAAGTACTGGAAGTAAAACTTAATCAGTTTGAGTAGCTGAGCACCACTCTTCATGAAGACATATATTAAAAGAAAAAAAAAAAAAAGAAAAAAAAAGTTCCCCTTTTGAAATACACTCTGGTAAATACACTCCAGTATATATCAAGAACCAAATTCAAGTACACCCTTGGAGTTTTCAAAATGTTTTTGTGACTGTAGAAGCTCAGACCTATTTTGAGCTAAATGTACTGAGATATATCCAAGTCATTTGTTCTCACTGGAATTGCAACTTTTCAGACAAAACTAATTCAAAATGGTCAGAGTAAAGAAATAAAGTGGAATTTGGGTAAAAGTGCAGACACTGGCTAGGACCTGGGATATGGTAAGATAAAGTAAACCAAAACATTTAATGAATACAACTGAGTTACTTAATTCTCCCAGCAACCCATGTGAAATCCCAATACCAGTAAATCAGTTGTGTACATCGTTAAGGCCAGCACTTCACATCATTAGATTAAATCAGTCAAGAAGAGGGTAGAGGAACACTTTCAACCAACCTCCATTATTAATTGCCAGCAGCTCCTCCCCAAGGCACTTGTAGATACCAGACTATGGGAAAACAGAGATCAGTCACTTCCCTATTTCCCATCTCGTTTCTGTCCTTCAGTCATGAGGACAAGTATGTCCCTACACAGCCAGAAAGAAAAAGGGTAACGATGAGAGCAAGTTCTGTAACAGATCATTCCAGGTGGATCAGAAGCGAAATAGACACATCAGAAACAAATGAAGAACTTTGACTCTCCCTAGACAGACTACTGATAGCTGCACCGCTACTAGCTGATTATCTGTCCTGAAACTTGTCTATCACAAATTATATTCTTTATTCTTTTATGATAGTTCTTACTCTGAAGAGCTGTGTTCAGTGGTATAGATATTATTTTTGCTGCACCGTGTTATATAAATGTTACCTTTGTAATCCCAAAGTAGACCACCTCACTAGCAGTATTGTACAGATATCACAAAGACTTAACATTGCATGATTCAAGAATCATCATTTTCAAACCTTCCACATGGGAAAGGATTATGGGGAACTCTCAATGTATTTATTTTTAACTGGCACATATGGAAGTCTTTTTTGATCTAGATATCGCCACTTCTCTGTCTCTGTAGGTGGGCTGGAAGTTCTATAGTAAACAACCCTCCAATTAGAAACAAGAAAAAACAAAGTGATTTTCACTTCCATCAAGCCAAAATGCAAACATCCAAGAGAGCATTTTGCAGTAGCAAAATATGTGGCTGTATGTACATACACTAACAAAGTGACACTTACAGCCAGCTGCAAGTCCATTAAGGACCTGGCATCTTTTCCTTCTTTTTTTGAATGTGCTCTATCCTAAACCAACAACATGCTGTTTTATGACTTATACTGTTTTCTTCCCCACCACCCAGAGTTAACTATCATCCTAGCTACTCGCCTTATTAACACTTTCATGGAAGGAATATGCTAATGTAGGATTAGCAAAGTAATAAAAAACATCAGCAATTGATTTTTTTCCAGACAAGCAAGAGTAAGAAAGCTGGGAGTTCCTGGGATTTACTTCCCCTTTCAAGACAATTACTTGGCACAGCATCAAAGCCAAAATCCTTGTTGTCCGAGATAGACAACTGAGCAAGAATAACTTTCAAGGTTGTGTCACCTATCACAGACCACGTTACTCTGCAGTGATAAGAGAGGCGACTTAAGAAATGTGACACACATTTGAAACTGCTGTCAGGCAGGATAAAGCTCTGTGCTGAATTACCTTGAGAAATGTTTGACTTCTGACATTCCCATGCTTCTTAACTAAGGATCCCTCCTGAAATTTCCCAGAATTGCATGTGAATACTGATTCGTTAGGAACAAACAACCTTTTTAGTTGGATATATTTTGTCTCCATTGACTTCATTTCTGACTTTAACCAACTCTACAGCATGAGGAACAGGCAGTAGTACCTCTCCCCCAATAGTAGAGCTCCAGACAAATGCTCCACCTTTTTTTTTTTTTTTTCCTGGAAAAATTTCTCTAACTGATAGAAAAACCAAAACACTACTGACTGGATCAGAGAGGACCAAGCAGCTAGTGCGAGTGCTTTTAATTGAAAGCTGGAGTATCCTAATAGGAAACATAAAACATTTCTGTGCAGCCCAGGTACTAAAAGGTAAGTCATCAAAATGCTACATATGCAGTGTTGAACCCTTTTCTGGATTGAGGACCAAATCCACTTAACTTCTGGTAGGCTCATGATCTTGAAATTAGACACCTACACAATGCCTTCCTGTATTCAAGACATCAAGCAGCAAAGTAACTTGGTATTTGTAAGGCCATCAGGGCACAAGAATTTCCAGGGCCGTGTTCAAGGGTTAATTCATTAAGATTTTGAGCAAATTATATAAGGCTTAGTTTCCTAAACTATTTGAATTAATACAACACAACTATCTTATGCTGAAAATAAATACTCTCTAGTAGTTCTGTATTATTGATATAAATTATTTGATATAAAACTATCACCCTTTAGCTGACATTTTATTACACTGATTTACGCACTGTCATGCCATGATCCATCTGCCGACTTCTTTTTTTTGCACATTGCTCAGGTGTCTTGTGCCATGACTACATTGAATTTTGTGGTATGAAGAGACATTCTAGCTCTAAGGTCAGCCTATGGACCTTATGAGTTCAGAAAATACAGTTTACACGTAATTTAGGATGACTAATAATTTTAGGAAAAAAAAAAAACAAAAACATTTCCTTTTATCCTGCCAACTGGAGTTCATAAAATTTATTAAGCAAGCTGACTAGAAGATTTGCAAATTTAATGTAAAGGAGGACAATTTTTCAAGTCGAATATAAAGTACATAGATATGTACATAGATATGTACTAGATATACATAGATATGTACTTTATATACACACAGATAGATAGATAGTATATAGATATATGTATATATATGCAAATGATTACAAGAATGAACACAAATTTATCACAAAGTAGAAAAATAAGCAGCATCTTTAAAAATACATAACTACCCAGGTAAAGATTACTAAATTAATCTGAACAATTTACCAGTAGCTACTAGATCATCCTATTAAGATCTTATTACAAGTGCAAATATTACTTTCTTAGATATTAAAAGGAGTAGACAACACAGTATAAAAATTATTAATTTAGACTAGATCTGGAAGTTATGGTAGATATGAATTAATTATCAGTTTTGCATAATATCCTTTTTAAAGATATACATTTTTTCTGATTACCTATAAACTTACCTTGATATTTGGTTTTCTTACTCTTCCTTATAAATATTGGTGTTTTAATAAACATATTTTGTACTATGGTATTCATGTATTTTTACCAGGATTTGTATTGTATAGTTAGCCATTTAAGATTAATTTTACCCTTCCAACCTTTTTTCAGGTGACCAAAACTCGGACTGTCAAGTTCAGTGCTTTCACTGATGTAATGATCTACTCAATATCACTGGAAATAGCACTTTCTGGCACATAACTATAAAACAAATCATTGTGAATAACTGGAAATCCTGGATGGACCTAATTAGAAGAAATAGTACATAAAACCAAGCAAGAAGTCACTGTAATTTCTTGGTAATCTCATTATAACCCATCTATATCAGGTTCATAGCTACTCTTTAAGGTCACTGAAGGTGATACACTATCGAAGCCCGACTTGAAACATGACAGAGAACTTCCAGATTTATCTGGGCTTTAATTGCTTGCTGTCTTTCAAAAGAGAAATGCCTAGATTATTCAGAGAGCTCTGTCAAGTGCATGGCATTTCAAGAGCCCGGAATGAAAGCGAGTATAGCCTGCATTGTCACATCTCTGTTTACAATACACAGCAGTGTTCAGTAAAAGTGAGAGCAGCTTTGTGCTTCCCCAACAAATATGGAGCAAGTGCCCAGGAACCCAAGGCAGCTTTAAAATCTCACTGTTAAAGAAGAATGCAACCTACCACCCTGACAATGAGGAACAGTGGTTTACACAGAGATAAATTACACAGGCTCTACTCTGAGAAATTTACTGCTCAATGTAAGCATGAATGTCAGATACCATCATTAACTTCTTCATAAAATTTCCAGGATCCACACAACAGGAGGCTGTTTGAAAGAGCAGTAAAATAAATTCTTACAAATACCATAAGATCTTTTTACTCAAGCACTCGAAATATTTCCTGACAAATGCCAGCTTTCTGCTCAGGAATCACTTAACATTGTTCCATGAAACACAACAGAAGATGTAAATATATTTTATACATAAAAACTATATATAATTTTTATAATAATGATATAATTTACAATATAATTACAATATATTAACATAATATATAATAATATATATAAAAGATAATTTAATTTGATATGATATAATTATATATATATTTATGAAAAAAAGGGGGGAGGAAAAAATGTGTAACAGGGAATGGATAACCAGAAAAGGGCTCTACCTGAAATATCATTAGTCTCAGCATCTCACAGATTTTACGAAAAATGTTTTATCTTCTCAAGTAGTTCAAAGGGAAGGACAAATGGTGCTACCATGCACATTTCAGATAGAAGAAAATTTTATAGAGAATATTCTTAGTATCCTATTCTCATATTATGAAACATGACACACTTAGGGTTTTTACCTCCTTATATAAAAAGGAACCATTTCCA
Organism: Aythya fuligula; assembly: GCF_009819795.1. Taxonomy (NCBI): domain Eukaryota; kingdom Metazoa; phylum Chordata; class Aves; order Anseriformes; family Anatidae; genus Aythya; species Aythya fuligula. The sequence continues at coordinate 28,912,674 of NC_045566.1, read as the reverse complement.
TCTATAAATTCCACTGATACAGTTTGTCTCTTATATTACACAGTTCCAAATACACTAGAAAAGTAATCTTACTTCAAAATGTTTGACATAAGATATATGCCTTTGTAAGACAAAGAAGATTTTTCCATTTAATTCAATATTCCTCTATACCTTTGAACAATAATGAAGAATAGGCAGGGGATAGTTGGTACACAAGATCTCACTCCTCCTCCCCCATTTACATTATTTCAGGAATTCAAATCTTGTTTGAATGTACTCTTCAGTGTATTTTTATAGGGAAGAGAGAGATGACATTATCCAGACCTTGACACACCAGTGAGTTTTATCAAATTTAGGATTTTGTCTAGATACAATTTTGACTGATCCACTGCAAGTGCTCATGTATTTGATAAAAATCTCTTTCTGACACCTGCCAAAAGCAGATTAAAAGGCAAAAGCCTAAGAACAGGGGAATCACAAGTGATACATTTGATTACATAAGGACTCAGAGAGATGGTTTCTGTGCATCTAGTATGCGGTTTTGGGAGTATAATTCAATATAATAAAATCTTATTAACACATAGAAACAAATTTGATAAATGTCTAAGAAATCTGGAAGTAGAACTCTATTGACTCTCTTATTTGACTCTTTTATTCTCCATGCAACTACAAAACAGTCTCAATCATTGCTGAATTTTGGATGCTACTAAGCTTCATCAAATGACCTCTTCAGAGCATCTCAATTTTGCACACAGACTGACAAGCTTTTGCTGTGAAAAGCAGCTGTTGCCATCTTCCAGCTTCAAAGAAGCTGCTGCTTCTTCTGGGTAGCAGCTTCACCACCTGCTGACTTTGCACTACGTGCTGCTATAAAGCTGCCTGTTGCCATCCACCTCTGAAGGTAAATTTTCCTAAAGTTATGCTCATCACCTTCTTACGTGAGTCTTCATTCTGACCTAATCTAAAATCCAATGGACTTAAATATTTTTCTAGAGAAACTACTAGACTTTGCATTGTCCCCTTCAGCTCTATAATGTCGTACTAACTGATTTCGTAAAATTGAGAGCATCTTATTTACTACCACTAGAAACTGGAGAGTCTAAAAAACTATGCAATTTCACTGCCCAGAATCAGTTTAACTGAAGTTGAGAGGAACAAGATTCATAAGTACTTTGCAGGGAACTTTCTGTTATGATAGGCAACTCAGACCAAGGCTCAAGTATGAAGCACAGCTGCACTTTAGGAGGCAGTCTTTGCTGCAGTACAAAAGTTTGCAAACTTTGTCAAAAAGAACATCATTATCCAAAACGTGAAAGCTGGGTTTGCAACACAATGTGGAAATGCATGTTAAAATTGATTTCAAAATACAAGAAGGAAATAGTAAATCCCTAATATTTTGTAAGAACCACTGTTTTTTTCCCCCCCAATGCATTTCTTTCCATTCTTTCTTGAGAGAAAAAATGGCATTTACTATTTCAGTAGCATCTATTATTACTTTTCAAGCATTTCTGAATTTTATTAGAAGAAATTCCACCTTCTCCAAATATATCATATGTGAAACCTTTCCATGGATTCAGTCCTTTTTGAAATCCAAATGTCACACAGTGGATAAAGAAAGAAACAGGATATCCAAGTAAAATACACAAAAATAGGAAGAAGTTTGTTTATGAAATGGCAACCAGAGTCCTGACATATACAATATTCTCATTGTTTTTTCCTTTGCCATAAGTTTTCTGACCCCCCCCCTTTTTTTTTTTTTCCTGGTTGATTTATTCATCAGCTTTTTCTATCACTATGGCAAAGGCAAATATCCTTTGGAAGGAAGACCATTTTCCCTCCTCCACACTTCCTCTGTGACAGAGAAGAACATCGATTTATTGCCCTGACAAAGTTGGCCACCTGGACAGAGAGACCCATAGCTCTCAGGCCAGAAGTGCAAGACTATACAGTACTCTGGCAAAATTGCCTGAGAAACAGATTGTTCGCCACATCAGCAGCATTTACCATTGGTAAAAAAAAAAAAAAAAAAAAAAAAAAAAAAAAAAAAGCAATAATCAACAGCGTGCACTTCAGAGGAAGATGAGGACTGCACATAGGCAAAGTTCATCATGCAGTTCTTTAAGTAATTTCCTTATTTGAACACAATAGTATTCCCCCTTACTAGAGATATGATTTCCTTCTTTGGGTTGTCTTATTTTATTGCAAAATACTGTTTCTTCAGCAATTAAAAAAAAGCACAACATGAAAAAAAGAGTCAGAACCCACACAGAATGAACAATACCTATGAAAAGTGTTAAATATTGGAGCATATAAATTTGTGAAAGGATCTAGCATTTTATCTTTGGAAAAAACCAAGAAGCTTCCTGAAAGTTTCCCAACTAAATTGTATCATGTAATCAGAGAGTATCATTACCTGAAATCAAAGCCTATTTAATTCACGGAAATGCAAAGCACTTGACTGGAAATGAGATGAATGTTCATTTATCAAGGCACAATGCATGCTACTTTTCAGATAAGAAAATTAATCTTCCTCTTTTCACCTGTGCTGTGATATTTATAATGTTGGATTTGCCTGTGTTTAGGTTGTGAGCTTAATATTTGACCTTTAATCAAGTTCTAGAAAGGCAGAAAGAAAGGAAAAAAAATCCTAAGGTTTACATACATTCCATTTAGTTGTAGGATTTAGACCAGTTTTACCAAATTTGAGTAACTATGAGTGTTCACATATAGACCATATAGACTCCTACACTGCAAAAAAAATCCCCAACTTACATTTAGTTGTTTATATCTGCAGTTTGATCCCATCCTGTTATGTTCCTTTGAAATTATATTCTTTCCCAGTTGCAGTTTAAAACTCCTTACAATACAAAACTTTGTGGCCTGCACTAATATTTTAAAATTGTTCTGCATTTTGTTAGATATGTCCAGATATACTGACACAGTAAATTATTATTGATATGCATACTAAAAAAAAAAAAAAAAGAAAACAGTATACAAAAGAATATACATTTATCTTCTGGTATTATCATTGCTTTTGTAGTAAGTTTTTAGTCATTGATTTATGTACATACTGAAAATTTCTACCAAAAATGCCTCTTACAAATTATCTTTTAGTGAAGCTACATAAAATAGAAATCATTTGTTTCCTAGTGCTACAGGTAGTGCAGTATCTGCATTTATCTTGTCAGTAATTAGAGATTATACAGGAAAAAGAGAAACTCAATTCACTATGACAATGAGCTTCTTGGTCCAACTCTTCACAAGACAAGGAACTTGTATTTGAAATTATCTCAGAGTTCTCAGAGTTACTGAACTGTAAGATCATTTATAAACACTTTTCTCACTTTACTGGTGAATGTCAGTATCACCAGGTTGTACCTCTGTTTACAAGTGCAGCCCATGCACCGCTGTTTCCGATGGAAACTCCTATGTGACTTTGTTTTACGAGCTCAGTGGAAATGTGTGCCTCTATTCAAGCTGTGATGGAAAATACTCACTATGAATGTGTCAATGTGAATTACACAGGAAAGTTAAAGACATAATTGAAATATTAAAGGGGGAGGAGAGCAACACAACATTCCAAGTCTTACTGCAATCCTTCTAGACACCTAAAATGCTAAACCAACATATGTACAAGTTGAATTGTGTCAGTCTTCAGAACTGTATCCACTGTAGGGTACATAAGCTCCATATAAAAGCAAATAGGTAACTCAGTCTCAATTTTAGTTTTCTTTAAAAGATTTGGAAAACAGTTACAAAAAGTCATGCATAACTTGTTTTGCTTTTGACTTCACTGTTGTGTGTTCACCTGCAGGACCACAATTTGTCTCTCTGAGGTAGGTAGCTTCAATATCTTTTTTTTTTTCCCTTCCTGTGTAATATATTCTATTCCTTATACTATTATTATACATTTTGTGAGTACACATTCTCGTCACATTTTTATAAATGCCCATCAAGTAATTACGTAGCACAGCATCAGAGTTAATAACATAGTAACCAGTAATAAAAATAAGGGAGATAATTGCTTTTATTCTATGCCTGAATGAGAACTGAGTCATACTACCATTTTTGTCTTTGCTTCTCTAAAGAAAAATATGTGACCAGAGTGATTTGGCTATACAAACATTCATAAGATTTTCACAGAATCACGGAATTGTCCAGGTTGGAAGAGACCTCAAGATCATCGAGTCCAACCTCTGACCTAGCACTAACAAGTCCTCCACTAAACCATATCACTAAGTTCAACATCTAAACGTCTTTTAAAGACCTCCAGGGATGGTGACTCCACTTCCTTGGGCAGCCCACTCAATGCCTCACAAGCCTCTCAGTAAAGAAGTTCTTCCTAACATCCAACCTAAAACACCCCTGGCGCAACTTTAGCCCATTCCTCTTCATCCTGTCACCAGGCATGTGGGAGAATAGACCAACCCACACCATTTTCTTCACATTGGCCCTCTAAATCTTGCTACTAATCAGGCAGTGCAAGTTATTTATTTGCAATAACTTCAGAAAGTTATTGGCAAGGATTAGCACTAGTCACTGAATTTTTTTTTTTTTTTGGACCAATTCAAAGAGGATGAAGCCTTATCTTCCTTTGGAAGGACTTCAAAATGGTGAATGATTGCCAAGACAATCAGCCTTTGCTCGGAAAAATAATGTTAGAACAATGCAATAGGTCACTGGAACTTTCCCTCCAATATTTTTTATATGCAGACATTTAGGGAGAACTGGGAGGTAAGGCATTTTATTTGAAACAATAAAACCCAACTAAATAAGATTTAAAATGTCTTTCAAAAGAAGAAATTTTGTTAGGACCATTAGAAACTAACTACTACTATGCAGCATTAGGCTGCTGCAGTTTGTTCTCTTAGTTCACAAATGATGCTAGTCTAGTCAGCCCTACCGTGCATCCCTTATTGAACAAAAATCTTCCAGGGCTAATACAATTGGAGCAACAGTAGTGGAAAATGGCATTTTCCTCTGGTATGGAGAGCAATATTTGGGAGAGCTGTAAGTACATGCAATGTAGCTTACGCTGTGTCCCTAGACGAATTCTAGGCAATTCATGTTGAGCTGTTTCATATAAAACACAATGAGAAAGACAGGTTTTAGTAAAATATATAACACATCTATTGCACATTTAAAAAAAAAAAAAAAAAAAAAAAAGGTAACATTTGTGTAAGTTGCAAGACCTTATAGTTTTCAATGTCATACTAGGCCATTGCATGTGGAATGGAGCAGTTTCTAAGAACTTCTGTAGTTAGGAGAGAAGAGTGCTACATTTAGGGGCAAGTCAGCTTACTGTAAATCTACTTTCATAATGAGATTGTTTCTGCATTCCTTTGCAATTATGGGGTACGGATATATATAAAGTTAACATACAGCCAGTTCCCAGAAGCAGAGCCATTTTAGAGTTGGGTTTCAGTACGGCTTTTAGGAACAAAAATTTTTAATCTCTTTCTTAAGTCAGTCTTACCTTGTACTGGCTGTACTAAGAGTTGACTCTGTGATAGAAGTGCAACAAAATTCCTCCTTCTGCTATGCAACCTGTTTTCCAGAGTTTGCTAAATGTAATTTCCAAATTTTTGTTACATTTTGGTATCTGTTTGAAAAATGGATAAGAGCCAGTTTGATGATGACATCAACGGAAGTTTAAAATATTAAGAAGCAAAGAGGAGAAAAATAAAGAACTCCAAACATCCGTATGACAGTTACAGAAATGTAGGTGTTTTAGAAAATTTTGTTAAAGAACAGCAGATGCTATGGAAGTCCCCACCTTGAACCAGTTTCCTAGTTTTTCAAAACTTAGCTACCAATGCTAAAAAGGCCCCACCTTCACGCAGTTCACTTTATTACAGCCCCTGTGCCCTGTTTGCAAATCTTTTCAATCACTGAAATTAAACTTTCATACAGCTGTGAATTCTGTGCAGACTGACCATTGAGTACATGCCAGATCAGAATCTGATATGAACTTACCCAAATTAAGGACCTGTCTTCTCATTCTCAGTGTGAGGTACTTCATATTCTGAGGTGCTATAACAATAATTAAAATCCTTAAAAAATACACACAAAAAAAGAAAAACTCATCATTTAAATTGAACTCACTTCCTAGCTACTGATGAGTTTGTTCATTCAGCTGTAGGGTTAGCTTCAGACTTTCAATGTGCTCATTAAGACTGTACAGATAAATTTACAGAAACACAACCTCACAGGATAAAAGCAATTAGTCATGGATCAAATACAGGTAATAAAAATGGAAATGCTTTGTACTTCCAAACTTGTTCTAGTGAAGATGACTATTGATCAAAACACTTTCATAGAAACTCCCACATCAATAGCTATATGTAGAAACAACCAAAAAAAAATAATTACATAGTCAAATTCTGTATTGACATGACTTAATAAAACAAAATCTGTCTCATGGTCCCTTCCAAAGTACATCTCCTGTTTTAGTCCATTTTCTCTCTATTCTCTAAAAAGAGAATGAGTCAGGCTTTTACGAAACCTAGAGAGCAGACAGTTTTCCAAAGTATTTAGGAAGTACTGCCCTTCCCAAGTTATGTCTAAGCTCTCAGGGCAATTTTAATAATCTCAGAAATGTATTTGGGTAAAATAAATAAGTTTATGAGAATTGCTCTCAATACTTTTAAAGCTCTATATTTTTTTCAGTTTCATTTGTATATTTCTTTTCATATTTCTCATGCAATGTTTTTCAAATTACAGGCTGCAATAGCATGAAATCTCATTAGACCTATGCTACTTTATTGCACTTCAAAGACAACCTGAAAATAAATAAATAAATTTTGGTTTTGACATACAAACCCTCTCCAGTCCATATTCACTGTCTTTATAGTACATGAGTAAAAATTGACTGATAGGAATTACTGTATTTTTCCCTATAAAGGCTTTTTGGCTTCGAGAAACTGCCTGGCAATTAATATTATTTTTAAAGCATCTGCACCCCTTAATAAATCCATTGAACTATGCATGTTTTCAGCACTACCAGTTTTCTTAATAGTCATTAAAGAATCATTTCCTGGGTAAAATCTGAAAATTATCAACATCATATCTGATATTTTATAAAAGGTTTCGGTCTGTTAAGCTTTGAGCCATGTTTGTTCTCTACGCATATGAATGCCTGCATACATAGCTATTTCACAAGTACAGCTGAAAACACAATTTTGGGTTCTTGTTCGCATTAGAGTTTGAAACACATTACTGGTATTTCAGCAACTTCCATACAAAACAGACTGGTTATAGCAAAGCCCCCAGCAGGCTTCACGATATGTATGCTGCTCTTAAAATATAATTGCTAATAACCTGCATCCAAAAATAAATAGTTGTTCACACTACTCATTTTAAGATGTTCCCTAAAACACTTGCAAGTCTGTAAATTTTAACCTATTTTTTTATTTATTTTTTTTAACTCAGCTATTTCCAAATTGAGGTATTATCTCCTCATACCTACTATGTATGATATGACCAAACATACAATCCCTTCAGAATAAAAAAAAATGTTTCAGCTCTTGTTTACATATACTCTGGATAGTCCTAAATAAGTATACATCACTGTTCAACAATACAGCCGCATCTAGTGGGGCTGTAAATATAAGGCATTTCCACAGTCTATATCAGAATGATACAACATGAAGAAATTTCTGCAATACTAAACATTACTTTCAAGGATGTTATGTTAAAAATGCCATTAAGGTTGCATATCCACATTATAAAATAGGAAAAGAAGAGAATTAAAGATTACTTACATTCACACATAACTTTTTCAAAGAAACTGTCAGTTCCTTTACTGTAGAAGACGGACTATAGGAATGAATGGGGAGTTAGAAAACAAAGAATAATCTTTTTATCCAAACCTTGCCTCATTTAGCCAAAGTTAAAGTTAATTAGAACTATCTCTTGAATAATTAAAGTAGTAAGAAATGCTTATTACACTGAAAACTCAGGTGCATAAATTAGGTACTAAAAGTTAGTAGAGTTCAGATGTTCCAGAGAATTGGGTGGGGAAAAAAACAATAAATTAACCAGCTTTCTTCCACGTTTTGGTAACCAACATCAACTGTGTGGCTGTAGGTAAAATAAAGCCATATATATTCAAATCAGTACAACTACTACTCTCTGAATAAGCTGAAAGGAAAAGGAAAACTCTTAAATCCTGACGCTAATGGGAACTGCAGTAACATCACCATGATTATGAGGAAATAATTTGAGATTATAGAGGAAAAAGAGAAGTCGTCATAACCCAGCAAGTGAAAAACCAGCTTTAGGCTGTATCCAGCTTTTGGACGGTTTTTACATGGGAAGTGACACCCATTTGTTCTATTTCCAATGAACATATCCACTTCTCAAGGAAAGAACATCAAGCAAAAGCCAGATCACTGCAGTTTCTCTTGCCAGAAGCGCACATTTTTTTTCTGTACTAAATGCATTTAAGTTCCAGAGAATTCAAGGAAAATAACACCTCAGAGCATATATTGAGATTCTAATCTCCAGAACAGGACGCTTGTAGTCTTTCATTTACACCAGGAAAACACTGAAAGCTCTTTTCTTCCTTTTTATAAACTGACCTGATGAAGAATTTGCTGTGTGTCAGTTCACCTGATAAAACACAATGATAAATCTGAGACCAGTGAAGTCTGTATGAGAAGCAACTTACAGATAACAGAATACGATGGTCCAGCACTTGAAGAGAATCCAGATGCCAGGCAATCAGCAGTGTCTGTTGCAGGCCCACTGAATGGCTTCTTCCTGGCTCCTATAGGAATGTCTTAATTTTGACCAAGAAGAATCTATTAAGAAAGCTTATCAATGAAAAAACATCTGAACTACTGGAGGAAACCTCACGCATAATTTAGATTCAACAGCAATTCCTACCATTGGAGAATGTAGTGTGATGTAACGGTTATAGTAGGAAATTAAAATGGAAAAAAATGAGTGCAACTGAGCTTGTTTAATATTGGATAATTTTATATTACTTGTAACCTGAAAAATATTTACTTACAACAGGCATACAAAACTGTGCGCTCTGAAGATCTCAAAAGATTCAGAGCATGTACCTTTCCCAGCAATTGCCCAGTTGGCTATTCTCTTTTGATAAAACATTTGGAAGTGATAGCATTTAAATTCACATCAGGTGTATGAAACTTATGAACATTTCCTGCATAAGTGTCTCGATAGGTACCCTGGTTCTCCTCTTTAAATTTATTTTCCTTTCTAAGTAAGTTAAGAAGTTATTTTAAATCTCTTCTTGCTCTTCAACAAAATGAGATTCTTCATCTCATTTTCAGGATTTCAGTTTGACTATCTTTCTCCTTAATTATAAAACCATCTGCAACTTTATGTACTAGCTTCAGCACATCCAGTTTCCCTTTGCATATTTATTTTCTCTTCTCAGCTCTGCAGAGGTTAACCTCAAAAACTGTTCTTTTCTTTAAAGACTCTGTTCTACACTGACAGTTCTCATTTTCTGTCACCATAAGCGTTCTTATGCCTTTTTCCAGTCCTCTCAAGATCACAGGTTAAATGTGATTGATTCTTTTCCAATATGCCTTACCAAATCAGCTTCCAACATTTTGAATTACAGCTAATCTTACTCCTTCATAAAGACTTCCTCACTTGTACTTAGTTAGCAAGACCACTCAGCTGTTTACTTTTTCAGAAGCCACTAATGGTTCAAGCTGGCACTGAATGTAGCCTGCAGGTTCCCCAGTAGCTGAAACTAGTAAAATAACTATGAACTGTTTTGTAGCATAATATTTGCAGGCATTTAAGTTTTTTACATTTCTTATAAATTCCAATACTAGCTGAATTCTCAAACTCCTTGCTTCCAAATTCTTCCCAAATTTAGTTCTATATTACTCACCAGTACTGCGTAAACATGCTATTGTTCTTTTCCTGCTGAGTTCCTGCTCTGTCATTCCAGACAGTTCATTAGTATAAAAATAGTAGAATTAAATTGATTAAGATTTCCTACTATTCTTTCTTTTGGTTATCTTGTTGGAAATGCCCCACCTACTGAGACAGAAATCTGGAAAAAAAAAAAAGATTCTGAGACACTGAAACTGAAAACTTCTATAGCAGAACAAGAAAGAGAGAGAAAGAGAAAGAGAAAAGAAAAAGGATAAAAATTCCCCTTACTTGTGAAATATAATTTTCCTTTAACAATACTCTTAAGTTCAGTGTAGGCTCTCAGTACATTATAGATTCTCAAGACTGAAAAAATAATATTTAGGTGTTACACTTCAGGTATTTTTGGTTACTGGTTTTCCAAAATACTGAAATATACACATAACATGGAAATATACTCATAACTAATGGATTAGTTTCAGTTTATTATGTACCTAAAATCTCAAACATACTTAAAGAGTATTGCTAAAAAAGTCCATAGTATTGTTAAATAAGGGAACATGAAGGTGTAAAAATGCTGCAAGATACTCCCCTTAGTTGCTAGAGCATTAAACAATGAACTCCCAGTCTCATAGTAACTTACAGGCTTTGTGTAAAAAAAATTAGCAAGCTTTTACTACAGCAATTATGTCTTAATAGCTCTGAGCATATGTTTTTGAACATAGGTACTAAGAGCAGACAGCTGTTTAATGAGGGTTTGAAAGCTGTGGAAATACCCTTGTGAAAGAGGAAATGGAAATCCCACCACCCAATTACTATCTTGTATATAAAAAATTATCAGAATCATGCATGAAGTTCAATGTTTAGGAATATGGAGAGATCTCCCTATATTTGATATTTTGTGGAGATCCACAGGGCCTGTGTTGTTACAAATATCTCCTCCTTACATCTCTTCGTTCCCAGTACAATAGGAATCTCTTTGAGATATTCATCCCTTACATATTTTCTGTTGGAATCACTATTTAGGAAGACTGCAGTAGAACTAAAAGAAAAAGAAAAGGAACATACATGGTCAAACTACCACAGGCCACACGCAGATGCTGCAGACAGCAGAGCAGACACATGGAGGTACAGCTCACTCTCAGACTTGTTCCACTGATGACAGAATATTCTCGTCCTTTTTTCCTTATGTCTCACCTGTGTTGGAGCAAAGCTGCTTGTCAACATTCCTATTCATAATAGAAATACTGTAGTTTAGAGCTGCATAACTGCTCAGAGCTTAAACTTGGGGAGAAAGCAGATGAAAAAGAAAAAGAAAAAGAAAAAGAAAAAGAAAAAGAAAAAGAAAAAGAAAAAGAAAAAGAAAAAGAAAAAGAAAAAGAAAAAGAAAAAGAAAAAGAAAAAGAAAAAGAAAAAGAAAAAGAAAAAGAAAAAGAAAAGAAAGAAAGTGAAGCACTAGTAGCAGGAGGGAACCTTTGCTCTTCCCTGTGCAGCAGGCCCTGGCAGGAGACTGCTGCTGCTGGGAAGGTGCCTTCCAGGCAGGGAGTAGCTGAGGAAGCTGCAGCTGATTTCAAAGCTGTAAAGGAAAGAGATGCTTGAGCAGACAGACTGGAATGACTTCCACATAAGCTATTACTACAACTAGCAAAGTTAAGTTTCAACAGGAGATGTAAAGAAAGATGTGTAGCTTTCCACAAGCTGTCTCTTATCTACAAATGCAGTAGCAGACTTGAAGTTTGCATCCTGAATCGGAGCAAGCAGAAAAATGGCTTTCCAGCTTCAGCTTTTAATCTGTTCCCTGGCCTGCCTTCCTCAGCAGGTAGCCTGGAAGACATATTATAGCTGATTAATTGCAACCAAGTTAGGGTTTTCATGGAAATAATGGACAGCACTGGGTATCTCATGTATTAAAAGGAATTAAAAATGCAGCAAATACTAACAGAAGACTGAAATAAAATGAAAAACAAAACAAAACAAAACAAAACAAAACCCACAGCGTAATTAATTTGGCATCCCCCATAAATGTTAAATTAATTTACCAGAAAGTTTTTAAGCAGAAGAGCAAATTTTTAAGTTACTGTTGCAAAACAGATGCATTTACAATAATCAGCTCTTCAAGTCAGTGAGGAAAAGAATGCTACACCATGAAAGAGCCTATTCAACATCCTATGTATTTCTAATTATGTTTTTATAATACATTTCCGGTATTGCTCAGAATATTTTCATTGTAATTAATAATTGCTCATTAATTCAGAGCCATTAACACCCTTATGAAAAGTTATTATTGTCAATTACTCTCTTGGTTTTATTCTAGAGACCCACAAAGTGCTAGGCCTGTTTTACAGGCCCTGTGTGGACTTCCTTCAAAAAGTCAGCAGCCAAAATTTTCATATACTATTACTTCTTGTTTCCCCATAAAATATACTGCTTTGATTTATCTTGTGGATGAACGCATACAAGGACAGTGAGCTAAAATAAGCGGTTTCAATGTAAAGTAAGTAATTAAAAAAACTATATGAATTTTTAGAACAATTATTGTAAATATTCTCACAGATTTAAAATGCATTGACTGTATCAGCTCATGCTTTATTCCGCTCACCTATGACACTAAATCCAAAAAATAGCCCTGCCGGATTTCTTGCTGAGTGTGTTCATTTTAGGGTAGTTACTGCAATCCAAAATTAGTACTTTATTTAAGCATCAGCATTTTCTTGGAAACAAATACAAAGTTGATGGTTATTTTTAAGAACTTGCTGCATCACACATTTAGAAAATACAAATAATGGCAGCAAACATGAATGAGATGTACCTTATACAGAGTTACAGGAAACAGAAATCAGACAGAACAAGGAGATCTTCCTATCACCAATAACTAGAAATTGGACCTGCTATTGTTTATTTAAAACATAGGGAAAAGTCTGCTTCCTGTCACCATGCATGCATTTTGCACCATATACAACATGACCCTTGGCTTATAGTAGACATCAGAGAACTTCTTGGCTTCCATTCAGTTGATCCATTATAGACTGAACCTGCAGAAGGTTCAGCCAACATTCACACTTCTTTAAAAGGATTTGACACATCAGAAACCAGAAAATTAGAGTTTCCTTGAATTCTAGGAGGAAAGCACTTGAGCGACAAAAGAAGAAAAGCACAAAAATGTTTTAGGTCAGGCAGTACTATGTGGATGGTCCTTCCTGCTGCTGAGGCAGCACAAAGCAAAACTTAGAGCTATGTAAGTGATGTACCAGGCTGAAACCTCCAGCCAGATCTTGAAAGTCAGGTGCCAAATGAGACACTGCACCGTAATAAAGCACATTAATAAAGGACATTAATAAGGACATTAATAAAGGACAAGACTCATTATTTGCTGTGTGTTAATGTAAGCTGAAGGAATGATGCTACTTACTGGAAGGTGCTTCTTTTCCTGTGTAATATACAGCATCTGGGTATTCAATGCAAACGCTGGGCAGAGCAGCAAGTAGGTGGTGTTTCTACACGGTGTGAACAGGAACCAGAGCTTTTCACATGTTGTTGATATAAGGGAAAGATTTTGTATTTTCTTATAATTTATTCTGAATTTTCTTCCTAAATCCCTCCAGTTAGCCATGCTGGTCATAGAGGACTCTTTAAGATTTCCACCCCTCAGAAAGCATCATTTTCCCCACTTGATCTTCAAACATGTCCTCCTAGCACACCGATACTGAGCACGGGGGCTAAAAAGAACTCCTGAATCATCAAATACACAATAGAACAGGAGCTGATAAATTCAATGCATTCTGAAATGTGAGGAAGATCTCAAAAATAATTGCTCTGTAATCCATTTCACTTTTTTTTTTTTTTTATTATTTTTAAAGTCAGTGCCATATTAAAGGCAATTGATTTGTCGGCTCTCTGCTAGCCCATGAGAAATCTATTCAAGCATACAGTTGTTCCAATGGCCTGGTTCTTCACATTTCCAATCTCACGGCCAATTCATATGGACCTGCTTCTCTGCAGACTTTCTGTACAATGACCTCTTTCTTCCACTATGTCTTCTGTCTACAGATGATGCCCTCTTTTTGAGCCTCTCCTGAAGTAACTTTGATAAACTTCCTTCTGGCATCCATGCCACTATTTCATCTTGGCTATATCCACTAGCTCAGTTTCACTCCAAAGGAGGCGACTTATTCTCCTATTCCTTTCAACCTCATTTTCTCTGCTTCAGTCCTTTCTCTTCTTTCTCAGCACTTTCTCTTCCAGCTGCTTGTTGCTGCCCTTATTTGTAATACAGGTTTGTGATTGTGTACGGATTAAAATTCTGTAATTATATTAAGCTTTTCGTTTGAACTTGCTAGTCCTTTCTGCAGGTTCCCCTGAAGTTCCTCAAAGTCCTCCCAACCAGTGACTAACCTCAAAGCTTTTCTGGCATTTCCAAATTAATGTCACTATCCATGCCCGTTACTGTCACACTACGGGTGCACTGAACCCTGAAGGTACAGTATGGTATCTCACGGCTACCTTCTGCCTTGACAAATTCCTACATACCCAGTCATTTTGTGCCTGTGTTTTGTGACAGGCCCATGTCTGTAGCAGAGGAACTTAGTCCAAACATAGCACTGGCTCAGTGCTGGCCCCCTCACGGCGTGAGCAAAAGCACTAATGAACAAGCCTGGAGGCTGGCTTCACCCTAGACACAAAGTTATTGGGCTGCCTGGATGTGATTTACTTTCAAATGCTTAGATTTTCTTTAAACTCAGTATTAAATAAGACCTCCCCAGATTTCCACAGCTTAGGGCTATTTTTGTTTATGAGTTTTGCTTTTTTAATAACTTTGATGTTGTTATAAGGAATACCTAAGCTTACATTGCCTCTTTGTATTCTTAAATACCAATTAGAGGTGAAGTACAAGCTTTGCTTGGCCTTACAATTTTATTAAGAATTATATTAATATATCTTGTCTGACTTTAACTTCTAATAAAAATACCAATGGATGAATTACACGTACTAGCTAACTAAACATGACTATAAATTAATAAAAAATTATTTTGTTCTAGAAATTAAAAACTAAATTAAAAAAAAAATAAAATTAAGACAATCAACATATGAAAAATAAAATATATGCAGATAAAGATAACTTTATGAGTGTCTTACAATAACTAGCCCAGATATTGACTTGTACAACGTTCATATTTGGCAGTGCTCCATCCTTCAAAAAATGAGCAATGACATTTATAAGTGGATCAAGGAGGAATTTTTCCCCTCCAGTTTTCTGGACCACATAAAGATGTTTGTTTCCTGTAACCACACAGATGTGGTGCATAACTTATCTACTTCCACATTTACTTACATATATGAGCAGAAGAATCTGAATGTACATTTAAAATAAACAAATATGCATAAGTAATGTTACGTCAATAATGCACTACTTATTTCTCACAGTTTTATCTGTGCAGATAATCTTAAAGCCATTTTACATCTGCAATTTTCTCTTTCTTGTTCACACACTTAAATATAAACCTGTTTCCTAAACTATTCAATTTGCTGTCAGTGTTAAAAAACAAAAGCTAAATAACTGCATCAGTGGAAACCCTGTTCCCTCTCTCATTCCATTTCAGGGATTCTGACCCTGTTTTTGCTGGTATCTGTGAAAATCCAGAGGTGTTGTAGACCAGTTGACTTGCACAGCTTCATCCTGTTCAGCTGCAGCAGCACAAGATCTCTTTGGACCATAGTGCCATCTAGCTTCTCCTGACCTCAGTAATTCTCTGCTGGACACGATCCACAGCTGTAACAAAAGGAAGAGTCCCAGGGAGCCATTGTTAATGTAACTGTCGATACCCTCGACTATTTCTCTAGACATATAGCTGAATAAGAGGACAAAATTACCGGCCTCTCAAGGAACTCCTCTCTGATCATCCATTTAAAACTGGGAGACTAAAATCTGGATTTTCCTTTGGAACACACTAACACCTTCCCTCCAAAATGGAAAATCAAGATCCATCCCAATGCTCTAGGCAACCTACCTGTGCCTCAGCTGAAGCTCTGGCACCACACCAATACTAATACAAACTTCACAGGACATCAAGGGCAGCATGGCTAAATCCTCTCACATTGCTGAAGGCAGTTCTAAAACAATCCCTGCTCCTGAAGGGGCAATACTTGAAAAGATTTGGAAGATCCCCTGATGTGCCAAGAAAGGAAAAAAATAAATGGACAAAGACACTTTTAATTCATATGAGGGGTTTTTTGTGCCTCTTTTTTTAGTAACAAAAGCTCTTTTATAAGAATTACCGAGCAGACATGAAATGATCCACCACAACTCGTAACAAGCTGTGTGAAATAGGAACCCTTTTCAAGTAATGGATTTCCCATTTTCCAGACGAATATCTGGAATCTGAGATGCACCGAAAGCTGCCTGGGTTGCCTTTGCCTTGGCAATGTGAGCGGGAATCCCTATACACAAGCAGACAGCAACAAACCCAGTCCCCTTACCAAAGGACACAGCAGAACAGCAGATGAAGTCTCCAGGTCTGGCTCATGCCCTCAGCAGCTTGGGGTGAGCTGGGAATACACAAGATCCTCCCTTCCTCTTGATCCTTCTTCCTAATTCACTGCTGTGCTCTTTACTACTAGGAGGGATATCTCCTGCTGTGTCTCCCACATGGTTCAATTCATCCACACCGGATCATTACACGGACTTCTGCTGCCAATGCCCTGCAGCAGTGGGCAGTGAAACAGCCAAGTCTTCTAATCCTTACTTCAGGCTCAATGGCAAGATAAAGATTCTCCATTAAATTCTACTAATCAAACAAACTTCTTAAATGGTCAGGGCAAACTAAGGCCTTAAGGCCTAAATAATGGACAAGCTGAGATTCCACTGCCCTATCTTCCTTTTCACATAACTTCATCTGAAGTCTGGGGAGAGATGAGGATAAATGTGCTACTCGGTGTGTAGTCACATCACTGAGCACTTTCTAAAGGGATGCAGAGTTGTGACCCTTTGCAACTGGCTTCTGTGAGGGAGAACACAGCCGTCACTTCCCTCCTGCACACTGGCTGGCTGGCCTTGTTCTGCTGCACACAGCCAGCCGCCCTCACTGCTGACAGCATCCACTAGCATCAGAAACCCTTGCTGAATATCTGAAGGCAACCCTGCCATCACTGGGCATGGTGACGGACATCCTTGGCAAGAGTTTGCTCGTAGACTGTCTGAACAAAAGCATTCACATAATGGGATGTATGTTAGCCTGGGGATGGCTGGCACAGAAAATGTACAGTCGTGCTCTAAACCAAACACTGTGTAAAAATATTACCAAAAATGTATTACAACAAGTTAACAATGTTTTTTGTTTTGAAATCAATAAAACGTAGTATTTCAACATAGCACTGTGTAAGTGATGAGGACAGAAAGCAAAACAACACTGCAGCATTTCTACAGAGACCTCAATCAGAAATGAAAAACTGTTTGTGCCATTCAATCCTGAGTGTGGTGATCATAATAATTTTCAAATTACAGATAAAATTAATGTATAATCAGCTATTTTATTCATTACCTTAACATAATTTTTACAGTGTTAGATATTAGAAAATGAGGTAACAGTTACAAGACCCTTAGGTTTACATGCAATGTGCTTTTATTTTTAACTGCTGCTTTATCTTCCCTTTGCTCACAGAATTACATTCACAAAGATTCCTCGGAACGCGTTCACATTTGGGAAGATAACTGGTTTACGCATTTGTATGTGAATGAGAGACTTTTTTTCCTTAGAATTAAATAAACAACTGTCTCCCTAATCTAGAAGGAAATAGACCAACAATGGCAAGAAAATCTGAAGATAACGAATAATGACCTAAAACCGATTCTCAGAATTCTGCCCTTACATTCCACAGAAACCCGACCACCCCGTGGAATGGCGTCTTTTATTCCCTGGCCAGTCTTCCTCTACCTGCACCGGCTGCAGCGCGGGTCTCAGCGCCCTCCTGGCTCTGGTTCCCTGATCAGCCTCTGGGCATCCAAGGTTTTGGGCTGTGCCCCAGGAGCCACGCTCTGAACATGGGGCGCTACCTGCACTGTGTCGCAAATCGGTATGGCCTTATGTGACACACGGGCACATGCTGCCCAGCAAGCTTTTTAGTGGTTTCGCTGATCTCTGAGTAACAGCTGTGGTCTTTGATAGTCTTAAATTCCCAAACTCAGCCAAACGGATACTTGGCAAGGGATAAGAAGTTCCTACAAATTTTGTTCATATCAAATTAAGAAAAAAGGTAGTTCAAAAGGCTATATATATATATATATATATATATATAATTTTTTTATTATACACACACACATATATACATATAAGTATATAATAGTCCTTGAATGAATGACAATAGCTCAGAAATAAATTACCTCTCCATCAAAAACCTCAGAATATATTCATGTTTGGGTCAAGACCAAGCATGGGACACTTCCACCTCAACAACACATTTTTAAGCATAGAATGCCTACATCGCAGAAGGGACTATAATCATAATCCTGACATTACCATAACGACCGTGGTTGCTATCAGGTGACAGGTATAATATAGATCATCAGTAGACAGTACAATAGCAATATTTAATGATGCATGAGATAGAAAAAAAATCATGCCTTTAATTCAGCTCAGATCCATCACTTGTTATATTTGACTGTGAATTGCCTAATCTTGTTAGTATGTACATAAAAGTTACAATAAACAGCAAAAAGCCAAGCAAGGTATCTACTGCAGAATCCAGAGAGTTCACATTTACTCATCATATACAATGAATATTTTTTGTGATCCACTTTGTCTCTTTTATTTTAACGTGATAGGTAGTTCTACTGTCTTGTTTTCATACCACACACACACAAGAAAGCTGATTGTCACAGCGAGATTTATGAAAAGTGCCTTTGCCTTGAAGTCAAACAAGCAGAAGTGAGGCTGTGCTTTTGTTTTCCCAGGTTGCAGTCTACCAACTCCCTGATTTAATCAGCCTGAGAGAAATAATGCCACAACTGGGGAAAAAAAAAAAAAAAAAAAAACCTACAGTAAAAGAAGACGTTCTATTAAATGAAACAAGCATTTTACTACTACCTGTATAAAAGATGATTAACTAAATGAGAAATGTTTATGGAAAAGGTGCCTCCTGCAGTGAAGCTATCCCAACATGCATAGATAGAATGGGATGAAATGCAACAGAAGACAAAGGAGTAATAACTTTAAGGTAAATATGTAATATTTTAACAGTATTTCTTGACATTACCTCTGCTCAAACCCTGCTGCTCCTGTCTCCACAGCTACAATACAGCCATTTCACTAGGTCTTGGAATGAAAAATATGAAGTTTATAAGGAATCACAGAAACGATGTTTGTGAAATGATATAAAAGTCAGTGTCAGAGGCTTGAGGGTGAGAGGAAAGCAGCTGTTCCAGCACTGAGGTACCCTGAGGTAAGGCAGACAAAGGGGACAGAAGAAAACAAAGAGGACATCTCACTCAGTGGAATAAACAGGAAACAAAGTCTGTGCAATGCTTTTCAAAACTCTGGCTATTGCTTGATTCACCAGATTTGTCTCTCAAATTCTTACATTTAAAAATAGTTTTCTTCTGTAGCTAATGCTCACTCCGTTGCCTTCAGACTGACACTGCACCTCCACCACATCATCAGCTTCAGAAATGATCAGGATGGCTGAAGATCTTGCCTGATGCATATCTGCATTTTTAATTCTGCACTGAGAATGTCACAGGACAGGTGAAGACTCCAGACAGCCTGAAGACAGCTATTAAGAAATTTCCATCTGAGATGTTAACTTCATAAAGCTCTGAATAAAAAATTAAGATACTGAAGAAATTTCTTCCAGGCATAGTAGTTCTTTCTGTGTCTCCCTCAGGACTACTACACTTAACTTCCCTCACTCAGCTGCTCTCTGAACCCTTGGGAAGAAAGGGAACGGATCAGACAGGCCAAATCCTGCTGCAGTAATTGAAATTTGGCCTTTCCCTAACAGCACCAGCATGTCCACTCTGAAAATGGCAAATGCAACAGCCTCCTGCAGTATGGCTCTATGACCAGCAGCTGCTTCACTTTGTCGGACTGCTCCCGAGCACAAGGCATCTTTGGTCTAAGCAAAGCTTTTCAATAACAGCAGCTCTGTCTTTGTTCTTTGTACCTTGGTCTTTGAACTATAGGAGCTACTTAGTGAGAATAATTATTCTTTCTTTTTTGTGTGTTTCTTTTTTAATTGATCATAAATACGGGTTTCATCTGCTGTCACTTCTAAAGGAGGAAATCTTTTGAAGCAGAGGTTGATCCCACAAAAGTAGAGAAAAAAGGTGCTTAAAGAACACTGTAAAATGTTGGCAGAGGCACAGTTTTCAGAGTTATTTGTTATTTTAACCCTTTGTGCTGAAGCCCACAATACATACAGCTCCCCTGTGGGGCTCGAGCTCCCCCTCCAACAGGTAGTTTGCTCTCCTTCAGAATGCTTCCCAGAAGCTCAGCTGTAATTAATCACAATGCATGTTAACAATGAATGTTTTTCTCCAACCTTTAAACTATTTGTAACTTTTTTTTTCTGTATCACTTTAGTGTTTTTTTACATAGCCTTAATCAAATGTGAATATCTGTAATACAGACAGCATTATCCACTACTCTACATAGGAAAAGGCACACCTTCAACTGCTTCTTAGCCTTCAGTAGAAACTTAAGCATGTGGGACTTCTCCCTCAGTTTTTTTAGTTTTAGTTTACATTTGTCTCCCCAAACTTACACTGCTCAAGGAGTCATTCCTCGATCAGCAGGATCAAGTGCTCTGCCCTTAGTGAGGGAAATTACAGAAAATAGTGAAAAAGGAGAGAAAGAGAGAAAAGGAGAAAAAGAAAAAGCGAGAAAGGAGACTATTACCCTGGTAAAATGATGACAGTGCATGGGAAGGATTGACATAAAAGAGCAAAAAAGGTAGCTTTCTTAGAAGTTAAACAGTCACGAGAAAAGCTATTTTCGCTGCCGTTTGGGAAAGGGACTTCTGAATTTAAAGAATACTGCAATAATCTAGTTATGTGATTTAAGATGAAATGGAAAGCTAAAGTATATGTTGTCACTTTTTCTCTAATGAAATGCTACACTTAAACGTCTTCATTTGAAAATAATCTGTATGTGGGTTTTTTTAAAAATAGCATCAATTTGGTAGTTAGAAAAAAAGGTTCACAGTGTGCTTATGGCTGACTGAATCCAGAGGTAAGCTCTTATTCCTGCTTATAAGTCCAGTAGTGCTGATGGATGTAGTCTCCATAAGAACGCTGATGCAATTCATACTGGTAGTCTTTTTTGATGCTAGAGATTAATGCAAATCTGCTGGTGTGTTTGTTAAAAGAAGAAATTGAGAATGCAACTGTGCAGTCTTACTTATTAAGAAAAGTATAGAATTCTGTTTCCTCACCCGTATAAGGAATCAAACAATTTTATAGGGTTTATTTCATCATAATCCCAGGCCTCTTTTGGCTTTTTGACCTTTTTCTCTGTGCTGTTTCTCAGGATCACGCTGTTAGTGCCCTCTCCCTGCCATCTTTATCTCCTCTTGTCACATTTTCCCAGCCTCACCTTGTTCATGGCACCTTTGTCTAGGGCAACAATTGTCCAGTTTTGGTGGAGGTCCGTATTATTGGAGCTACTTGATTCCACGAAAGAGCTCAAGGCTTTTTACAACTACCTTAAATTAAAGATAACTTCAAATGATTTGGTCCAAACTGTAACTTCACAAACAGCCCCTGCAAGCTTTTTCACAAATAGCTGTATTTGTTAACACCTGCCTTGGGGTGTAGTTCTGAAGCATCACAATTTTACCTGCAAAGAGCTGGTCCCGCAGGGAAAGGCTGTATTTCTGCATAGGCAAATCACAAACTGAGTGGCTAAATTACAGGCAAATTTACTTTGGTTGTAATACCAAATGGCTGTTTCAAGCCAGACCAATACAACTGACCACAATTCATCCAGCCTGTTCCTGACTGCTAGCTGCTCATTTCCAGAAGCCCTGAGGAAATAGCAAAAGAATAGGCACCTGCTGCACATGAATAACGTGATGCATTTGCATTGCCATATAAGAAATTCAACACTTTGGTGAAATCACACCCATCGTTCAATATTCGTGAAACTGACTGGTCATTCCAGGAGGGGAAGCTCGAGGCCACGCTCAACTTGTTTGGCACCATGCCAGATCAAAAGACAACTTCGCTTCATTGCCATCTTCATTTACATCTTTTGAAAAATTGTTTGAAACATTTTAAAGAACAATATTTAAAAGTACAAATATGCCTTGCACCTGCACATTTTAATGGACAACTGGAAACGCATGCTTTGCACCTGTCAATTAGTAGTGTGAACATAACAAATTCATATTGAAGAAAAGTCACCATTAAGCTAGCAGTGGACACATATGAATTGGCTGTAAAAAGAAAAGCAGAAATGCTAAAAACTGAGACCGATCAATCTTCTCATATAAGAAGGAGTAACACAGAGGCAGGAAAAGTTAAGTTAAGCTGCGCTTCTGTTGTGATTTACCACACAGTATTTATAATGTGGAAATACAAAGAATATCGCTGCAGAACAAGGCATACAGGACTTTTCTGAGCAGTAAGTTTAATATTTTAAAATTAAATTAAAATTAAAATTCTTAATTTAAAGATTTAATTTAATTAACATTATTTTTATTTTAAATTCTTAAATTCTTTAAAATTTAAATTAAAAATATTTTTTTTAATTAGAGAAATTTAAAATTAAAATTATTTTCTGCGTAATGCTATTTATGTCACCTGAGTGTATTAAAACAGTCAAAGATTTACAGTCAGATGTAATTACATCAAACTTTCCAAGGGATTTCCAGCTGTTCTCTGGAATTAATGCATAGCATGAGGATAGCCGAATGACGTTTTGCACTATAGCATTTTTTATACATACTTGCATTTAAAACATTGTCTATATAAAATACAGGCATTTCAGATTTAACTTGCATGCTATTTGATAAGGGAGAAACCCAGAAGTTCATTTTCTGACGTTTGGATATTGATTTATGAAACAGGTTATTGCTTGAATTCCAGACTGCCGTGTTCCATAGTCAAAATCAGGGGGGATGTTGTTGGCTGATTATTTTAATGTTTGTTCCTTTGCTTATGGGCCCAGTACTGAGCTTTGCCAAGTGTCTGCAGCTATGGTGGGAAGTGGTGGCACTCATCCTCTTGTGGGTTCCAGCCCAAGGATTACCTCATAGCAGAACAGCGTCTTAGCCCTGGGAGGCCCTTGGTTTAGCTTTGTTTCGGCAGTGATTCAGAGTATGTTCCAGAACTGATGTAGATGTGGTTGGAACAGCTCTCCTTTGTCTTCATTTGCTGCGCAAAGCTAGCAAAAGTACAGTCACTTTGATTACAATGTGAGATTACAAGAAGACTTTCCAAGTCTTTCCAAGACAGATGCACAGTGGATAAAATAAACTTTGCAAACTTTCTATGACCATGATTCCTTGTTAGCCCTCCCGATCCTTCCAGTGCTGTCACACAGGTGGCATGCTGTCTCTGAGATGGAGTTGGAAACTCCGTCAGCCTCAGATCCTAGGAAACTCCTCTTACTTTTCCACAGGTCCTTCTAAGTGACTACAGCTGTTTTCAAGATGTGGATACATTATCAGGACATCAAGATATTTTATTTTTTCTCCTTTTGAGGCCGTAGCTCCTTGGCTTTGTCAAATCCCATCCTCAAGAAGAATCTTTTCTGTGATTATGGCAACTTTTTTTTTTTTTTTTTTGAAAAACAGAAGATCGGTAGGGGGATTTATATATAGATCTGTGTATCATAGATGTTGAATGGGTCTAAGAGTCATGAAAAAATGAAATTATTCCTTTAAAAGAAACTTCTGTTGAAACTTTAGCCACAGCACGCAAGGTAAGTGAAGTGCGGAGCAGTGTAAATATGGCCAAGTAGCCTTTGATGTGATACCATTGTGCTCGTTTCCTCTGTACTGTCTTAGCATCCAAATATTCTCCTAAGCCAAACTCACATAAATACTTGTCATCAAATGCAGGAACCTCATTTTTTGAATAACTCTCCTTTGCTCCCCGTGTCCATTCACACTCTCAAGACAGCACAACGGAGGTGTTTCTGCCCTGGTTGTTTTAATGAGCAGCGGCCACAGATTCAGAAATGAATTCCCCCTTCCAGCCTTGTGTGCCAGAAGGCAAACCAAGCACCATCACCATGAGAACAGCATCGGCTTGGCAAAGGGGCAGGAGGTGGTCAGGCACGGGAGAGGGAACCAGCGGTGTTTCGGGTGCGTTCCTGAGAGGAAGGCGGCTGCAGCGCTCCCCGCCAGGCCCATTTCCCTCGCCACCCTCCGTGGGAGGAGCTGTCGCCTTTCCAAACGCCACAGAAAATCTGTCATTTTATATTTAGCAGAAGCTGTGAAATCCCGCTTCAACAATAACGTATCTAATAGAAACACAACAAATTGGTAACCGAACAGATGATAAGGCCAGAAGGACAGCACTAGTCTCCATATTGCGTTATATTTTACTGAGTGCATTACCACAGGCAGAGGCCCTTGTCAAAACAGGCCTTATATAAAGAGCTTTTTAAAAAAAATCCAAACCAGGTTACTAAAAAGGTGTCTGTTTTTAACGATTTCCACAGATAGCATCATCTTGAAGTTTGCCAAAGAGGAGGTCACGGAGGGTCCCGCACGGAGCCCTGAGACGGCAGAGCTGGGGGACAAGGAAAGGGTTCCTGAGGGGTTCTGGGGAGGGGCACGAGGCATTGGCCAGCTCTCCACAAATGGACCTTGCGTTCGGGGAGCTCCAAGTGCTTATTTCAAACGCCCGGAGAATCACACGGATTTCATAAAAGCAAGAAAAACGAGCTTGCAGCGAGTCTCGGCCAGACGCTGAAGCCGTTGGAGGAGCTCGGGAGCGGCTCGGGCCCGCTGCCTCCTTCAGGGGACCGAGGGGCGTGCGGCCGCCGCCCGGCCTCGCCTCACGGCCGCGCCCGCGGGCAGCAGGCGGCGAGCGGGGCCGGCGGGGCGCGGAGGCGCCGGGGCTGCCCTCGCCGTGCTCCGCGGGGCCCGGGGCGCTCAGCGCGGCGCGGCGGGGGCGCCGCACACCGTGCCCCGGCGCCGCGGCAGCTGCGGGCAGGGCGGGGCGGCGGTGGCCGCGGCGGGGCCGGCGGCGGCGGCGGCGGCCGCGGGGTGCCGCGGGGCGGCCGAGCCCTCGGCGCGGGGCAGGACGGAGCGCGCCGCCCGTCGGAACTCCTCGCTGCGCCACGTGTAGAGCAGCGGGTTGAGCGCCGAGAGCGAGCAGAGCAGCAGCCAGCTGGCCGCCTGCAGCGCCGCGGGCGCCGGGCGCAGGAAGAAGGCGAGCAGGCTGACCCAGACCAGCGGCTGGGTGCCCAGCAGGAAGACGCAGCAGAGCAGCAGCACCGAGACGCTGCTGAGGCGGCGCTGGGCGCGGCGGGGCGGCGGCGGGGCGGCGGGGAAGGGCAGCTGGTGCAGGAGGTGGAAGTTGAGGACGCTGACCCGCTTGGCGCTGCCCCGCACCCGGCGCACGATGCCGAGGTAGCAGTGCAGCAGCAGCGCCGTCTGGCCCAGCACGGCCAGCGCCAGCAGCAGCGCGGTGTAGCGGGAGCCGGCGGCCGGCTGCCGGGGGGGCGGCTGCGGGGCCGAGCCCGGCGTCCAGAGGCCGGGCAGCAGCGGCAGCAGCAGCAGGGCCAGGGCCCAGGAGAGCCCGATCATGCAGCCCGTGTGGCGGCGCTGGTAGAGGGCCTGGTAGACGCTGGGCAGCTTGGTGATGAGCACGTACCTGTTGAAGGCCACCAGCAGGTGGGAGGCCAGCGAGACGGTGAGGCCGAGGCCCAGGAGCCCCCCGCGGAGCAGGCGGTACTCGGCCGAGCGCAGGGAAGAGGAGTTGGGGGGCAGCAGCCCCAGCACGGCCTCCTGGGGCATCCACAGGGCGCAGACGCTGAGGTCGGCCGCGCAGCCGTTGACGATGAAGGCGTTGCTGGTCGTCTGCAGCTTCTTGAAGGAGAACACCAGGTAGATGACCATCACGTTGGATAAGGTCCCTGAGATAGCGAGGGCCGCGTAGAGCAGCGACAGGAAGATGCGGGGCCCGGAGGAGTCCTCCCAGAGCAGCAGCAGCGGCGAGCTGGCACTCCAGGAAGAGGCGTTGGGCATCTCGCTGAGTGCAGCTCAGTTTTGGCTTCTCCCTGTAAATCCCATCCTCAGCCGGGGCCGAAGAGCCTGCTGCAGGAGCCCCCCGCCAAACACGAGAGAGGATGTGCAGCTGAGGGACTCTAAGGCAGATTTCAGTCATAGAAGCTGCGAGTCCAGCAGACGCGGTTAGCAGTAGCCATCTGCAGAACAGCAGCGTCCAGGGTTGGGAGGTAACAGGGAATCCCAGAGACTAGCTAGCGAAGGTGGGTCCATAGCGTGCAGATAGCTGTTAGCAGACGGGAGCATGACTGAGGATTCGGTAGCTGTGAAAATGCCAAAAGCAGCAGCACCTTGCAATCGGCAGCAGGAACGGCAGCAACTGATACAAAGCTTTGCAGTTTCTCCTGTGCCACAGTACGTACACTGTATATCATTCCAGGAAGATTCAGCCCTTCCACTCTTCATGAATTATTCAGCAGATTTTCAACTTGTTAAATCAAGAAGGAAAAAAAAAAAATCTATCATGCTCCAGAAATACTGCAACTACACAGTCTGACTCTTTTCTCTTTGCTTTGCCAGTTTCCTGGTTCTAGCCCATTTACGCAACTTTAATTTTCAGCAAGCTTTCAAACTAATATCAGTCACTTATGACTAAAATACAACCCATTTGCTGTAGAAACTCCTCAGCTAGATACTGAACCTGATTTTTCTGATCTTATTTCTGTTAAGCAAAAATGTACTGTTCCTTTAAACAATTTCAGAACTGGTCTGTAATAACGTTTGCAAATTAAATCTCCCCAATGTGATAGGTACACAGATCCCTGCTAAGACAGCATTTCTTATTTGAGGAAACCGGTCCTCAACCTACATACGCTACATTTCTTCATAAAAGACTCAGCTTGTTTTCTCTTAACAGGACGTTTTGCATCACTAACCTGCTGGAGGTAAATGTTTGTGTCACTAAGTACACAGGTGAAATGGAATCGGTATAGTCTTTGAAACGGTCTCACAACAAATTCAATTCAAAAAGCAAGTTCTTTCAAAACAGAATGAAAGCTTCTCACACTGACCAAGAGTTGGTTGAAGAGCAGGGTGGAACAGTCACAGGATGGACAAGAGTTGGCACTGGGATTCTCCCAGGTACTCTACAATGCTTTACTCAAACAGGGACCAAATGTTAACTCACTTACCATTGAAAAGATTTAATAAGAAACCGAGAAAAAATGACTTCTTAAAAAAAATTTCTTCTTAAAAGCATTCCAGAAAAAGAATGCTGATTAAGAGAGAAACTGCTTTTACACATGGATTATATATGAGCTAGATAAGTAAACTTTCTCTGCTGGTTAGGTATTATCTGGGTATTGACTAAAGATATCTTCGTAAGGTATTTTAGATATTGTCAAACTCACGATGCTGATAAATAACAACAGCAAAATAGTATGTTAGCAGGTAATCACAAATTCTTTAAGATAATGAAGTTAATCTGTGTAGATCAGTGGATTAATTTTCAGCATAGCACATCTTTTATTTGGCAGAAAGTCTCATGTTTGTAATTGACAGGACTGTTGATCCAAATATGTATTCATTACAACTATGAGTATCTGTTCTTTTTTAATTAACTAGATTGCTCATGTGCTTAAGGTTAAAGACATACCTGAGCAATTTACTTGATCAGGCCCTTAATTACCATATTTTTTTGCCTGCTGCACTTTACACTGTAGATCTAATCATGTGTCAAACCTTTTGAGGCCTTTCATTGTTTAGCTGTCAGTAGAGAACAGTTATTATAGAAACTAAAATCCTCCTCTTTCTGCAGTACTGTAATTGAAAAATATTCTTTAAATCTGTAACAAGAAATATCTCCCTAACCAAAAGGCTTCATAAAGCATACCTTGAAGAGATTAATGGTTCCATAAGGCATTATCCACAGAATTGTAAGCCCAGTAGAGACCTCTAGATTTATTTAATCCATCTTTCTGTGTTTATCCAACCTCCTTTTCAAGATCTCATGCGCTACAGTTTTTTTCTCCCAGGAGGAGGAGATGCATTTATATATGAAGCAATGGAAATGGTGGAAGTTCAAGGTTAAGTGAACAGGATATAAAAATTCAGGGCATTTCTGAAAAACTAAAAGGTTCTAAAGACTTCCTAACATTTTACTGTCCCCAAACTTATTTATTATTTTTTAAGAAGTTGATTGTTATGGAATACTGGCTATGTTTATCACAAATTGTTAAGAACACAAAACATTATCCATTAACTGGAATTTACTGTCTTTAGTATAATACATCAGTAAGAGGGAAGTATAGAAAAAAGGGAAAGGGAGGAATTGCTTTCAGTGTCCTAGACACTTTTTAATTAACTGTTCTTCCTTCGTAGTTACTGTATGCATCCAAACCAATATCTATTGTTGTATCCAATATCCAGTGCAGTAACATGAACCCTTTATTGTGTTATTGGAAGATTATTATATTATTTGCTAGAACTTGGGCAGCTGCTAAAGCAGCTGTTCTATTCCTGATTTTGCCAGTCCTTCGGAGAGGCTGTGCAACAGTTACCATCACCTATTGCAGTACTGACTGACAGGAATATTAAGCACCATGGATAAGTTATCATGCAACACAACAAATTTGCTGAAAATCATCAGCAGAATTAAACTCCGTTAGAACCATTTGTGACTAATTTTTAACTAAAGGAAGGAGAAAAAGCAAAATGAAAACATGGCTGTTTGTTTTCTTATGGACAAAGACCCTACTATTATTAGTGAGGCTAAATAAAACTGTTGCACATGCAAAAAAGATAAGGTGTATTACACCTTTAACAAGGATCCTTCTGGAAAGCAATGTTTCCTCAATTAAGAGGCATTTTAAATTATGGTATTTAGAAATGTAATCTTCAGAGAATAATATTGTCACATTGATTAAATACTTGAGACTGTTATGCAAAGCAAATATAGGAATATCAGCTAGAAAGATTAGAGATAAAAGATACCCATCACACTCATTTCTTTTGCAATGTTATCTTGTAAGTGATGTGCTTTAGAAGAAGGTGATTTTGCTGTTACGATGTTAGATAAAGAGTAAGAAAAGACAAAAACAAGAAAGCTGGCTGATATATGCGTTTTATTATCAATTAGCTGTATAATATATATATCTACATTCCAAAATTAAACATTTTATTAAGGAAAACTATTTATAACAAAGCACAACTTTTTTTCCTTGAGAGGTAGAATTACCTTACCATTAATCTATAATTCATATACATATATGCACACACATATGCTACTTTGTGTGTGTATATGTTCCATATACACAATTGTGGAAAGGTACAGTATTGCATGTAACTTTTATTCAGTGATTCATATAGCTGCTCTCGGTATTGCTTATTAACACTTTCAGTATAACTTTATGTACCAATTTGCAATCTAAAACTTTTCAAAAAAATTTGTGGCACTTAACTTCATTTGCAGAGCAAATGCAGGTCATTCACAGGTCTTCGGGAACAAAGACTGATAAGTCAACCCCATTTTATTTTGAAATTCCTGTAGATATTGGAAAAAATAACGGGTAACACATCTGTACTGTGTATGTCTTCTGAACTACAATGGCAAATAAAGTTTTCACAGCTGCTTAATTTTTATTTTATTTTTTTTCTTGTGGAGTCTTAAGTTTTAAACGTGATCTCTCATACTTCACTGGAACACCATTTCATTTAAAGTTTCATTCCTAATTGCACCTGATTGTATATTAAAGGTTATCTTTGCTAATGAGAAGACTATTCAGTGATACAGCAGGTTACGATACCTAAAACAGTAGTTTTCAAATCAAAAGATTTATGGAATATCCAATCAGTAAGTGAAAATTCAACAGAGTTCCAACATCTACTTCAATGTGCTTTGCTAATGAAACTTGTATGCATACTGCCAAATGTAGGTTAACAACATGCAAGTATGCAGAACTGCCAAATTCATCATACAAACATATTCTTACCAACTTCAGCGTTGTCTATATTTTTGCAGTATGTATGGCAGAGCAAAATTTAACATTCTATATTGAAAAGAAAAAGTTAAAATACTCCTTTAAGACAAATTGAAAGAAAGTATTAATAATATGATTGAATCATCAGCTAAATTACCTTCTTTTTGCAATTGAGGATGTAACTTACATGTTGCATCTCAATTTATTTTTCCTTATGAAAGATCAGCAGCTGAAAGTGGAAAGCAGAATATGTACTCAAGTGCTTTCAGTTAATAGTGTAATAACTAGTCTCTCACTAGTTAGACTTCCATCAACAGAAGACCAATTAGTGAAAGAGGTAATTACCTTAGGTTTTAAGCAATAATGATGGACCCATAAAATGAGAAAAAACTTCTTGTTCATAAATTTTTCATATCTGATAAACACATAAAAAATTTTTAAAATACACATTTTGGTAGCAAAGAAGTGAAAAACTAAATTAAAACATTCTATTTTTTACATAATTTTATATATATAGCTTAATAAAATATTCTCTTAATACATTTTAAGACTGTACACAAGTTAATAAATGTCATAATGAAATTCATTAGAAATATATTCAAGTAGTTTCAACATTAAAAATTTTAAATCTGTATATAATAACATGGAGTAATAATTTCCACAAATTCAACTTCAGTGCATCTGTAGTAGTCATTAACCAGAAGTTTCCTGCTGTTGAGAAGTTGCCTCCTGGTGTTAAGGTTTTAATATATCTTGTATTGAAGAATCCTCATCTGAATGAGCAGCTTATTTCCTTAAATTCTTCATGAAGGACTTCCATTGTAAGATCTCAACAGGTTTCACCAAAGCAGCAAGGCTTTAGTACTGAACATATTCAGACTGAAGGGACTGTGCAGAGAAGAAAAACTGATTAAAACTCACTAAAAAGGATATATTTATATGTAATACACATTTTGCACTTAAAGATGTGCAGGAAGGGCACATCTTTAGGAAGGACAGGAAGGACAGGAGGAAGAAAAAGAGTTGGAAGTGGATCTGAATTTCTGCGTAGGAAAAACTCAAAATACAAGCAACTCAAAAAAACTGGACACAGAAGCTCAAAAAACAAACACTAAAATTCATCAACTTCTCTGTATCTACATTCCTCCAAACCAAATTCTAGAGATTCTTGGAGAAAGCACTACAAACCCTCTAACATAACAGCGTAAAATACCACGTTAAAAAAATGTGTTGGGAAAATATATGATTACAGCTATTATAATTATTTCCATTTATCCTGAATAAGAATGAAAGTGCTACTGTGAAAAAACAGAGCACGCTTAAGGTGTTGATTCAGGTAATGACATAGGAAATATTCACATTGTAGCTCATTACTGAGAAAAATATTACAGCATCACAATTTTCCAAATTAATAAATTTGAGTGTAATTACTAAAAAGATTAAAATTATACTGTTACTGCAAATTGTTCATAAGGCTCTGCAAATAACATATTTAAGAAGGAGGCATAATCTAATTACTGTATTTATTTCTGGTTCCATTACAGTTTTCTTATAAAGTAATCAGTTTAGAGAGAATCTGAACATTTTATTACCTCCTGTACAAATGTGTTGAGGAAGGTGTCATGACCAGAATGTTTTATCTGAGAGTTCTTCATTGTACTGGTGCAGTTGTAAATGTTGTAAACAAACTCAACTCATCCACACCCCACACCTTATATTTAAAACTGCATCAATACAATAGGATGAACAACATGAGTCCTACGAAATCTGAGCCTTATCGTCTGGTTTCCACTATTCCTCCTGACTTGTGACTGTAGATATGCACACTGGCATCCATAATGAAACCTGTTAGTAGAAAAATCACTTCAGTATAAACCTTTAGAACACTAATACTGCTTTTTTTCTTCCTCCTATCCACTGAGACTAAACAAAACGTTTCTGAAGTTGTCTTTTAAATGCATTTTTCACATGTTCCAGATCTGAGACCATCTGGATAATCTTTCCTAGGTTGAGAAAGAAGTGCTGCCAGCATACAGACACTGACTAAAAAAGGGTATGATTTTAGCACCAAATAGATTTGATAATGAAGGATATCGTTTAATAGAAAACAATTCACTGTAAAACAAAGCAGTGATAAAAAACATTCTTTTTGTTTTCTCTTAAAGGTCAGAGTCACTATGAAATATACAATCATAAGTTTCTCCCCCCCCAATGTTCTCTAATCATTCTGGGTTATAAGCTTTAGTGCAAACATTTGTTAAGTTATTACAAAGAGGGAGGCAGAAAGAATATCCCTTCATTAACAAGCACTCAGAACTTCTGCTCTCTTAATGATCCTCAAAGCTATCTCATTTTTGGAAGAATATTTTTAAAATCAGAATTATGGTTGCATCAGCTAAAGCAGGATTTTAAACTGATCCTCCAGAATTGAATTCCAAGCAAAGTTGATTAACAAAAACCAAAAACGCAGGAAATTTAGCGTTACACACTAGTGTGATGTACAGTAATAGATCACTTTAAGCTTGGACAGCAGAAGAATGACCTGAAAAAATTGTACATATTCAGTGTTCTCAGGAACAGCTGGCATTAGTTGACAGAGAACCACGAGCAACACATGTAAGACAAAATAGACAGTAACCAGAAATTTTATATTACAATTTAAGTAATCCTAAGTATTCTGAAATTTAAAATTCATTAAATTATTATATATATGGATATTCATGGATATTCTTATCCATGCATTCAGATTGCTTGAAAACAAGATTGCATGTTTTGTAATTTTCATTACAGATGGGTGGGTATTTTTTATTCATTTAAATATTTATTTTAAAATAATCAGGAATCATGCTTCTTAGTGTTTCCACCCTTCACAACAATTTTTCTAGAGTAAGATTAATTGAAAATCACTTCCTGTAAAGTTCCTATTACTAAAAACATGGTGGCAGTTATAACATAGCTGTTGTAAAATATATGGACTAATTTTTGAGTTCAAAAAGTCAAAATATAGTTGGGATGTTGATTTTTTTTCTTTTTTTTTTTTCCTTCCTGGATTTTACAGTTAAGTAATACTCTTAATATTTTACATTGTCCAAAGAGATTGACTGTAATATTTCAAAACCTAACTTTTTTTTTTTTTTTTTAATCTCAAATGGAGGAGTTTTCTATTTTAGAATTCACATTTCTACCTCCTATTTTGCAGTGAGTCAAAGTATAGCCTTTAATTCTGAAAGCTTTATTAAAAACAGAAAGCCCCAATCCACCTTTACAAGTCACAGGCTGGTATTTAAGACAATCTTTCTTAAAATAGAGGAAAAATATAAAAGAAAAATAAAATGAAGTTGCTGAACTGCCACAAAGAGAGAATAAAGTTAGTTAAGTAAAATCCTCAATGTGTAATCCTACAATGGTCTCGTCTCCTGCAGTGTCAAGCTCAGCATTTTATACCCAAGTATCCAACATTTAAACAAACGAAGAATTAGATCGCTTCCCTACAATTAATGATATCATTCTAATCAAATTCATGCTGAAGCAACTGCTTAGATTATCTTTTTCTTGTTCAGTAGGAGACACTGAAAGTCTCATGGAAAAGAAAATAAACCATGGATCCATCTAGGTGCTAGAACCACACTCACATGCATTTAACTTCAGGACTAAGTCAGCTACAAACTAACTTTTTAAAGACAACAACCCTACAGCATTTAGGTCTATCTGTTAGGAACTGAACATGCACCTTCTCCAGAAAAGAGCAAAATTCAAGTATTACATAAGGATTTTATCCTAAAAATAGTGATCTCACAAGTAATTAAGTCTGAATGGCCCATCAACTCTCCCAAAACATTGTTGAAACAAGAATGT